>NC_142131.1:44660714-44969107 GCF_024610735.1 Ursus americanus | reverse complement strand
GCCCGTCCCGCGCGGAGTGGGGGAGGAGGGTTGGTCCTCGCCCGGGTTCCCCGACGCCCACTGCAAAGGGCAGTGAGAATGACAGACCGCAAACCCTCTCGCCTGCATCCCCTTCAACGCACTACACACCTAAGTTCGAATGGCAACCCTCGCTAGGCGACCTCCTGACGAGCCGGGCCGAGATTGCGGCGGAGAGGAAGCGGCGCATTGCCGCCGCCGAAGCTCCTCCTTTCGCCGGTGCAGCCCGGGAGTACCTGGCGGCCCAGCGAGTGCAACACGCAAAGCCCAGGGCGCCTTTGCGGCGGTTACGTCCCAGCCCACTGCGCCGGCCCGCGCGCGACGCCGGGCGCACAGCCCACTCCTTTCACCTGCTCCCCGCCATCCCCCCCGCCCCGGCCGAGCCCGGTGCGCCTGCCCGACCGTCCAGGCCAAGCACTCGGCGGGCCCTGCTCACGCAGTTGGCGCAGGCGGCCCTACGCTAGCGGCGCTGCGCCCTCCGGTCCGCCCTCCCCCTGCACTCTCCCCGCCCCCTCCCTCCCTCGCAAGGGCTGAGCGAATGTAGCCCGCGAGAGAAAATGGCGGCGGCGGCGGGGAATCGCGCCTCGTCGTCGGGATTCCCGGGCGCCGGGGCGGCGAGCCCCGAGGCGGGCGGCGGCGGAGGGGCTCTCAAAGCGAGCAGCGCGCCCGCGGCAGCCGCGGGGCTGCTGCGGGAGGCGGGCAGCGGGGGCCGTGAGCGGGCTGACTGGCGGCGGCGGCAGCTGCGCAAAGTGCGGAGTGTGGAGCTGGACCAGCTGCCGGAGCCGCCGCTCTTCCTCGCCGCCTCGCCGTCGTCCTCTTCCACTTCCCCGTCGCCGGAGCCATCGGACGTGGCGGCGGGCGGGAGCGGTTTCCAGCCTGTGGCGGTGCCGCAGCCTCACGGAGCCGCGAACCGTGGCGGCGCCCACCCTCTGGAGCCCGCGGCCGCGCAGGACAGCGGCGCCCCGAGCCCCGCGGGGGCCGAGCCTGGGGAGAAGCGGACGCCCGCCGCCGAGCCGCCTCCTGCAGCGGTCCCCGCAGGGTGAGCAGCGCGGCCGGGGACGCGGCGAGGACTTGGGGGGCGGGCGGGCGAGGGCAATGAATGAACCGAGGGCACCGCGCCCTGAGTCCCGGGGCTCCGCGCAGCCTGGCTACGCGCCGCTCGCCGGGTTCCGAGCCCTCGGGCACCCCCTTTGACCCCTCCGGCGTCGGGCGGCGGCCGGGACCTGGCCTGGGGGACGGAACGGGGACCCGGGGCGGGGACGTGTTGGAGAGTTTGTTATTGTTTGCGGACATGTGACAGGCGTGCAAGCCGCGCTGCAGGGACCCGTTGAGATAAGGTGTGGGGCCCCGGGCTGGCTTTGTGAGGCTCCCGGAATCGGGACTCTCCGAGGTGACTCGGCCCGGGACCCTGGAGCTGCCCTCGGGGCTGGGCTGGGGGGCGGGCTATAGCCCGGCGGCGCCCTCAGAAGAGAGTCCCGGGATCGCTGGGGGTGAGGCCCGAGCCTGCAGGCAGGCGGTGGTCAAAAAAGGGGTGGGGTGGGTGCGGAGCCTAGCCCTAGGCCGGGTCGGGGGCCTGGGGCGGTGGAGAACGTCGTGAAGTACACCGCACCTTGACAGGCAGAGCCCCACATCAGGTACCCGGGCCGGGCCTGGCCGCGTCGAAGGCAGCACGGCCGCAGGGCGCTCCGGGTGGAAGGCATTGTAACGCCTGTCAAAGAGGGGTGGGCGGGCGGGCTGCAAACTCGGGGACTTGGAATATTTTAGGGCTTGGGTTTTCTCATTGCGTCCCTCAAGGGGCTCCACATGTTCTTGAGAATGCCCACAGCGCCACTAAGGCTTGAGTGACTTCTGTTTGGAGTTTGAATTTGGCCTTTGAAGTTTGCATTTGGCGGAGTGGTGTAAGAGCCAGGACCGGATGTGTCAGCCATTCAGTTTCAAAGCAGTGGTGACTGCTCCCCGCAGCCTCCCGGGGTAGCTGGGGACCGTGGCTGGGGTGCGGTGCTTCCTGCTCCGTGCAGCTGCGCGGGCTACTCGCCCGCTGCGGGTTTCCAGGGACCACAGTGCGGTGGGCATCGTCTCAGATAGTCCTAAGTGCCTATGCATTACGGTACGTGCAAGGTAACAGACCAGCCGTTCTTGGCCTGACCCTTTATTGGCAATTGGAAATCTTTATGTTAAAGGAAATTCTTTAAAGCGTGACAGTCGTAATCCTTGTTTTTAGGAAATCTGACTAGTGTTTGCACAGCGTAGTCTTGATGAGTATTTTGAGTTGCTGGAAATGTTTTTGTGATAGTTAACCGTTGCCCTGTAGAGTTTCCTGACCTTCATTCTGGGTATTTTAAAGACTGTGTCTTATATTTGTTTCCCTTGTGAGATGAATTTGACAGTAGGACTCCTTAGTTTGGGTTAATTATCTAAACTGCTTTGGCACTTTCTTGAGCTTGATTTTTTATTTATTTAAAACCACAGTTCATTTTATTACCAGGAAGTTGCACCCCCCACACAAAACACCCTAAAAATCATGGTCAACACTGTGCCATGGCAATCTTGAGAGGAAAGGATATTTGTGGCTGTGATAGTTTTCTGTGTGCACTTGTAAATGTAACTTAGTCTAACAAGAGCTAAGTTTCTCTACACTTTCCTGCTTCTGTGAAGATTGGGTTAAAACCTCACTAGAATAATTCTTTGAAGGCAGTTGATACTACAGATGCGCTCCAGACAAAAATATTAAACCTTAAATTTTAGAAGTTAATTTTCTGTTCTCATGAGAGCAACTTTTTGAATACAGTAAATAATTTAGTGTCAGCATTCTAGTCCTCTTAATGAACTATGAATATAGTAGAAGACCGACCACTGTAAAAATGTATAGAAGTTGTTTAGAGTTGCCTCCACACAAAATAAAGAGGACTAACGTGGAGGCAGAAAGAATTCAGGAACTGAGTAACCCATGTTTAATTTTTGTATGTTATAACATAGGTGTTTTCCCCCCTCTTTAAGGAGTGGATTGTAATGCACAGTGTGTGAAATAATGAGCCAATCAGCATAATCATCTTTTAAAAATGAATTTCACTAGCCAGAATGCTGTTTGTTCACGCCAACTTCATTTATAATAAAATGTTGATTCCCTAAACTTGAAAATACAGTGATTTTTTCCTTCCAGCTCCTTGTCTGTATAGTTGAAATTCATTTGCCTCTCTTGATATAAACACTTTGATTATAAAGAGTTCAGGAACTTTACATTTTACTTTTTTGGTAGCAGTTTCATGTGTACTTTCTGGAGGAAAATATAGAACTGAGATTTTGAAGTATTTTTTGTTTCAGTAGTAGTATGGGTCTGGAGTTCCCTCCTGTCTAAAGACCTTTTGCATTTTTTTAAAGAGAATTCTATGATTTCAATTTCAGAATTTCCTTCAGTTTTTTTGATCTTTGGGTATAGAAACTAAAAATGTGTAAAATACATTTGTAAAGCATAAATTATGTAAGTTATACTCATATTAAAAATAAAAGATTTTATGTTTGTCCCTCTCCTTTAGGGTAATAATTGAAATCCAAGAAAGTTTTATGCCTGTAAGTGGCGCCCAAGGGTTTGGAATTTTAACTTATATTACAGAATTAGGAACTTTTTCTTCCTATTTATTGTTTTTGAAGAAAAATTACAGTGTTATTTTCCATTGAACAGGCTGTTGTGAGTTTGGTAGATATAATTACTCTATCCTATTTTTGTAACTTAAAAAAACCCTAACTATCAATTTGCTGGCCCCATGAAAGAACAAGATATGCTGTACTTGTTAATGTTAGTTTTTGTTTAAAACTAAAGCCATTTCATAGGCTGCTTTTATATCCTCATATAGCCCTCAGCTTTCACTTCCTTTTAGAAGCTGCTAGGTTAAAAATATAATTTAGTGACTCTTTACTAGAGGAGATACAGGAACATTATTACCTCAAAATAAGTTGTAAGAAATTAAGTTGGTGATTTTATGAAACAATAGAAGTAGTTACATAAGGTAACTTACGTGAATTTGTAAGTTTTGTAGTTATGAATTATCTCCAAATTCTATTTTAAGTCAAGAAAGAACATTAATGCATTCTTCATTATATTTAACCTTATTAAATGTAATTCTGAAAGAAAAATATCAGAGCTATAGTTGTTGCCAGCTTTTGTTTTCTTTTCATATCTGATTTTGGCAAGGGTGACTGGTTAACCAACATTCCTTAATGTATGATTTCCAATACACTATAATAACTCCATTTTGTTAGATACAAAAAGCAGGAAGTAGCCCTGTTCATTGATACTCTTTCACGTCTTCTATAGCACCTCAAGCATATGTTGCATGTCTTAGAAATGATCATTGACTTACTGACTTGAAGATTTCAAAACATGGAAAGAAAGGAGTGTTCTTTGTTTTCAACGAGAGCAAAATAACCAGCTACAGCTTGCCTAGGCTGTCTGCTCATCAGTCCTTGACACTGGCTGTGAGCATTCCAGAAGAAATAATGGGGTGGCAAGGCAGTTAATGGTGAATGGATTCCCCTGAGGGAAAATATGGGGCATTCAGAAGTGCTCTGAGTTAGAAAGCACAACTTTTGCATTTGTAACCCATTTTCTTGGGTTGAGAGGTGTTTCTCTGTAAAGAAGGCGATAGAAAAACGTGGCATGGAAAAGTAATGGTCTCCGGACGCTGCTTAAGGACTACACTATATTGCACGTTTAACCTTGAGAATACTTTGCTTATATCAGATACACCAAGTATATTCCTCAGATTTGGTGATTTTCCTCAGTCCTTGCCTCTTTTTATATCCTAAGTCAAAAGTTAGAGCTACTTAAAAATATAAATGGGTAGAAGATTAGTAGAGGAAATGTGCAGTTTTAGTAACAGACCCAAGTTGTCTTTAACAAATAATTTAAGAACATTTTTAAACATGAAAGAAGTAATCAGGAACAGAATTAAGTGGTTCATTGCAAAACAGTGAGATTAATCAGGTACTCTTCTTATAGCAAGATTATAAGAGGATTTTAGCCGTGGCAAAAACATGTTCATTGAGTATGCAGATATGTTTGGATTCCTTTCATGTAGTCACCTTTCTTGCCTTCTGCAGGTCAGGCCAGTTATATATAGTATCTCATTTCATTATCACTACAGCCCTCCAAGGCATTGTAATTTCTGTTTCAAGAGATGGAAACTCATGTGTGATGCTAAAGCCCTGTGATCACATAACTAGAAGACAGAGCTAGGTCAGTCTGACTCCACAGTTCATTTCTTTCTACCATCTATGCTTTTATTTTTCCAAATTAATAATTAAATTAATTGATAATTGTTAAGGAGGAATTTGTTCTGTAGGAGTCATAGTAAATGTAATAGGTCTCTACCCAGTGCCATTGCCAAAATGTTTGTTTCTTTATATGTATATACTGCATAGTTTTCTGTAACCTGGCCTTGTATATGTAATACAAGTAGACTGTATTTAGATCACCTTATTTTGTTAGACAAGGAGAATAATTAATTCATGTTGAGTGTTAGATTTTTTTTATTTGTGCTGTATTATAAGTGGAAGAAAATAAAGAAGGTGAAATTAACATCACTCATGAATCTTAATCATCACACATGGAGAGAGACTGTTCCAGTATAGCTATACCCTCCTCCTTTGTTATTTTTTATTTCATTCATCCAAGGTTTACAAATCTGTACAAGATGATGGTCTGAGTGGTAGGGAAAAAGATCATTAATGTATGGCCTCTGTTTCTCTTGGTAGGTTTTAGTATAAACGTGTTTAACAGTATCATGTTAAGTGCTTTAAGAGAGATGGGAATACAGAGAGACTCCTAGGTTAAAAACTAGTGTTCTGAGTCTCATCCACAACCTTCCACACCGTTTTCCTGTAGTGAATACAGTGGTACTTCCCTAACTTCCTGAGGAATTAATTTGCCTCCCAGGTTAGTAGTTAAGTATGCAGGCCTTGTTCCACTTTCTGCTTGTATATTTGGTCTGCTAGTTTTTGCTCCTTTCCTTTGGTCTCTTTACCCTGTCTTAGGACAGGTATACACTGTGGCTTTTCCATTTCCAGAGTAATGGAAAAAGGAATCTAGATATAATTTCAAACTATTTCTGCCTACACTCTTAAGAGGAATATATATGGAACTGCAAGTTCAGATGTGATTTTTTTTTTCTTTCTTGAAAGAGGCCTTGAAAAGGGGGTATGGAGAGCAAGAAACTCAATATATGCCAATGGTGGTTTTAAAATTTAGTCTTTATTATTAGTAACAGCAACTCTGCTAATTAAGAATACAATGTTAGGGGATGCCTGAGTGGCTTGGTCAGTTAGCCATCTACCTCATGATCCCAGAGTCCTGGGATCCAGTCCTGCATCGGGCTCCTTGCTCCCCACTTAGCAAGGAGCCTGCTTCTCCCTCTGCCTGCTGCTCCCCCTGCTTGTGTGTGCTCTCTTTGACAAATAAATAAATAAAATCTTAAAAAAAAAAAAAGTTAAGAAATGTCAAATATGCTCTGGAGTGTAAGATAATAAAAAAAAAATATCCTATGGTTTAGGTATGTTTAGGTATGGAAGGGGGTTCTGTATTGTTAGTGCTTGAGTCCTTTGGAACACCATTCTGGTTAGTTTGGTTTAATAGATTGAGATGTCATAGAGTGCCAAGAACTCTTAAGTTATTAATACCCACCAAACATATATTTCTGAGAGTACAGTCTGACACCCAGGAATTAACTAATGAGGCCATCGGACCTCTGGAAGACTGGAGGAAGTCCCTGGAGCTTACATGATGCTATAGTTAGTGCATTAACTAAGTTTATCACATGAAAGTATAGTGATGATGAGTGTATATGGAGCAAGGAGAGAGTATAGATACTGGGTAGAGACTTTACTCTTGACAAATAGACGTGATCATTACCTTTTGTTGTTGCCTAAATAGTCATTTAGCTGATATATTATCATATAATCTTCAAACTGGTCTTAACAGCATTCTGATACTAAATATCAGTTGTTAACAAATGAGGAACTCTGCCTGTTTATACCACTGCCCAGTACCTAGACTAGTGTCTGTCACCCATGAATATTAGGTGCCCCTAAATGTTAGCATGAATTAATTTTCCTGAAGTGGTTATTTTTAAATTACTGTATCTGACGATTACAATAATTTACTTTGATGTGATTTTAATCATCATCAGTTTAAGGCAAGTTTTGAAGGCAAGAACTGTTTCTTATATTGATATATAGTAGCAGTAGTTGGTATTTAGCAATCAGTGGTTGATAATATTGACTGATTTTATATAACATATAACTTAAAGTAATTACTTTAATAGCTGAGTGTACTTACAAAGTAATTAAGAGCCATGCTCAAACTGTCAAATACTGAGAAAATTGAGTTTCTGGTATTTGAAGTGACTAGTTATTTGGGCTTATGGGTAACCCTCCTGATTTTCTTCTTAATCTTGGCAGTTCTACCTTGGTGACCCATCATCACCCTCTTGAATGTAAATATTAAAAGATCCTTAGGGTGATCCTAGGGCTTCTGTCATTTTGTCTTCTCCATTCCCACCATTAATGCCCATTCACAAGTGATTGCAGAATTTATTTTCCTAGCCATGACCTCTCCTCAACTCCAGACCTACACCTAACTGTCTGTGTGACATAGCCATACTCAGATATCTAAAAACAAATTCAGGGTTTTCCCTATACCTTGCCCTACTAATATATTCTCTGCTCATGAAATGGCAGAACCAGAACCTAGGAGTTACCCTTGACCACTCCTTGTATTTAGTCCACCATCAGAGCCTGGGGATTTGACCTGTTATCACATCCCTAGGCCAGGCTTGCATGATCTCTTATTTGGACTGATATAGTAGCCTCTTGACTTGCTCCCTGTATCCTACTTTCTGCTTTCCAATCTGTTCTCTGTATTATATGGCCAGAGTGATCATTTTAAAATGTTAATCTGATTATAACAATGTTCCTCTAGAAAAGTAAATAAGATTAAGTATAAAAACTTTCAAAATCTTGCCGTTTGGTTAAAGACCAGAGAATCCTTAACATGCCCTACCCATTCCCTGCCCTGTCCAGGCCCCTGTGTGCTTCTCCAGGCCCATCTCGATCACACTTGCCCTTGTTCTCGGCAGGATTGCCTTCTTTCATTTCCTCAAACTCAGCACACCACCTCCTGCCATAGGGCTTTGGCATGCACTGCATGCTCCCTCTGCCGGGAACACTTTCCCCAGTCCCAAGTCAGCACTTCATTGTTCAAATCTTAGCTCACTGATTCCTCAGGGAAGCTTTTCTTCCCTGATCTCCCATACTGGCTTCATAGCACAGTGTCCTTACCCTCAGTGTTGTGATTTTACATTTGTTATTTCATCTGATAATCGGCTGCCTTCTCCAAAAGACATTAAGACCTGAGTGGGCAGTGCCTGTGGCTGGATAGGGACCCAGCACCTAGCAAAATGCCTGGCCTAGAGTAGCCTCTTGGTAAATATTTGTGGAATAAATGAGTAAGGATAATACATGACACATTCAACCTCGTAGATCATTTGTCCTTCACCTTTGGTCAGACATAGTCTAGGACCTAGCTGAGACAGGATTAAACAGCAAAACCCTAGATGTTGGTGTGTCCTAATTCTCAGTGTGATAGATTCATTGGGAGTATCTGGACTAAAAGACACACCAAGTGCCTTGAGTGAGGTTAGGACAGCTTAATGTGGCATGGAGGAGATAGCTGTATAGTAGTGCCTGCCTCCCCTTTGCATGGTTTCACTTTCCGAGGCTTTGGTTACCTGCAATCAGTCACGCTCTGAAAGCAGGTGATCCTCCTCTGACACTGTCATCAGAAGGTCACTAGTAGCTTAACACTGCATCACAATGCCTACGTCATTTACCTCACTTTGTGTCATTATGTAGCCATTTTATCATGTTATATCATCACAAGAAGCATGAGTACAATACAGTAAGATTTTGAGGGAGAGTGACCATGTTCACATAACTTTTATTAAAGTATATTGCAATAATTGTTCTGTTTTATCAGTTACTGTTCTCTCTTACTATGCCTAAATTATAAATTAAACTTTATCATAGGTATGTATGTATAGGAAAAAACATTGTATATGTAGGGTTCAGTACTATCTGTGGTTTCAGGCATCACCTGGGGTCTTGCAGTGTGTCCTTCGTGGATAAGGGGAGACTGCTGTACTGCGTGATAATCTGGTATAGGTTTGAAGAGTTTACTATCTGTATGTAATTCTTTTATACTTACTAGGGAGGTGAAAATGGGTGTGTATGTATATTTATGTATATATGATATCTATACTCATGTTCATATTCATATATACATAAATATACACATAAAGGTGTTATGCATTAATGCAACGATTCATTTTTTCAAATTCTCAGAATGTTATGTAAGCTTGAGATGCCATTTTAGGGTTCTTGTCCCGAGTATTTATTTTTTGAGTATATTTATATTTTGAGTATAAATATGCTCAAAAAGGTGTTATGCATTAATGCAGTGATTCATTTTTTCAAGTACTCATAATGTAATGTAAACTTAAAATACCACTTCTGGGCTTCTTGTCCCAATAACCCTACTTCCATGCAAAATTTATTAATTTGTTATTAATAATAATTCATCTTGGAGTAAATAGAAGTTCACGTTTGCATTGAAGAAAAGATTTGCTAGGCAAATACTGTATGAAATTTTAGGAACCAAGAGCCCCACGTAACAGAAAACATTTTAAAGTTTACTGGTAGTAACTAAATCCTGCAGCCTCCCTTATCTAGAACATGGTTTAGCACTAAGAAGTAAGGGAAAAAGGCTCTCAGCCGCCAAAAGGCCTGTAACAAAATCTGTCCTTTGAAGTTCTTTGATTTTATGCTTAACAAGAGTTTCAAGGGCATTGGCTCAGGATTCACTGACACTTATTTAAGATATTATTCTTATAGTCTTTTCCATTTGGTGTCCGCAACATGCAGCAATCAAAAGCAGCCAATTAGACTAGCAGTATGAGGAAGAGACAGGTTCCCTAATGGCAGCAGTATAGACAGAGAGAGACTTGACAGCAAGAGAGGAGAGAGGAAGGGAGAAGAGGACATCACTGTCAGGAAGAAGAGGACATTGCTGTCGGGGGACACCTGGTGTAGGAACACTCATTTCCACATATCTGGATAGCTTCTCAGATTATAAATTTATTAAATGACTGAACTTTCCTCATTATTTTTTGGGTACCAGTTTCCTTATATGTAGAATGAGTGTGATCAGGATTGTTTATTTTTTTTAATGTCAAGTGTGGTTCATCAATAAATGATATGGTGTTTTTGTCTACTCAGTAAACTAAATTGGAAGGCTTATTATATTTTAAGTAAGATTTTCATTCAAGGTATTTTAGTATTTTGATCCTTGAAGTGGTAAGCTTCTAAGTTACCTAGAAGAGGTAGTCCTATGGCCTTGATGATACTGACTAAATGAAGTGTTCTTTAGAATTGCATAAAATTGGAGGGTATTCATTAGAAATGTCATGTGGATTGTCTGTGTGGGAAAATCTTTTTTGCTTCATTTGTTGGCCTGAGTCATTTTATACTCTGCAGTTTCTTTAAGATACTTATTAATCACCACCACCACTGGTCTACACTGACCTTTCTCCTAGTGAGACTGTGAAGAGTCAGGCAGTAAGCTCCAACTTTGTAACATTGATCAAGTTACTTGATGACTGCGAGGTTTTGGGTTTAATTACTTGCAAAAACATTCTTCATGTCTGCATGCTCTAAAATAAGTGTTTTGAAACAGACATTTCACATTTCTTTCTCCTTCAAGATAATGAGTTGGCTACATCTCTTACTTATTTTCTGGATTTCTGTTAGTATTCTTAAATTCTGCTTGGGTAATAAGTAAGATTATTTTCATCGAAACTTAGATTTTATAAAAGATGTGACAAATTAATGTAGGTATTAATATTCCTGAAAAAATTTTAGTGTTTTAATCTGAATTTATTTTGAATTTTGAAAATATGTTTCAGTTACTGTGCTACACTGAAATCTCCAGGTTGTTGTATGAGGTCCTAATGTTTCTGGGATTCAGAATTTATAGAATCAAACTTCATTAATAAAACTATTGGACAGTCCTTTTAAAAGCAACTGAACCGTTTATTTTTTAAAACTTATCTTTATCATTTAACAAAAAGGACTGTACATGGTAGACTACTATACAATTTGCTTTTGGGGGGACAATATTTTGTTAGTTAATCTTGATAAACATAGAGCTGTTTTTTAATGACTGAATAGTATTCCATCTTATGAATGTCACATTAGCCAGTTTCCTGTTTTTAGACATTGTTTGTTTTTGGATTGTTAAATTAAGCTTCAGTGACTACCATTGTATATACAATTTCATATATTTGTGCATTTAGTTCTATAAAACAAATATTCAGAGGTGGAATTGCTGAGTCCAAGGACACTCTTATTTAAAATTTGATTCTATAGCTGAAGTGCCTGTCGAACATTGTACCAGTTTATATTTACTTCACAGTATGTGAGAGTGCCTATGGCCCCACATTTTGGCCAACATTGCATATCATTGGTCTTTCATTTTTTTGCCAGTCTGGTGGATAAAAGATGGTTTCTTATTCTAATTTACATTTCTTAGCTTTTTAGCATCATTGTACAACTTGTCCTATTTATTAACAGCTTCATATTTCTTTGTTATATTTCCTTTCACACATGGGTAAGAACTGTTCATTTTTTCAGGGGCGTCTGGATGGCTCAGTGAGTTGAGCGTCTGCCTTTGGCTCAGGTCATTCAAGCCCTGCATTGGGCTCCATGCTCAGTGGGGAGTCTGCTTCTCCCTCTTCCTCTGCCTCCTGTTCTCCCTCTTGTGCTCTCTCCCTCTCTCACTGTCTCTGTCAGATAAATACATAAAAATCTTAAAAAAAAATTTTTTTAAAGAATTGTTCATTTTTTCTTATTTGTTTGTAATCACCCTTTGTATATTAGAATTTTAGCTCTAACATGTATTGCAATTGTTTTCCTCCACTTCTGTGTTGTGAGTTCTGAGCTTCAGTTATAGTATTTTTCCATAAAGAAGCTTTAATTATTTTTTCAAATTTCAGTTCTTTCTTTCCATTCTTTCTGTTAGGTCTTATAGAATGGCCTAGAGATGCAGTGCTATGTAGTACTTAAGAGTATAGATGCATGAACGTTTCGCCACTACCAAATCGGGTAACCGGGTAGTTACTTATCTTCTTTGCACTTCAGTTTTCTTAACTGTGACATGAAGATACTACTTCATAGTTGTGAAGATTGCATGTTTGTTAGTTCTTCAAACAGTGCTTGGTGCATGGTAAACACTGTATAAGTAATAACTATTATTATTCCCTATTGGAGAATTATCACAGTTCACCAGTGCTTTCTAATATTTTTATGTATTTTTAAAAATATATATGTATATTTATTTGAGAGAGAGAGTGCACACGAGCACGAGTGGGAGAGGTGGAGGGAGAGGAAGAGAGAATCTCAAGCCGACTCCACACTGAGCACGGAGCCTGATGCAGGGCTCAATCTCACACAACCCAGAGATCATAACCTGAGCCCAAACCAAGAGTCAGACGCTTAACCAACTGAGCCACCCAAGTACCCTAGTTTTATGTATTTAAAAAAATACTTGAACCTCTGAGCCAGCTGAAGTTTAAGGGGTGACAGAGGGCTCTAACTTTATTTTTTTCCAAATGATTAACTAGGTGTTCCAGCACTGCTTATTGACAAAAAATATCCTTTTTATCATATACTAAATTTTCAAGCATTTGAAAGTTCCCAAATACATTTCTTTATTCCCGATCTTTTTCTTACACCGGGGGTGTAAACTCCTAAATAACCACATTTCAAGTTTTGTACGAAGATTGAAAGAAAGTCATTGACTAAAGAGAAAGGATGTATCAGGAGATTATTAACTATATCTTTGCTGACTCATTATGATTAACATTTTGGTTCCTGAAATGTCTTAGTTTCAGTGACAGAACCCTGCATCCAACTGTCTCTGGGATTGTTTCTCTAGAAGATACAGCTCTGGCAGGCACTGCAGCTGCCAAACTGAATCCCTGTCCTCCCCAGCCTTCCCATCCTCTCCCTCAGATCTGGTTGTTTTGGATGCCTGTTGGTAATTCCTGCTACTGTCCCCCTAATTACTGTGCTCTTATTCTACTGGCTTTCTCATGCTTAGCATCCAAGTGCTCTCCAGTTCTAGTGTTCCCAGTTCTCTCCTTAGCTTTGGAATCTATACCACAGTTGCTAACCCAGGGTCATGCCACTGTCACCTCATCCCAATTCTTGCAAAGCCTCCTTCGTAACTAGTCTCTTGCTTTTAGACATGTCTCCCTGTCTTTTCCCTATACTGCAGTTAGAGTGAGGCTTCTACAATGCAGGTCTGACCTTGACACTTCTGTCCACGAAACTTCATCCTCAGAATGAAGTCCAGACTCCTTATTGTAGCTCAGAAGCCTCTGGTGACCAGCACTGTTCCGCCCTCTCCTTCACTCCCCCTTCCAGGACACCCTGCTCCAGACATCCATGTTCATCCATGTTCATATTTTTGTTTTCCCAGCATGCCCCTCTTTTTTTGAGTGTGCTGTTTTCCTCTATCTGGAATACTCATTTCATCTTCACTGTGAGATGTTTTTAAATGTGTTTTTATTCCCTTTGCAATAAAGAATTATTGGTGTTCTACTAAATATAAATGTGGCTATTTGCAGAAGTCAGTACTGTGAATTCTCCTTAACTCTTTGGTTTAGCATTCTTCAGTATTTGAATTGGATTTGCCACTTTTAAACCTCCTCAGTTTTTCCTCTGTCACTGCATATACGGTCATGTCTTACTGGACAAGAGTGTTTACAAAGAGTTGTTTGTAAGGTGTACATTATTGTAAAGTGAGTCAGATTTTTCCATTTGTATTAAAATTTCGAAGGTGCAGTGTCAGGAAAATATTTTGGTGCCACACAATGTATTGCTGTCTTTGAGAATAATCCAAGACCATCGCCAGTCAGAGAACAAACATACTCAAACGCTGCAAGTGCAGGGCTTGACTGTGTCCTGGGCACATCATCACAAGGTTTCTATCGGCTGCCTGGCCTCCTCAGGCAAGGTCCCAGGGAACTGATGGGCTATAGGAAGACAGGCATGTCAGACATGGAGTCCTTTGAACTCTCTTTTTGCCTGGTCTGTGGGTGCTGTCTCTAGAGAAACCTAAGGGCATAGTAGTAAACATGCCAGGGTGAATACCATTTGCCAGTGCTCTTATCCCCCCTGACGTTGCCACTGACCGTGCCTTCAGGAGCACTCTGAGTGACTGCTGTGAGCCAGGCACCAAGGTGCTGGGAACCTGGCAGGGATGATGCCTATGAAGGAGTTTAACAAGGTAACAGTCTACTGATGACAAGGGGTGTGCAGGCCTTAGTCAGCTGGGAGCGAGGCAGGTATAGGCAGGGTATTCTGGGAAATGGGAGGTCCGTGCCAAGTCCCAAAGAATGCAGAGTTGTTAAACAGGTGAAAGGGGCTTGCAGGGATGTTTCATGACCCAGGTGGCGGGGGGTTGGGAGGGCAGGCCCTCCGCTGATATGGAGAACTGCAAGTATAATTGAGATAGCTCTGTCTGGGTGTAGAGCAGGGTGTAGATGGGGCTCAGGAACAAAGCTGGGGACAAGATTTCTGTCTCTGTCCGGAGAGTCATACAGAGCTCTCAGCTTCCTTACTGCTCCCACTGGCCAGTCTTTAGATCTTTGTGCTTAGGACAAATTAAAAAGCTTTTGTAGTTTGACAGGTAATCGCAGTGTGCTAGGAAGTGGGTCAGGAGGCCCAAAGGAGTTACAGCAGAGCTGGTGCAAGATAGTCCGCAGCCACTGGTCTGGAAACTGTGGTTCTTTGCACTGCCAACAACTCCCACAGGTGCAGAGGTTCACAGATTGGGAGGTATTCTCCTGTAAAACAAACTCCATCTACTTTGATCCTGAATGTGGTTTTGGAACTGCACATTTATATTTTAGAGACGGCACAGTGTAGTGATTAGGAACCTGTGTCCTAAGAGTCTGACCTGTTAGCCACTTAATACTGTTGGACTCTGGGGAAGTCACTTAACTTCTCTGAACTTAAAATGTCCTACCTCAAAAATGTTGTGAGTGGAGTGATTAGATGAGATAATGAAGCATGATTCTTGACCCAGAAAACTATTCAGTAAACATTAACTGTCAATAATATTATTGCAAGTAACTATGAAGACTCACTAATTAATACTTTGTACACGTGAGAAGAGGTTAAGAGACTCAAAGTTATCTTCCTAGTTGCCATTAGTTTAGCAAAGGTAGTATGTATAGATTATATATCATCTTGAGAGCAATTTATTTTTCTTCATTATTTTGAATTACTAGAATAATGGAAAACACAGCCTTCAGAACTATGTGATATGGGATAAAGCAAATCATTGGTAGTACATAGATCAGGGATCTCATCACTTTGTGAGAACATAAGGCTGGTCTCCTGGGTTTGGTTTTCTCATCTTTGAAAAGAAGAGGTTGACTTATATAATCTCTTGGTTCCCTTAAACCTCTAGCAGCTTTCCACTAATTTAATTCGAAAATTACCTCTTGCGGATATATTTAGTTGTAATTACTGAAACAACAATTAGTTTTTTGAACTTAAAACTCTTACAATTTTAAAAGTGGATATCAGCTCCAAGGAGAAATACAAAGAATTAATGAACGCTCAGAAAAAAGTAATTACATTTGTTAACTGACATTAAATGATGAGAAAATATTTACTTTTTTAAAGCCTATAACTATACTGGGAGAACAGCATTTTGCAAAGTGGAGAGAAATTAGGACTGAGTAGTTAGCATGTTTGTGTTTAACAGATTCTGTTAGAGAGGAATTTTGAAAATAACTTTAAATCTAATTTGGGGGGGTATCTGGGTGGCTCGTCGACTAAGCAGCTGCCTTCGGCTCAGGTCTTGATCCCAGGATCCTGGGATCCAGCCCCGTATCTGGCTCCCTGGTTGGTGGGGGCTCCCTCTCCCCCTGCTGCTTCCCCTGCTTGTGCTTTCTCTCACTTTCTGTCAAATAAATAAATAAAATCTTTAAAAAAAATAATAGATTTATTTTTGGCAATTCAAATTTTGGTGATTCAATCCAAATTCAATCCAATTCAAATTTTGGTGAGAAACAGTATGGTTATACTGTTAAAAATGATCTTTCTTCAGCTTTAACTGTAAAAGGAATGGATATCCCCACGGATAACCTCTAATAAACAAAGCCCTCTTTGGATTTTTTCCCTGTGTTTATAAAGTTCTTTCCATAAATGCCCATATGTGTACATACTTTTCTTTTTACCTAAAACTTTAAAATGCGTTGTTTCGTGACACTTAGTTGTATTGTTTCCTGATTGTGAAAATTCAAATTTAATTGTAATGGGCGGGGTTCTTTTCACATAATTTGGATAGAGTTGGCCATTCCTAGTAAGTATGAATTTCACTATGATTTTTTTTAACCTAATAATTTGGGGCTCAAGTTCTAGAAAAATCTGACTTTCAAGTAGATTTGGAATAGGACTTTTTAACTGACTTAATCATTGTGATTGTACCAACTTGAAGCATATCCACAGAAAACTCTTGCCCATTGCTATTCTTCAAACACAGAACTGAAGCTGCTTCTAATTCATTGCTGAGCATAACCAACATTATTTACTGTTTGTCTTAGATTCCTGATAGTTGAGGAGTACTTGACCCTTCCTGCTTCCATCACAACCCATACACTTAGTTCTGACTGTTGGGATCAGTTACTCACATATTTGGGAGCACTTACTACATGCTGTAGGCACCTGATTTATTCACAGACCCCGCTGTGGTGAGAAACAGAGCAAGCTTTCTTGAGTCTCGGTTGCATTAGCATCATTCTTCTAGCTTCTTGTGACTGATTGTGACAGCTAGCAGTAGTTGTTGTTACCACTCATAAGTCAGGTAAGACTGTCATTTGCACAATGCAAACTGAAATCATCCTTCAGTTTTATAAGTGCATGGTGGAACATTTCCTCTGCTGCAGGAGGATTTGCTAGGAGTTTTAAGTAGTGCCAAAGATGCATGAGAACAAAACCTTCCCTCTTGGGGCTTAGATCCATAAAGGCAGTTTTGGCACCAAAGAGAAAAGGTTTATGCTCAAGAACTTCTTGCTTTCTCTTCTCCCTCTTACTTCCTGGGCCAAGTTTTGGTGATAAGATATAAAACCATTAGTGTCTGAAGTGAGCTTATCTCTTATACAGCAACTTGGTTAAGAAATGTGCTCAGAATTACATTGTGTAATATAATGCTTTATTCTTGTCGAAGGTTCCCCAAAATACTGAATGTTACAGATTTTAATTACTAAAAAAAAATTAGTAGAAATTTCTTATCTGAGTAGACAGTATGGTTGGCCATACACTGAGCCATGGCCACACACTGAGCCAAGATGAAATTATTTTTTCTGAGTTTTGTCTCTGTTTCATATTCCCCCTGCCTGCAACACGCACACATCCCCTACCTACCCCCCCAACACACATGTAGGTCTTGCCTTTTCACTCGTGCTGACAAGTTGTTCTGCGACATTAGTAAGCCACCTATACTGAATTCTTTCCTATAGCAAGGTTCCTATAATGCCATTGCACTCACACATTTTCATGTATTTCTCAGTTCTTTATTAAAACTAAATCTTTATAAATCATTTATTGAGCATTGATAGGGTTTGCCTTTGTGATCAATCTTCTCTACACTTTGAGTTACCTATACCATACTTTTACTCCTAGGCTGATTTTCTGTCCTCATGCTATTGAGTTACTTCTGCCCCAGTATATTACTTCATGGGAATACAGAGCACAGGAGCTACATTTTATATTGGCTGAAGCCGGATTGTTTTTAGCTCTGTCACAGAATTTAGTCCAAAGACCTAGAAAAATATGTGCAATCAATTATTGATTTTTAAAAATACCTAATCTAGGATTGATTTTTAAAAGTGTTCTAAGGGAGATTGCCTGCATTAAAAACATTGATAATAACACTTAAATTTTGTAAAAAGTTTCTGCTTAAGGGATATATTTTAAATGTTCAATTTTTTCCATATGCTTAGTTAGGCACATGAGTCAAATCTTTTTAAATACAATATTCTATCTTCTTTGCACAAACCATTAAAATATCCTTGGAAATTTTATAATTTCACCATTCCAGCTTGCTCTTCTACAACTCTTACCTATGAAAATGGAATAAAATCTTGGGTTTTTAGGATGATGTCTAAGAATTTGGGGTTTGGACACTGTGAGACCTGACATCCATCACCACCTTTGCTCCAAGATTATGTGTTATGGAGGAAATGGTGAAGTCAGCACTCTTTTTTTTTTTTTTTTTAAGATTTTTTTATTTATTTATTTGACAGAGAGAGAGAGACAGCCAGTGAGAGAGAGAACACAAGCAGGGGGAGCAGGAGAGGAAGAAGCAGGCTTCCAGCGAAGGAGCCCGATGTGGGGCTCGATCCTAGAACACGGGGATCACGCCCTGAGCTGAAGGCAGACGCTTAACAACTGAGCCACCCAGGCGCCCCCTGAAGTCAGCACTCTTAGCTAACCTTTGTGGCTTTAATTTTCTGCCTTGCAGCCCAGTAGTTATTTTGGGGTCTCTCCTATAAGTCTGGGAAGTGAAACATCACTGGGTCTCACCCTGGATTCTGGGCAAAGAGGGGTGCTCTGCTATGCTGCAGCTGAGGCTGGGGTGGACTCCCTGGCCCAGTTCAGTTCAGATACCACAGAACTGCTTTTGGATAACACTCGCTCAGGATATTGACCTGTTCTGCCCTGCTGGAGCATAGAAGCCACTAGTGGGACTTTTTGAGGAGACTGGATCAGGAATGGGTGGGATGGAGAAGAGAAGGGACCAGTGCTGGTGGCAGTGGTGGCAGCATCAGCTAGAATCAATCTTTACAACCAGCGAATTACAAAACTTAATGAAGCTTTTTTGTTACAGGGTAGTTAGACTCTGACAGAGGGAGATGGACCACAGAAGACCCAGGCCTTAATATTTTGTTAACCCCTGATTTGTAACAATGTTTTTCTAATTGTTCATTTTGTAATTCAAGTTTAATCAGACTGACTACCAGTGGGCCTTTAGACTGCCCTTTTAAAAAATTGGTAGCGTGTTCACTTCTCCGCTTATTAAATGGTAATTGGATTCATTAACCGTTTCTTTCTCTTAGAACTTTGAACATTAAAAAAAAACTTTGAATATTCTAGTCTTTTTCAAGATATTTACTATAGCTTATGTTGGACTAATGAAAAAAATTAAGAACAAATGAATTCCATGGGAATTTTTTTGATCTCTCAAGAGTCAAATAGCCCAACTTAAAGGTGAGAAAATGTGGAAAATACTTTGAAAACCAAAATTATTCTGATATAAAACTTCGACTTTCTTTCCTGTTTCAGTTAAAATTAAAGGCCTAATGAAATTGCAGTTCAAATTCAAGAGTTCCTTATGGACACATCTATCTGATTCCTTCTTTCCCCTTTTAGCTCTTGTATAGGGAATTTTTATGTGTCTTTAGTTGAAAGGTATTTAACCTGCTGTCCAGGAGCTGCTTGTGGTAGACTAAGTTTTAGCATTGGCTCACACCAGCTGGCCTGTCCCCAGTACTGTCTTCTCAACTCTGCAGGAGATTGAGTCAAATACTTTAACCTCTTTGAGTTTGTCCTCATCTGTGAATTGGAAATAATACCTTTCCTACTTCCAGAATTAGAGAAGATCAGATGAGATGTTGTATATGAAGGTGCTTTCAAAGGGTGAAAATAAAGCACTAGGATTTATGGTCCCAGCACTTTAGAATTCCAGAGTGCAAGCACCTGCCTCTCTAAATATCACAGTGGCATTAGAGATGTTTAGTCACCAACGGGGTTGAGCAGAGCCGTGGAGTGCGGGGCGGGGGTGGCTGGCCAGTACTGAGTTCCCTCAGCTCACTCTAGTTCAGCAGTGTACTCCTGTTTGCTGGTCTTACTGGAAAGAGCAGTAATAATTCACTTCCTCCGTGCCTAGTCCAGTGGGTACATTATATAGTTGCTCTCACTTAAGCCTTGCACTGTCCTTGTGGAGTTTTAGTCCCATTTTACAAGTGAGAAAGCAGATACTCTAAGAGGAGAGGTAACTTAGCAGCTAGCCAGGCAATGAAGCCTGGCTGTGAACCCTCATAGTTTGCCTTTAAGACTGTGCTCTTAACTTTTAAGTAATCTTTTGTGTTCACACACACACGCACACACACACACAAGATTTATGCGTGTGTGTGTGTACAATATGTATTTTATATATATATGTATATAAAATACCTATATTTTAAAATCAGGAGATAGGTTTGAGTTCCAATAGCATACACAGTTTATTATCTATAATTTATTTCCTTGTTTTGGCTTTTATTGAAGTAAAAATCATATCTGGTGATGACTTTCTAAATTATGTTTAGGTCTTCCAAAATACACAGGAAGCATTAGTGAACCATGTTAACAGTTTACATTGTGATATGAAGTTCTTATAAAATAAGGCCAGTTGTAAACACAAATAAATTTAGACCTCACAGTGTTCACTGTGCTAGAGAAGAGAGTAGGCTCCAGGCTGCAAATATGATTGAATTCTTTAATGCACAGAACTTTGCCCACAGAATGGGAGATGTGCTTGGAGTGCGTGTGCGTTAGAAGTGGTCATTGTTAACACTGTGGAACCTTCACCCTTCAGAGAGTGCACACACAGACTTTGTCTCCCCCGCAACTTGTGACACAGGTCATCGCTCCCATTTTACAGATGGTGGGAATACCTCAGAACAGTTAGCCTCCCCAGGGAAGTGAAGTAGTAAGAAGCGGAGTGAAAAGTCTGACCCTGTTCTTCATACACATGCACTCCCCCCTATGCTGCCTCTCCTCAGCTTACACTGAGTGACCTGCTGCGCGCCCTGAGGTAGCTGCCGTGGGTGTTTCAGACATTTTGAAATTTATTTCTTTATACCTAAATGTAGTTATTAGAACTCTTTATAAGTGAGTCCTGAAAAGATTAACTAGTTTTCATGTCCAGTGGTTTTAAATTAAAGCTCAATTCAGACTTTAGCATTCTTTTAGTTGGTGTATTTTAATTGTTGGTTATTCCTGTTTACCTACTTAAGTAAAGATGTCAACATCCAAGGCTACCATCCAATATAGAGGTGTGCCTAAATGAATTTTAGTTCATTCATTCTCTTATTGATGTTTGTTTTCGCCTAGTAACATAAGTTAACAAATGCCTGCCTACCAAGTGGGGAATCTTTAGTTTGTGTGCTGCAGGCATCTTCCTCGATAATTAAAAGAGCTTAGTGGCTTTGAGAGAATTCAGTAATCTCCCTGACCCTACGCCTCCCCCACAAACAAAGGAGATTATCTTTGAGTTTAACTATAGAAAGGCCACTCAGGTAAAAATGAAATCTCCTTCAGGGCAAGATAAATATCTTTGCCCTTCACTGTGTGTTACGCCCTTATTTTGTTTTCTTAAAAATAATGGTAATGTGTTTGCCGTCCTATAAATCTTACATATGTGCTGCTTATAGAAATTACACTATCATTTCAACTCAGTCCATGTTTACTGGCATACTGTGTACATACTACTGTGCTAGGAACTCAGTTGGGGAGGTAAGAAGATGATTCAACTCTTGTGTTCTCTAACTAGTATGGACTCCTGGAAGCTAGTTTCAGGAAAAACTCTTGGAGAAAAACGGAGTGGTTGTCCTTTCTACCTGGATTTGGCAGTATTCGTGTATATAATGGATATGAGGACAGCTTCATAAATGCTGCCTGTTGATTATCCTTTTACGGTCAAATGATGTAGGCAGTGAAGAAAAAAGATGAAGAAAGAAATACTGTTAATGCCTTAAGAAAGCCCTCTTTTTTTTTTATTTTAATGTTTTTATTATATTATGTTAGTCACCATACAGTACATCCCTGGTTCCTGAAGAAAGCCCTCTTAATAAAAATGTAAGTTGGCACTAGACAAACACACCCCAAGAAAAATATCAAGAATGATGCGGCATCTAACTCCTGAAAATTATTTTATTATGTATATTTTATTTATATACATCTTTTAAGAAAATAACTTGTGGAAAGTAAGATATGCTTAATCTTATATCTTATTACAGTTATAATAATTCCGGCTTTGGGATTGAAGTTTCATGGCTTCTCCTGAGTGTTTCTAAAGATACCTTTGCTCACTGAGCCCTGGGTTGCTCAGAATCTTTCACAATTGCTGAGGATTGAGGAATGGATGGGGAGTCACTGTGGGCAATTTTAATTCCCTTACGATAGGCCCTGGCTCATAGCTGGACCTCTGAAACAGTAGTAGGGAAATCCTAGCTCAGATTCCTTCTTCTGAGGAGTGCCAGGATTTCTTGGAAAGAGAGCAGAGGAGAACCTGCAAAGGAGCCTGAGATGTCACAGAACGAATGACACCCAAAAGGCAGGGGAGAGGACTTTGTCCAAGTAGAAAATGGTCAGTGGTAGCAGTGCTACTGGGCAAGGAATGCAAGGGTGGCAGTGCATGCCTCCTGACCAGCAGTTCTGGCGGAGCGGTGGGTATCAGAGCCACGGGGCTTCGGTAGGGAGTGACAGAGCAGTGAGGAAGCACAGGCTCCTCTCGAGAACCTGGTGGAGAGGGGAAAGCCTAACGGTTGGCAAAGGCAAAGAAGCATTTTAGAACTGATTTGGTCGGTTTTTATAGAAGGCTAGGAGAGGGAAGAATACTTACAGGCAGAAGAGATGAAGCAAAGAGAGGAGGTTTTGTTGTTCAAGTAGCGAGCTTGCTTTTCTGAAACACTGACATTTCTTGAGGAGGAGGCTTGGAGGGCACTTGACTGAATGGTGAATAGGAAGCCAGTCTGTGATGAAAAGTTTGCCATGGTTATGAAATATGTAGATGGGCATTTTCTCTGTGTTTAAATTATTGTAGTTGATGACGTAGCAAAACATTCACTCACTCAACAAATTTATTAAGAACTGGCTGTGTGCCAGGTACTAGGAATACACCAGTGATGGAACAGACAAAAAACCCCTGCTCTTAAAGAGATTATGGTCTAACAAAACATGGTTTAAGTGTGCTTGGAACCTATTTCATGGTTTCTATATGCACAGTTTGTTCATGTTTTATGGACTTGCCTGCAGATGACAAGGAACATTTTTTTTTTTAAGTGACTTTCCCTGCCCCAAGTGTTCAGAGGATTGCTTTCTTTCCAAGCCCTCTTGGTGGCTCCTTACATTTCTCTACCTCTTCCTAATTGTCATTTGTAGTTACCTCATTGAAATAGTGTCCTCGTCCCATTTTTAACTTGGTCAGCACGCATACCTGACTCGTAGCCAATCAGATTTTGACGTTGAAGGAGTGGTGTGGTGACACACCTGGGGAGGTGATCCAAGAGTACTTTCTTGGTAATCATAAAGTATCAAAGTTTTTACGTATTTTTAGAAAAATCATTTAGGACATATTTAGAAATATCCCTATAAATATTACTTATGTTGCATAACTGGTAGGCTTCCTTGGATGGAAAGTGGTAGAGAGATGGCTTACACTTAGCAGGTATGCAGTTTATCTTATCTCTGCCTCAGGTAGAGGGTGACTTACTGCTTCCATATGACTAGTTGCTGTGCCATTGACAAATTGCGCTCTCTAAACAGTTTTTTTAAGTTTTGTCGTATCTTGTTTATGTGAACATCATATTGTGATTGGTATGTAGTTGAGAACAGCTGCTTTAGCTCATTGGTGAACACTTTGGCCATCCATTCAGTTCTGTTGAAGGACCCAGGAGTGTCCCATGCAGTCTGCCATCCTGAGAATGCTTACTTGGAATAATGAACAAAATTGATTCTCAAGTCTCTAGTCTTATGGTTTACATTAACTAATTCTTTTGAATTTTATGTTTTAATCATCTTTGTATTTTTAACACAAAATTTTCACTGTACCCCTCTCCCAAATCTTAGAATAAAATTGGCATTCTAGAAATAGATGGTCTGTTTTTCTTGCTTATTCTGTGGTTTCAAATGCATCCTGCCTGCTGTATCCCCCTAAACTAGGAGAACCCAGGTTTGAGGAGTCTGGATTTGGGGTTCCAACACTGCCCCTTCCTTGGACACACCCCATTCATTGGCCCCCTTAGCTAGTTCCCTCCGCATTTGCTTTGTAGTAAAATGTAGTCTCATGGCTTCTGCCTCTCCCCTCCCAGATAAAACCTGTTGGGGTTTCCTTAGAGACTTTTTATTCTTCTTAACTGTAGGGAAATCAACAGGCATTAACAAAATTAGAGTCATGGATAAACTCGAAAGTTATGGGAAAGTTTTTTCACAGAAATACAGATGTCTAGGCTCATGGTTCTTGACTTCTTTTACAGGGGATGAAATCTTTCACTCCACAAGGGGTGGTCCCAGCTCTTCTCTCTTTCTGCAGCTCCTAGAACTAATGGTGGATACTTGGTTTAATCAAAGGTCTCAGTGAAGCTTATTTACATCCTAGAGATCTTTCTGGTCTAGAGGCTCATATTGAAAAGGCATTGCTTCTTCCCAGCCTGCCGTGTACAGGTGCCAAGCGTTAGGAGGTCCATAAGATTAGAATGGAAGATGAGTAAGACATGGGCCTTACCCTCAAGAAAAATACAGCACGAGGGGAAAGATTAGTCTGTTCCTGTATTGAGCACTTATTTATTAAGTACCTCCCATATGCCAAGCTTTCTGCTGGGGTTGGGGGGGCAGGAACGCGTTGAGACCCATTTCTGCCCTCAAGGATCATTTCTTGCCCTTACAGTCAAGTGTTGGAGACAGATAAGTAATTGACCATTATAATAGTGCTATTTACTCAGTGGGGAAAGAGGAATCCACCCCTCACCCCAATCTCAGACTGAGTTAGAGGGCCTATGACTAGTGGGGAAGGCTAAAGGCAGCATCTGGGACAGTTTCTCTAAGGTAGAGATGACCCTAGAGCTTGAGTGATAAGGTGGCAACTACAAGGCATTGAGACTAAGAGATATGCCTAAGAAAAACTAGACAAATTTTATCTTTATTTTTTCCTTCTTCTGTATAATAGATAAATTACATTTTATTGTCAGCTTTGTTTTCATTTTTCAACTTAAAAGTTTTGAGGTTGAGTATCAGCCAGAATGGTAATGAATTGAGTCACAGTTATTCCAAGTAAAGAGAATATTCACATGCATGCTTATGAAAAAGAGATCCTGCCACGTTTTTAAACAGCAATAAACACAATAATGTAAGTACAGTCTTTTGCCCCATTTCCATTCAGATTATTCTTTTTATAACTGAATTCATTAAAATTAGAAATGGTTATAATGCCTGTGTTTTGAAGCATATACTAGGCTAAGTCATAAGTCAGAACCTGCCATTTTAAAATAAATGCAATTATTTGGTTCTTCTAAATTGTAGCTTTTACTACAATGGGAAAAAATTGGCATATTTATGAACACCTCCAGAATTCTGTTGAATTGAGGAAGACATTATTTAGGTAGACATAAAGTAGTAATTCAGACTATATTTGGAACAGGATATCAGAATTAATGTGTCTTCTCTTTAAAGTGATTAGTGGGGCAGATGATATCTTTGACATTAATAGTCGCCTAAGTTACATTTTTAAGGAAAGAGTGCCACCTACTGAATGAGGATTTTTTTTTCTTCCCTGTCATTCTATTCTGGAATGTTCTGTTTCACTTTGAATTCTTAGTTTTTTTTCAACTACAGATAGGTAGCTTATGCAAGCCAGTGAACAAAGAAGTTAGTTTCACTCCTGGTCTCATCATCCAATGGATTAAATACGATGGCGAGTATTCTTAGAGGAAGTTTGTGCCTCCAAAACCAGTTGTAGAAAACAGAACCTAAACATAAACATGATTTAGCACTTTGCAAGTTTCAAAACCTTCCCATGATTTTAATGTATTGATTGGCCCAAAGGTTTTTTGTTTGTTTTGTTTTAAGACAGGTATGTGTACACTCACTGAGTGGGAATAGGTGAGCAAATGGCTGGGAAGAAATTATTCCGAGGAATAACTGAAGGAGAGTAAGGAACATATGACATTGGTCTCAACATCTGGTGGGGAGACCTCAGTCACCTAGAAAATAGTATTAGTACAGAGATATTTGATCACAACTTGGCAGTAGGTCATCTGGGGAGATTCCTGAAGTCAAGTTGGAGATCCAAATACCTCTTTCACAGTAATCCATACGGTACTTTTGGTAGTTATGAACAAGATGTTATCTCATCAGTGAAAGGTTGAGAACATGAACATTAGCAAACACACCAGTAACAGAATTAAAAGATTTTATTTGAGAATTTTACATGGCCATTATTTATAGTTTATTGGCACATTTGTGGTGTTTTGGCTTAATTTATTGCTAGGCATCAAACGTTTGCAGCTTTTTCCACTTGTTTATTGGACTATGGAAGTAGAGAGTGATTTTTTTTTTGAAGAGGCGCTAGACTGTATGACATTGATTTATACTTGCTGTTGTAGACAGATTAATTGTACAGCCCACTGAGGAATGATACTTCATATTAAAATCCTGAACTGAAAAACAAAAAAATATACAGCATAGGGCATTAGAATTTATTCCATATAAAATGCTTATGTTCTAATCCAAACGTGTCAAGCTTGTGTCCTAAATACCAGATGTAATTAACTAAAGGTTAGTCACGTTTTCAGTTTAAAGAATAAATGGTATCTAAGAGTAAATCTTAAAAAAAAAAAAAAAGTAAATTGTAGTGATGTCTACTCTTATTACATAAGTAAGGAGTAATAATTGGCTGAATGAATGACACGCATTCTCAGAAAACAAACTTTTTTTTTTTAATTTGAGAGAGAGAGCTCAGGAGCTGGTGGGGGAGGGACAGAGGGAAGAGAGGGAGAAAAATCTCAAGCAAACTCCCTGCTGAGCACAAAGCCTGACAGGGGGCTCTATCCCATGACCCTGAGATCATGCCCTGAGCAGAAATCAAGAATCGGACACTCAACGGACTGAGCCACCCAGGCACTCCTCAAAAAACATTATTTTTAATAATACAAAATAAAAATATTTTAGCAGTAATTGGGTTTTCAGGTTGGCACTCAAAATGACACATGAAATATTAACATTCCAGCTTTTCTTCATTTTAAAAAAGCAAACCATCACTTTTGTGACCTAGATCAAGCATTTCTGAAATTATGACACCAGATTATGAAAAAAAAACCAGGCGGTGTGGTTGCAGAGAACCCTGGAACCATGGGAGTTAGAATTCAGATTGGGCCATTGTCGCAAGTTCCACTGAGACTTGGTCAGAAAACATCCATGCTTTTTCTCATTTCTGGCTACTGCTTCACATCTTTTTGGCTTATAGCACTTAAATATACAAAAATAGCTGTGTCTTTTAAGAAGGAGAAATTTGTGGTTAATTCTTTAAAAAAACTAGAAGAGTTTTAATGTAAAACAACCTAAAAATCCATGTCTTGTGGTCTCTTCTTTCTTGAATGTTTGTCCTGACATTTTGACATTTCTGAGAGCTTCGATAGAGTCTTTTAAATATAATACTCACTGCTTTTCATAATTAGGTTTATTGCTTTTATGATAGTGACTATCAAGTACACAGAATCTGAAAGTTCAGTATTTCCTAGCCCAAGTTTTTACAGGGTCTGCAGATCCACATATGTACCTTGCTGATGGTGCTGGTGATAAGAAATTTTAAAATACTGGGAGCCACTGGATCATAGGAATGGCAAAGAATATTTTACACAAATAAACTATTAGGGGGTGCTCTTCCGATTTAACAAATAAGGGAGCTTATGAGTCACGTTGAGCTTTATATTTTTTGATATTATATTTGCCTTGCCAGGACTACTGCATGTATATAGTGGCATTAATAAATGAATCAATGTTTACATTGGATGGCCCTGAAGTATTGCCTTGTAGCCTGATCTGATTTGGTAAATTCTGGAATTCCAGAAAGGTTGTGAATTACTGACGATCATGTAGCTAGTTAATGGCAGTTAGGACTTGACTGTGAATTTCCAAACTCCCCAATCCTTTTATTCTTTGGTTCTTGAAGACTCCCACAATGTAGAGAGTAGTAGTTACGTAGCATGTGCTTATTTTTAAAGATTTCGGCCATATAGAAAAATACAGAGGGAAGATATTAGGGAATAGTGTAATGAACAGCCATAAAACTTTTGCCTATATTTAATAAATGTTAATATTTTTATCATTTTTGCTGCAATTGGGTACGTGAATGTGTGTACTTTACAGGAGTGAATATTAAACAAACAGTGGGAGGTCTCCTTGTCCCCCTGCCTCCCTCCTGGCACCCCACAGATAGCAGACCACCTTGTAGACTTGTACAGCAGTTACCTCCTGAAAGTAGAAAAACACAGTTGTATTTTGCTATTTTCATCTGTTTTTCAACTAACGGTTTGTTAAGAGAAAACATGAACCAACATAGTATGCAAGGAGGAGGATGGAACTTTGAGGCCAAAGAAACCCAGTTTTAAAACTCAGAATTCCCACCTTCTATGAATTCTTAATCAAGTTACTTGATCTTTCTGCAAGAGTTTCTTTGTCCCCATCACGAAGATGGTGTGTTTCACCTTGCAGCCGTGGTGAGAATTAGAGCCACTCTATCGACAACCTCTAGCATAATACCTAGTACAGAGGAGGTGCTCCCTAAAGAATAGCTTTAATCAACATCATCATCATGAATAATAATAGTGGTAGTTTTAGTAGTTACATGTTTTGGGCGCCTACATGTAATTGGCACTTTTTAAGTGCTTCCTTCATGTTCATTTACTTTAAAACTCTGTGAGATGATAACTATAATGCAAAGGGCTTAAAACAGTGAAAGGCACATAGGAAAGTACATCATTAAATATTACCTATATGTTTTGCAGAAGAAATTAATAGGAAATTAGGGAGGTTAACTTCCTTCTAGGCACTCTACATATATATTAACTGATTTAATTCTGCTAGTCACTTTATATAGTAGGTATTATTATCCCCATTTTATAGTGAGGAAGTTGAGGTACAGAGAAGTTAAACACCTTGGGCCAAAGCTATAGCTAATAGTGTCAGACCTTGGATTTGAACCCAGGCAGTCTGGTTCCAGAGTTCATTCCCCTTATCACTGTGCCACACTTTTTGATTATGTGTGTGGTATGACTTCTGTTTCTATCCTATCCTAGAAACATATCCTTCAAATTATGTCATCTCTGGTGAATAAGAAGTCTTTTTGGTTTTGTTGTGCATACAACCCAGATTTTACTGGTCTGAGTGGCTATTGCCCCCATCAGTACCCCTAAGACACCCCACTCAGCCACCCCCCTGCAATACTTTTTAAACTCCCCAGTGCGGGTCTGACATGGCTCATGAATGCATTTGGTCTCTTGCCCTGTAGCTGTCTCTGGACAGCGCTGCCTCCTTGTCCATTGCCTTTGCTTCCTCCAGCCACATTGGTCTCACTGCTTCTGCTGAGTACTGATGCTCTTTCTGCTCTGACTGCCTTCCCACCAGTCACTGCCAGGAACACGGCTATCAATGCCAAAGACACAAGAGTGCACTCACTGTGCCAGAGCTCTGGGAGTTTGCAATGAAGTGAAGACTGTGCCCCCAGGTCCCTATTTTATTTCATATTCTGGGGCTTTACTCGAGGCATGTGGAGATGAGAGAAAATGGCTTGTCAGGTTTGTTTTTTGTTTTTTTCCTTTGGCTGATGTCTCATCTTCACCCAAGACCTAAGTCCTTAGCAAAGAGTGAGTAGACAGGGGCAGATCTTAGTGACAAACTCTGGCCTCTGCTAATAGACCAGGCGAAGTTTGAGTGTTTGACACCAACTTCTCTTAGGATGGGTTCGAATCAGGTGATTTACTCATCTCTGAAGCTGGCTGTCAAGTAATCTTTCCCCCCATATTTTGAATTCTTAGAGCCTTAGTCGCACTAAAAACATACTGAATTTTGTGATAGCTTGAGAAGTCTTATATTAATACAGTAAGCCTGTTTAACTTCACTTTATCTCGTGTTTCCTAACAGCAGAATAATAAACTATTTAGTATTTTATAAAACATTGTTTTCACCAAAGTTGTATCTTTTGTCTAGAAAATCTTTCAGCCTTCATCAGCTCCCTTCCTGCCAGTCCTGTTCTTTCCTTTAAAATTATTCAGGTATGACCTCCTCTGTGGATCTTTCCAGGACTCCCCTAGATAAAATTAAGGATGGCTATCCACTCCATCCTTGCAACTATTTATGATATATTAAAATACTTCATTATAGCAGAGATGGCCTCATATTTTCTCTCTTGGGCTAGACTAAGCACCTGGAGGGATAGAGGTCCTATCTTATTTATCTTTTGTTTCTTTATCCCACTTTGTATTTCTGTGTCTCTTGCCTAGCCCAGAGCTTCCATGTAGTAGACGTGCCAACATTCATTGAACAGAGTGGTTTTCTAGTATTAAAAGCGTAAAGAAGAAAGGCAGCATTTGTGAGGAAGTCATTCTTCCTCATTCTGAGCATCCCAGTTAACATGCCTTTCCACCAGCTAGAAGGAAGTACTATAGAAATACTATCAGCTGTTCTGCGGCATTTGAAAGAAATCATTCTCCTAGCAAAGGCTGTAAGAGGGCTTTGTGCTGTAATCATCCAGTGCTATACTCTCTTCTCCATTAATCTGGGAACTTTAAAAACAGCCCAAGGGTTTTTTATTAACATGGATGGTATTCACTCAAAATGTTATATTCAACTGTTAACCAACTTTTCTTAAAAGCAGGGAATATGTACAGTAACAGACCAATTTTCCAATTATTAGCCTTATTCATTTGATCTCTTAAAAGAATACTCAAACTAAGCTGCCATGTTTTTTGAAAAATAATTGACTTAGTAAAAATGTAGTTGCATACCCACTGAAGAAGGTTCCAAAGAAAAGCATACAGCAGAGCTTCCTTATAACATTGATTTGGGATCTTTTTGATGAAAAGCAAAATGGTGAAGGAACAGCCATCCCTTCCAACAACCCCCCATCCCCTTACCTGCTTTGAACCATGAACTATTTACTAGATGAAGGACAGGACACATAGTGCTTTGCTGGGAACTGTCCCACAGTAGTGGTGTAGGGAGTTCCAATCTACTTCTCTAATGTATTGTAAAAGCTCACTAACACATCATTTGTCATTTAGACATTCCCAATCCTAGATTTGTTATGTAGCACAAAGGGGGAATTCTTGAAAGGAAATACACATTTAGCCAAATACTATAAAATATTAGCATCCTTTTCCTTGCTTACTGATCTATGTTCAACAGTTAAGGAAGAGGATGCTCATACGTCCCATTTTTTTCAAAGGTTTCTAAAGGTTCTTCGTCCAGTATCAAGGACACACAAAGGAAGGAATAAACAGTGGAATTTTTAGCAGTGAATATCAAAGAATACAAACCTACAGGATTAAAAGTTTTTGAAGCTTTCATGGGTTTTTGTTGGAAAGGAACAAATGAGAAATGGGACCATATTGGTCTTACATTCCCTTCGTAAACACTGGCTCTCAAAAACTAGTTTACATTAAGCCTGGTAGATCTCCCAAGTTTGTGGGTGCAAAGAAAAGAATAGCCTGCATCTTTCTCCCTGGAAAGATGGGGGGCAGGAGAGAAGTATTTAGAAATATTGTTACAAAGGTCATTACTTTGATGAGTAAAAAAAGTATTTTTGAAAAATAAGTAATAAACATGCTACTGGCAGCTAGTTAACTTTTCGGTCCATTTGTTTTGTCTGTCATTGTTAGAAAAACAGCATTCATTTTTTTCTGTCACTAAGGTTTTCATGTATGTTGTGAGTTGATGAATCTTAGAAAATCATAAAACTCGTTTCTGTTCAGTTCTGACCATTTTTACAATTTTCACTTGTCTGCTATAAATATTACTCTTTCATTTTAGTTCATAATTTGTGACAAGTCAGTGAATTTCACTGAACTTGAGTCAAGTCATCGTAGAACTGAAAGCATGTGTTTCACTGGAGTCTGATTTGTTTTTTTATGCCAGTACATAAGGGGTGTTAACTTGGAAAGATGTCTGCCCTCACTGTCTCTGCTTTTTCTCTTGGAGTGCTTTGCTAATCTTGTAAGATTTTTATTTCCTTACTAACTTGATTACTAACTTGACTTGTCTTCTTTCCTTTACTTTTCTTTAAATTCTTACTGCCTCCTGGAAGGTTTTAACTTCTGTTGTAGACATTCTCTTGACCAGTCAATTACACACTTGCCAGTACATGTGATTATTATCTTATATATCCTCTGGCTTGATGAAGTATATACAATTATTTTCATTTGATATAAATTTATTGATTTTCAGATTCATCTATTAGCACATTTAGAAGGAAGAGTAATTTTTTCCCCAGATTTGGATAGAATATCACAGTTCCATTACCATGTGATGTCATCAGTAATGCATATTAGACTGATCTGTTTGTGGTTAATTAATTAACTTGAATATGGTAGTTTTTAATGGAATCTGCCATTACATTTCTGAGAGATAGGAATGTACCAGGGAAACTTCTTAATCAAGTTTTTGCATTGCTGCTTTATATTCTTCCAGGGACTAGGCAAGTGTTAAGAGTGATTTTGAACATTATTTTTATAACAGTATCTTGTTCTTGGTTTATGTGGTTCTTAGGCACAGGAAACACAGCCCCTTTAGTTTGATGATATTTACTCATATATAAACATGTCTACCTGAAAGTCTAACCTTGCTGTTTTACCTTCAGTATGTAACTTTGGAAGCTGCTGAAGTCCATCCAAAAGGCTTGTGTGTTAATTACACAAGATTTACTTTTCCTGCAAAGCAGTTTTATCAAACTCATATTTGAATATTGCTATGGATATTTGTGATCAAGAAAGGTGCCTTTTAATCATAAAACAGTTTTAAGTAGAATTAAACAAAAATGCAGTTCATAAAAGAAAACAACCTAGAATCTTTTCTTTCTTCACTTAATAATATATCGTCCATTCATCGTGATAATGTCTTAGTTGGTAATTATCAATATGTTAAGTACATTTAAAAAATATTAATGGTGTTTGAATTTAAAACAGTTATAATTACCAGTAATAATTCACTTACTTCAGTATTCTCTTGAGTATCAATTTCTTTAAATATATCCATACATATTTATCACATATATAAGAACATATAATGTAAAACCATGTAGTTAAAATACACTTTTCTTTCTTTCTTTTTCTTTTTTTTAAGATTTTATTTTTAAGTAATTTCTACACCCATCATGGGGCTCAAATTTACAACCCTAAGATCAAGAGTCCCATGTTCCACTAAGCCAGCCAGGTGTCCCAAAATACATTTTCCTTTTTGAGTCTCTTGAATTCACTAAAAGGAGCTGTTGAGGCATGTAGGTTACTCCATAGACTAGGTTGGTAATTGACTGCCAAAAAAATGCCATGAGGAGTTGCTACCTTTACGAATGCTTTGATACTGGGGCATCTCGGTGGCACAGCCGGTTAAGTGTCCAACTTTTGGTTTTGGCTCACATCGTGATCTCAGGGTTGTGAGATCAAGCCCTGCGTCGGACACTGCGCTCAGTGGAGTCTGCTTAAGACTCCCTCTCCCTCTCCTTCTGCCCCCCCCCAAAATAAATAAATCTTTTTTTTTAAATACTTTGATGCTTTGATACTGTCTAGTAGCTCTCTGCTTTTTGTAAACTCCCTGTTACTATATTTTCATAATGATTGTTAAGCTAATATTTTACAAATTACTCATTTAGAAGTCAGAAAACCTTTTGAGTATTCTTCTTGTTCTCTTTGAAATTGTTTTTATGTCCCAGAGACACTAATTTGTGGTAGAAGTTACAGATTAAATAAGCTGTGTGTGTCTGCTGGGTACTACATCTGCACAGTATTACTTCCCAGATATTTATTCAGGAGAAATGATAACCAGCTACTTCAGACTCTGAATCAGCAATTATTTATGGAGCCCATGGCATCTGTTGCTCCGGGTGCTCTGTTGGTAGCTGCGGGACATGCCAGGGGAAGGCCCTGCCCTCAAAGCACTTGCACTTCCCTTGTCTAGGTTGGCCTAAGTCAGCTAGTGAACAAGCAATTGCAATATGATTACCCATTAGTATATTCTATAGTTTAATTTTGGTTAATTTCATATATATACTCCTCATGTTTCTATACCATGTTCAACTTTTCAAAATCTTGTAATTTTTGCTGAATAATTTTAATCTTAAAACTCAGATGACGTGCCATTTTAACAGAAACTAATCCATGAGGTCAGATAAACTGAATCTTAGTATGTACAGATAATTTGGAATAATCTATAAATATGAATCTATCAGAGTCACTAAGGTGGTATTAAACTACTTATAATCATTGTTGACAATAAGTTATATTATTGTCTTTGTTGTTTGGCCTCTATATTATTTAACCTTTGATGTTGTTAACTAGAACATGGGCTTTTTAAGGGTGAAATTCTGTGCCTGTATCCTTCAAAGGACTAAATAGGAAGATTTGTACAATACTAGAAATAGCTGCTCCTCCATAAAAACTTCTGATAGAGATTCCACATATTATAAAACTGATTATATCATGGCCATACCCATATTAAGAAATCAGTAGTCCTTTGTTGTGCCAAAGAGAAGACGGTTACTCTTTATGGGGGAAAAAAAGCAATTGCCTGTTTCTCGTTGTAAATAAATAGGAGTTTTGCCATCGTTAGTTCTCAGGGTCAAATATTACTGAGTATAAATTGGAATAAAATCTTTTGGGGACTAATTATCATATACATGTGAGCCATTTTATATTAGATATATTGTAATTGCTGTATTACTTAAAGATGGGAAGTTGGACTAACCATTGATTTTATTTAATTCTTCCTGCTCAGAAGAGGGAAAACACTAGTAGTAGCTCATATCTCTCAAGAAATTATCTTATGGGAAAATAGAGGTTTTACAGATATTTTGGCCTCAGATCTTGGTCAACAAATTTTAAGCACTTGTAAGTACTCAATTTTCCTTTTGATCTGTAGGATATAAAAGACCATAGAATCATTCCTATCTGGGTTTAAATCCTGTATTTTTCACATACAGACTTTATCACCTTGGACACATAACTTAACCTTGTTTGTTTTTTCTTATCTGCCAATGGGATAGTAAAAGTCCCAAGTCATGAGAATTGGCTGAGGTGACCCATGTGGAGCTGTTAGCACAGTGCCCTGTCCATGGTAAGGGATTGTTAGCCTCTGTTGTTAGTCTTATGCTTCACCACACACTCTCCCCATTCTTACCTAAGTCATTCCTTCTCTTGACTTTTACCTGAAAACTCAAATTTTAAGGGTCCCACAACAGACTTGTTTTGTTTTGGAAGATAGTTCCTCCCTTGCTCCCCTCTCCCCTTGGTCACAAAGCTTGTGGGTTTTAATATATGAATTCCTCTCTTAAGGAGAACTTCCCAAGTGGACCTCAGTTGGGTGGCTTTGAATTGTGCCTATCCCAAACAATTCAGTGTATTTTCCAGGGTTCCTTGAGATTCCTTGGATACTGAAAGAATTGAGTTTCTACATAAAGTTATCCATAATGTGAAATATTCTGGAAATGTTTATATATACTAAAGTTAAACTCCATTGGTTTCCAGAAAGGTTTCATATGATCATTACATACTCTTATTACAGTGAAGTGCTCTATTAATGAAGAGAATTAATGTGCTTCTTTAATTCTTACAGTAATCACCATTGTAAAAACTTGTTTAAACTTTATATTCTCATCAGATAGATAAACAGTACAGATATCTGATGTTGAGTCACTGTAAAAACAAAATCAGAGTTGACAGTGACCTGCCATAGCAGTCAAGAGTCAGACTGACCAGGGTTTGAATCCTACTCCTGCTCCTTATACACTGTGTGACCCCAGGCATGTAAGTCAGCTTCTCCAAGCCTCAGATGATAATAACCTCATAGGGTAGGGTTATTGGGAGGGAAGTACATGTAAATACCTATAAAGTACTTAACACCTTGCCTGGCATGTAACATTAATTTTTTCTATTATGACGTAAGTCTGGCAGTTATTTCTCCGTATCACTAGTTGTTGACTAACATACATATTTCCATGCTAAATATGAACCATTTAAGAAATACCTTTTAAAAATCATAATGAACTTGGTAGAATTCTATTTTTGAGTGTTTTTCTAATATCTTCTGTGTGCCAGAGCAGTGTGCTGTACTAGTGCTATAGTCAGGCTCTTTGGAGATGCAGGGAGGAGAGATACATTAGGGTTTATCTCAGTGCAAAGTAAAATGGACCCATGAAGTTTACTCCATTGCAGCGCATGTACGTGGCCTCTGGAGAACTTGGTTATTCACCACCCAGGGAAGTTTTAGTAGCTCTAATCGTGTAACAGCCTATCATGGGACCGAGGTACCACTCTTAAGTTTATTTGCATTGCTTTTTCCCTTCCTTCCATTGCTAACCACACATTCCTTCTAATTTCTTTTTCTTCTCCCTTATTTCTGTCTTATTGTTCCTACTTACTACTTTGCTCTTTTTCTCTATTTCGATGCCATTCTTCCTGCAGTGACACTATCTCTGTATCCTGCAGTCAAACACCCATAGTGGGCAGATGTGGTTAAAATGTACAGTACCATCCGGTATAGAGGGTCTTTGGACCAGGGCACATTCTTGCACTGGCCAGCTGTGGACTGCAGGATGGGTTCCAATGTATAAAGCACAGTGCTCCCAAGCATCAGGCACCACCCTTGGAAGGAGAGGTGGCTCTGGCTGGATAGGCCCTCTGGCTTCAGTTCTGGTGCCTTTTGTGGCCTGTTGAGGACATTTGCTACTGATGATAGAAAAGTGAGTAAGATGTTGTAACCTGTCCCAGAAAAGCTCCCAGTGTGGTGAGGGAAGCAGACACTTAAAACTAATACTCAACTTTATGCTGTATTATAATTAATATTAACTCAGTGGGGAGGGAATGGCAACTGCTATTGATTGGCAGTAGGAAATTCTTTACTGAAGGCATGTAAGATGACAGGGTAGTTCTGTCAGGGGAAAAAAAATCATCTGCAATAGCAGAGAGGTATGAAATATCTTGGTGTGCTTAAGAAGGGTATTTTAGTGCTTCAAGAAGTGATGGCTAGTGTTTAAGGGGCTCCGGGAAGAGGGTCTGGTATATGATACCAATGAGGTCGGTCAGAGAGTTAGAAGCAGAACTGGGGAAAAAATCACCTCCTAGAAGTTCAGGGAGAGGAGAACTCTAAGAGTGACAGTCGAGTCAACAATAGTTGTTACCATAGGCAGTCAGAGGACCCAGGGGCTTCATTAAGAAGGGACCATTGAACCATCTCATTTGTTAGCAGGTAAATTCTGTAGGTCTAGAAAGGAACCAGAACAAGTCATCTAACCTCAGAGGAGAAAGGTTCTTTGAAGCTCTAGGCTGATCACAGATTCATTCTGAGGAAGGTTTAGAACCAAAAAAAAAAAAAAAAAAAGCCAGAAACATGTTTTCTAAATAAACAGAAAAGTAAGATAAAGCTTAGTTTGTAATAATGTTTAAATTTCTCATATTTGGCTAAAATTTCATGTATTTTTAAAGTTTTCAGAGTAGTTTCCCAAAATATGTATGTTTGTTTTGTCAAAGAGTCAGAAATGTACAAGCTATTACTTTAGCTAAAATAACAGGCATTGGTTGTAGGTACTAATGCAAAAATAACTCTCCAAAACACTCATGTTTAACCAAAATGAATTAGAAGCCCTCTAATCTGGTGATTTAGCAACTATCTGTTTAGATTAGTTTGTGTTAAAAAAAAAAAGATGTCTCCTGTTATAGCTATAATATTAATTGGATAAGAAGATACATGACTGCTATATACATACACACATGATTTTTTTCCTAGCAAGTAGAGTAGGATTTACTGTATATTTCGTTGAATCTAAGATTCCATTGGTTATAAATTAAACCATTATCTTATATAAATCCTACCATAAATTACAACATTTGATTGTAAGAAGCATTCAGATTTCACAGATACTAAAATGCAAAAAAATATACATTTTAGAATTAATGATATATGATCAGTTAAGAAAACATTAGAAATAACTTTTTGGTTTATATTTGCAGGTTAATTTAGGAACAGCAAAAATTGCTCTACTGAATAAAATCTAAATTACAAATGTAGTCTTAATTAAATACAGAACTATAAAAAGATTAACATGAGTTAATTTTTAAACTAGGAGGGTCCTTTGGGCTGTCAAATATGTTAATAAATGATCATTCATTTAATATATGCTTTGAAACCTATCATAATCCAGACATTGTTAGATGTTGGATATTTAATGATGGATAAAACAATAGTCCCTGCCTTCATGGAATTTATAGTTCATGGTGGGGAAACAGGTTTGCAAATTGCAGTGAACACTTTAAAGTACAGTGCTACGAAGGAATGGAACTAGGGATTCCTAACTGAGACTGGAACCATCTCTGAGGAGTAGAAGAAAGTGAGTAGAAATGAGGTGTAGAAGAAAGTGAGTAGAAATGAGGTGAAAAGTAGACAAGAAACAGTGTGCAAAAGTCTTCAGTGGGAGAGATGTTGGAGTTTTTGAGGCGGTTAAGGAAACACAAGGAAGGGGGTGGGGGTCTAGGTGACTTCAGTTGAGGTAAGACCAGATGGTGCTTGGCCACATGGGACCTGTTAAACACTCTGAATTTTAGTCCGACCCAGGGGGACACCACTGGAGGGTTTTCATAGAGGAAGTAACCCTGGCTGCTCTGCGAAGCCTGCATTGGAGTCAGATTCTAAGTGAAGAAGCCTCCTCAGGAGCCTGTTGTTTGTACAGACCAGCTAAGTTGGCAACTTGACCTGGGAGGGCGGGGGGGGGGGGGTGTAGAAAATAAATTTTCTTGAAGACAATTTGCCAGTATCACCAAAAATCTTAATTTGTGTACAATTTGACCCAGCAATTCCATTTCACGGCATTTGTTCTGAAGAAATAATCTTAGATGTATATAAAAGTTGAGCTACTAATATGCTCATCTATTATTTATTAAGAAATTGGTTCAAGTGATTACACTATTTTCAAACAAGTGGAAAGGGAAAGAGGCAAATCATACCGACTTTAAGAAGGCCACATCATTGAGGAAGATTTGTTTAGACAGGGTCAGTCTTCTTCGTGTTTGGGTGAGTGCCAGAGAGAGAGACACTGAAAATACAGAATGGGGAAGAGATACTCATAAAACAAATCTGGGGGAGGAGAGACATTTAGGACCAAAGGGAAGATAAGCTCCTTTGTCCAGGAGTGCAGGAGCTTCTGGGGTGAAACTGCACTGTAGTTCTGCAATGTGACTTATTTTTTGAGAACTAGCCCGGGAACCTAGCCACGCCTTGCAACACTGTTACTGGAGGGGAAAGTGTTTGCTTTTCAACCAGAGAGTTGTAAGTGAATTTTTGGTATGCAGTCCAGCCCATAAATTGGGTTGCCTGTAAATCCGAGTTTCCCTGGGTAAGTAGTAACTGAACAGGATGAAATTTTGGGAAAACATTTCTCTTCCTGCCCCCCTTCTTATCCTTCCCTTTTCCCTCCCCCAAACTCCTTCTCTTTCATTCTCTTCTTTCCCTTTTTCTTTCCCCTTCCTCTCTTCCTTTCCCACTCCTCCCTCCCTCTCTACTCTTCCTCTTAGACACCCAAAAAGTTATATTTTATACTATTATCAGGGCAGGAAGAAGAGCCAGGCACTTCTAATAAAAGAATCTCCCTTCCTTCCTTCCTTCCTTCCTTCCTTCCTTCCTTCCTTCCTACCTTCACCTTTTTTCTTTTCATATAGGCTTACTCTTTTCGACAGTTTTCTTATGCCTGTGTAGCGGAAATATTACCATTTGCAAGTTTCAGATGTTTTGTGCTCTTTTGCATTCCTAAAACTATCTAGACCAGTCTCTCTGCACAGGGATATTTAACTTGATTTCCACTGCCCTCACAGAGCTGATGCTTCAGGAAAACCAATGAACCATTTCCTTTCTAGTGCATATTTAGTTTTAAGTAGTTTTTTTGCTGGTTCTCTGAAGATACTGATGCTCTATGGTTGTAATTAGCTGGAAAATTCCTAGAGGAGTTTGCATTTGACTTTTTTAGTCAGCTTGCGGTTATCGTCTCTGGTATTTCCTTGAGTATTTCCTTTTCCTATCTGTGTAAAAAAAAGAACAAAACTGTTCTGTAGCTTTACAGAATGTCCAAAATAGTTACTGAAGTTAGCTTAGTATTTTTAAAATTGTTACTTCTCCCAAATGTTTTTACTATTTCCTTATGAATCAGGTTTTAAAATCCATGCATATGTGTTTTGTATTTGTTGTGTATATCCACATGTTGATATAAGTGTATTTGAAATTAGCGGATGCCTTACTATTTAGGCTTTGTAGAATTCTCAAAAGTTACTAGCTTCCAGATTCTTTTATTCTGGTAACTCCACACTATATTATGGAGTAAAGGTCAAGTGTTTGTACCAGTTTTACTTTTTATATACAGAGTATCCCCAGTGCTTTGATGTGGAATTGTTGGGAGAATACAAATTTAATCATTTAGGCTTTGAACAAATATTGTGGGATCATAGAAGGTGGGTTAGGTTACCCTTAGCTTATTAAGTATTTATTTAGCTTTTTTCAGAAAATGAGTATATCCACCAGATTCAGTCTATATTGACGCAAATTACTGGAAATGCTGGAATAAATTATTGGAAATCCTTAAATTTTTGGAAATCCTAGAGTAGTAAAGTACTCTTCTAAATATCTGTTTGTTAAATACTTAAGGATGTGAGAGTGGTGCAACTGGAAACAACGGAACATTCACAAATGTGTTCATTAATGCCATACTTAACGCCTTGGGATCCATTTTGTTAACTACCTGGGAACAAAGGTCTGCATTAGTTTAGTAAGTCTGTACCTTCTAAACAGGACCTTTCTTTTTAAAGGCATTATTAAACCCACATTATCATGTGACATTGAACGATAGAGTATATATGATTCACAGTGATACTTTCATACTTGGCTTTAATCATTTGGCCGTTTTTAGCAGTTACCTTTTTAGTTACATGTCCAATGAAAGTATAAAATACTATTTGTTCTTGGAAATTATTTTTTATATATTAACCTCATTCTTGTTTCTCCCTCCATTTTAGTCGTGAGATGGAGAATAAAGAAACTCTCAAGGGGTTGCACAAGATGGATGATCGCCCAGAAGAACGAATGATCAGGGAGAAACTGAAGGCAACCTGTATGCCAGCCTGGAAGCATGAGTGGCTGGAAAGGAGAAATAGGAGAGGCCCTGTGGTAAGTAGCTGTGGGTTACCTGATGTAAGGATGAAAGCATAGGAGGAAATGCAAAATTAAGCATAAATAGATCCTTGTAAGCTTTTCTTTTTTTCTTCTTGATTTTAAATGCAGTTGTTTCATTTGCTTGATATTCTAGCCACTTGGAACAAAATACAGCTAAAACTATGCTCACTAAGCACCTTAAACTATTATAGAAGCTAAACTGGTTGGGTTGGGGAGGTAATGCTTAAAGCAACACTGCCCCCTACTGTCAGTATCTAAAATCCTTTTAGTAAAGATTTATATTGTGTACTTCAAAAAAGAAAAGCGTTTTTTCTCATTTTATTTTGATATTCTTTCTCTAAGGTAGGATCCAAAGATCTGAGTTCCAGAAATCATCCAGGAAAGCAAAAAGGTTGAATAGACTCATGGGGTTTGAGGTAAATTTAAAAGATGCCCAGGGTTTGGGGAAAGAAAACCTAGATCTCTAGGATTAGGAAAGAAAGGCATACTCTATCGTTTGCCATGGTTATTTTCTTTTAAAGTATACAAATACTATGAAATGTGCTTGTCTTTCTTGTAAAGGAAGTAGATCTTGATTGTTAGGTTTCCCAGTATCAGTTTGTATCAGCAAGTTTTTATTTGCTTTTTGTTTGTTCTTTATGACAAGTTAAGATTTATTAGGTTTGGGGGAGGGCAAAGGGATGGTGGGTATAATCATAAAAGTTATTGGGCAAGCTACTCATTTGACAGTTGAAACCCTTCAGCTGTATGATCATCTAGCCCTACATTCATCCCACTTGCCTTTTTTCTTTTTTTTAAGAGAGGGAGGCGGAGGGAGAGGGAGAGAGAATCTTAAACAGGCTTCATGCCCAGTGCAGAGCCCGACATGGGGCTCAATCTCACAACCCTGAGATCATACCTGAGCTGAAATCAAGAGTCGGATGCTTAACCAACTGAGCCACCCAGGTGTCCCCCACTTGCCTATTAAAGTTTAAATTTAAATATAAATTAAATGTAAATAAGTAAAAATTTCATTCCTCAGCCACATTAGCCATGTTTCCAATGCTCAGTAGCCACATAGACTTCCCTCATCATTGACCTGCGTTCTGTCTTACACATTCTACCCAACGGTGCTAAACCATGGAGCTAATATAGAATATATTTAATTGTTCCTTTATATCCCAGCTTTTTAAGCTAAGCTACCACATTACCTATGAGTCCTTTCCTTCCCAGCTAAGCTTCCGCATTTCTTTCATTTGTTTTTCACATGAAATAATATGGTGAGAACGCCTCACTGTTTTAGTAATCATGTCAGAGGATGCAGATGAAGAAATCAGGAATTCATCTTAGAAAAGAGAAAGTTCTGTTGAAACACCTTATAGAAGGGGGTAAATTTCTGCCCAATTGATATAAAGAACCTTTGAGCAGTTTAAACCGTCTGAAGTTTGAACATGCTGCTTTCTGGAGCTCCTTGTGCTGGTGGAGAGTCCAAATCTTTTGAGAATACCATAAAGCAGAAATCACAATTTGTTGAGAAAAAGGCAATAAAGCCAGTCCTTTATTACATATAAACTAAAGACATTCAGTTATTTAAGGCCAAATTCTTTTTTTTCTCAAGTGTATTACCTGTATATGGGACAGAGGTAAAGAGGAAAGAGAGGTGTGGAATAAGACAAAAAACATGTAGTCCTTAAGTTCAGCTATGCTACCCTACATCTCGTAGTTCACAGATTTCATATTACCCTTAAGAATTTTATAGTCTACTTGGAAAGTCTGCTTTTGTTTGTATTATGTTTTATGTAAATTAAATCAGGACCTTCTTGAAACATGAGGTATAAATATCTCCAATTATGAAAATGCAACTTAAAAATAAAGGCTGAAATATCACAGAGCAGCATGTGACAGTATGCCAAATGTGTGGAGTGGGCAGAGAGTAGTAACAACTTAGAAGAAAAATGTCCGGCTGATAGAGTTAAGTGTGCATTTGTAAAAGGTAGGATTTTAACCGAGCCTTAGAAGATGGGGGTTTTCATCAGGTGAAGGTGTGCTGCTTGGTGTGCCGCAGGCTGCAGATGTGGGGTAGGTGGGAGAGTGGGAGTGAAAGCCCAAGAAGACGACAGGTCAGTCATTTGTGGTAGGCCCAGCAGCCGGCTAGTAGAACAGTGTAAGGGGAGTGGGAGAAAGGCAGAGAAGGTTGGCTAAGGCTACAGAGTTTGGCCTTTTGGTCAGAGCTAGATTAGGTCTGTTGAGAAACAAAAGGTCTTGCAACCGGCCTTTCTGCTTGAGAGACCGCTCTTTAAATGTGTAGCTTCTTTTGATGATTCTGAAATGCGTGTCTAAACTACTATAACACTGTAAAAAGAGAGAAAAATGGTTTTATATTAATCAGGCTATTTGGGCATTTATGCCCATTATTGTTTTCAACATCCTGCATTTTCTCAATAGAAATGAAAAAGAAAACATCTCGTTGAATGTAGTTGAATAAACTAACTGTAGAAGGTAAAAGTGCTTATTTTTCACATTTGTTTACTAACCTGTGATTATTGATTTTGAATGTTAAATGATTTAGGGCACATAATAACAGATAATACTAAATTCTAAAATTATGTATAACATTTCAACTAGTGATAAAGCCTAAATGAATGAAATCTGTGGGTAAAATAGTCTTAACATTTATCATTTGAAGTAATACTAAATAAAACTTGATAAATTATCTGTATAGTTGAATAACATTGTCTAATGAAACTTGAGTTCATTTCTTGGTCTGCTGTGTTCAGATTTACTTATTTTTTATATTTTTAAGTAATCGGAATGTTGGAATTTTAATTTAGGTGGTAAAACCAATCCCTATTAAAGGAGATGGTTCTGAAATTCACAACTTGGCAACTGAGTCTCAAGGAGAGGGCCCGGCGAGCACCACGTCACCCGCTCCCAAAGGCCGACGCAGTCCTTCTCCTAGCAGCTCCCCATCAGGTCGCACAGTGAAGTCGGAATCTCCGGGAGTTCGGAGAAAAAGAGTTTCCCCAGTGCCTGTAAGTTAACGTTTCAACAAGTATGTTCAGTTTCTACAATTTTTGGATACACTTATAACACAGAAAAGACTGGCTAGCCATCTGTTAGAGCAGCATTTCTCGAAGTGTGGTCCACAGACCCTTGGTTGGGGGACGAGAGCAGGTCCTGAGACCCTTGCTGTGGATCCATTAGATCAAAACAAATTTTGTAATAAAACTGAAATGTTATTTGCCTCTTTCACTGCATTAACATTTACAGTGGTCAGTAAAGCCGATGCATTCATCTAAATTAAACCTATGACAACAGAAATTGGGGTATTTTGGGCAGACATTTTCCTTAAGACGAGTTAAGTGAAGGAAGGAACTTCAAGAAAGACAACTGAAATGTTTTTTCACTAGTGAGATTAGAATTTTGGGAAACTCATATCCACCACTGTAAACTTGACAGTTTCCCAATACTTGAATTTTCTAACAAGATCAGTGATGTTATCAAATGTGATTTTTTTTTTTTAACTGTCTCGCACAGTGAAATGTGTAAAACATTTGGGAAGTCTGCATAATTTGGTGAACCAGTATTTTCCCAATGACCAGTGCATTGATGTAACAAAGTCATCCTTAGATAAATGATCTATTTAAATTGTGTAAGACAGACCATCTGGATTTCCATGTGTAACAGTAGGAAGTTTGTTGATGTGGTTTCAGATTCCATATCACACTCTTCTTGGGACTAGTATCAAAGAAGAGTGTTCATAATTATTGGAAGAGTCTTCTAAAATACCTTTTCCAGCTGCATATATTTGTGAAGCCACATTTTCATGTACTTTAACCAAAAACATCATTATTACAGCAGACTCAATGCAGAAGCACAGATGAGAATCCAGTTGTCTTCTGTATTAAATCAGACATCAGAGAGATTTGTAAAATGATATGTGCTAACTTTCTGAGAGACAGAGAGAGAGACTTCTAGTGGCAGAATTGCAAGTTAAAATTTACTTTCTAAACTTGAAGAGCAAAGAGCAAATGAGTGGGTGGTAGAATGATTAAGATCATGACCAGAAGGAGGAGATTTTGTTTTCCTCTCATCAGTATATAAATCCTTCCAGAAGAAAATTTGAAGTAAATTTTTCTACATTAAAGTCCAAGATACCCAACAGTATCTATTGGCTCTATGTTGACACATTTAAATGAGCTATTTTTTTTTATTTTTTTATTTTTTTATTTTTAAACATTTTATTTATTTATTTGACAGAGATAGAGACAGCCAGCGAGAGAGGGAACACAAGCAAGGGGAGCGGGAGAGGAAGAAGCAGGCTCATAGCTGAAGAGCCTGATGTGGGGCTCGATCCCATAACGCCGGGATCACGCCCTGAGCCGAAGGCAGACGCTTAACCGCTGTGCCACCCAGGCGCCCCTATTTTTTTTTTTTTAAACTTAAAACAACAACAATCTTGTTATTGCTCATGAATCTGCAAATTAGGTGGGGCTCAGCAGGAATGACTTCTGTCTGTTCCCCATGGTATCTGCTGAAGCTGGGATATCCAAGTTGCTTCTTCCTCACTCACGTGTCTGGTGCTTCAACTGATATGGCACAACCATTGGAGGCTGTTGGCATCTCTTCCTCATAGCATGGAAGTTGGGCTGCAACACCCAAGTTTTGCAGGCTAGGAGAGAGCATGGAACAGATTCTCTTTCTCTGTCCTTAGAGGGAATCCTGCTGACACCTGCTCTTGAACTTCTAGCCTCTGGAACTACAAAACAAATTTCTCTTAAGCCAAAAAAAAAAAAAGAAAAAAAAAGCTGCCTCATTTCCTAATGACTTATTGCCCAAAAGTAGTTACATGCTAGTTGCAAATCCAGAATCAGTGGGGGGGGGGGGGGACTACACAAGGGTATAAAACACTGGGAGGTGTGGTTTATAGGGGCTATCAAAATATAAAAGTCTACCACAAGTATATACAGAATTGCATTTCCCCTTCCCTCCCCCACTTTAGGATATATGTTAGTGAAAGTTACCCCTCATTCTTTTTAACACCAAGTCAGCATTTCATTATCTGGATAAATCAGTTTATTTAATGAACTGCATACACTAATGGACATGTATATTCCTTCTTTTCATTACTAAAAAACAGTCCTGCAAAAATACTTTTCATGCACCCATCATTTTACACATCTGTGAGCATATCCATGGTCTGAATACTTAGGTCATATAGCATGTACGTGTGTACTTGTTTTTTCTTTTACTTTTTAATAACTGCCTATTAAATAATGGCTGGATTGAGATACAATTCCTATACTGTACAATTCACCTGTTTAAATTGTACTGTTCATTCGCTTTTGGTCTATTCAGAGTTGTGGCCATCACTACAGTCAACTTCAAAACATTTTCATCACCCCAAAAAGAAGCCCCAGACCATTAGCAGTCTCTGTCCAGCCCTAGGCAACCATTAATCTACTTTCTTAGTCTATGCGTAATTTGCCTATTCTGATTATTTCATAAACAGTAAATGGAATCATGTACTATATGTGGTGTTTTGTTACTGGTTTCTCTCACCTACCATCATGTTTTCAAGGTTCATTCATGGTATAACTTGTATCAGTACCCCATTTGTTTTTCTTCGTTTTTTCTGGGGATCTTTTCCCCACAAAATGTGTTTATCAGTGTGTGCATTGCTTTTTCCCATGCACATACATATATTAACACAAAAATATTAGCTATGCCGTATCATTCTTGTTTTGTTTGTTTAACATTCAAAATTAATTTCTGATTGACCCAGTTCTCTGTAATTCTGTTTGGAAGTACTCCATTTTTAATTATAGAATAACATTCTTTTGTATGGATATACACATTTGATTTATCCATTCGTTAGTTGATGGACGTCTGAGTTGTTTCCACTCTTTGGTTATTATGAGTAATGCTGTTGAGAACATTTAGTATGAATCTGTGTACATATCTTTTCACTTCTCTTGGGCTTATACCTGGAAGTGGAATTGCTGGCTCATGTTTTCCAAACCAGCTGTACCATTTTATTTTCCCACCAGAACTGTATGAAGGTTCTAATCCTTCATGTTCTCACCAACATTTATTATCTTTAACAATTAAACTAGGCATCAGAAAGAACTAGAATTTCCACTGCGCGTTGATAGAAAGACCAAGTTCTAGGGGAATCAATGGCGTGAAATGAGTGATCTATATCACCTTCACCACACGAGATTTAGCCTTCAGTAAAACATCTTAATCTGGGGAACGTCACTTGCCATTAGTTCTCTACAGCGTACCACGGGCGGAATTCCACGGTGGTGTTTATGCACTACCAGTTGCAAAAAAGCATTTAGTAACACCTTAAGTGGAAGCCAGGAAATCAGATGTTTGATTTTTGTCACTAGAAACAAGTCATTTTGCTTGCTTATGGATGAATTTTTATGCTTTTAATCTTCGTTTACATAATTCTTTTCAAAGAACTCAAATATTTACATTTTGTAAAATTACCACATGGTTGTCTTACTCAGCCAAATATTTATCATTAGTTATAAGGTTGACTGAGATTTTAGAAGTTTACTTGGGATGCATATGTTAGATAAAAAGCATTTGCAAAACGCATTTTGTCCCATTATATTTTGGGGCATTTTTTCAGAATATAAAATGCCACATGGCCTTCTGGTATAACCCTTTTTAGGTAATTGTTTCTTATCAAGAAGTAAGCAATTTACCTAATACAGAAACAATGCTGTGAAGTTTCAGAGTGGGCGAATCACACCACCTCGAAGAGCCCCTTCACCGGATGGCTTCTCACCATACAGCCCTGAGGAGACAAACCGCCGTGTAAACAAAGTTATGCGGGCCAGGCTGTACTTACTGCAACAAATAGGACCCAACTCTTTCCTGATTGGAGGAGACAGCCCAGATAATAAATACCGGGTGTTTATCGGGCCTCAGGTAGGGTTTTTCACCATTTTACATCTTATAAGTATCTGGTATTAACTCAAATGTAGGTACTACAACATTCTTAAATTTAGATCAGTTAATTCTCTTTAGTTAACTAAACTGAATTTAAAATATATTTTGGGCTAATAAACATTTTTATTTAATGTATTTTTAACAGTCTCTAATATGACTCAATATACTTTAGAATACAAATTTAATAAATTCACCAAAAATGAGAGATTAAGTCACGGTGTAGACTTTTCCTACATATCCTTATATATCTAAGAGTAATGAAGCAAATTAATAGAAACTTTGTTAACCTTGGAAATATAAAAAAAAGTGATCTTAGGAATTCTAATAGAACCACAGATTTATTACCCTAGGTTCTCTTTTAACTCTTTAGAACTGCAGCTGTGGGCGTGGAACATTTTGTATTCATCTGTTGTTTGTTATGCTTCGGGTGTTTCAACTAGAACCTTCAGACCCAATGTTATGGAGAAAAACTTTAAAGAATTTTGAGGTAATTTTTAATAAATGCTTTAGAGTAAAATTGCTAACACATTTTTATGGCTCATTCCTGACAATTTTCCATGAGCTCTAAATTTAAATAGACAGTGGTCACTTTGAAGGTGTGAAGATATTTAAGAATTATTTGAGGCTTATCTTTTATAATCCTTTGACTAATTAGTTTTTTCTTCCAGATGGAAAAGAAAGTAAACACTGACCTGCAGTAAAAAATATTGTCCTTAGTAAGCTATATATATTCTTATTTTTGAAGCTCCTAAATTAGCTTGTGAAAAATTTATGAAAAAAAAGTTCAACCTCTAGAACTCTTTATATGTATATTATGGCACAAATATCATTGTTACTATCTTTTTTCAATGTTTGTTAGGTTGAAAGTTTGTTCCAGAAATATCACAGTAGGCGTAGCTCAAGGATCAAAGCTCCATCTCGTAACACCATCCAGAAGTTTGTTTCACGCATGTCAAATTCTCATACATTGTCATCATCTAGTACTTCTACATCTAGTTCAGAAAACAGGTTAGTACTTTTTAAGGAATTAAAAGCATTAATCCACTGTTACTTTTTAATTTTAGAGGTAATTTTTTATATCTACTTGTTAAGTTCTTCTAAAATAATTTACATACTGAATCTTGGCTTTGAAGTTAAAATCAGGGGTAAACAATATCAAAGGTCTTCTGGGTATGTGTGTGTATACACACATATATGCATACATACATATGGACTTTACATCCTGAAAAACTACACTGTTGAAAAATGGCACCTTAAAAATCAGAATATAATTGTCATTCCATAAGAATCAGGTGGCAAGTATAAAATATAAGGGGCTACTGTTTATCAATCATTACTTTTTGCCAAGCACCTAATATGGTGTCTCATTCTGTTCATATACCAACCTCATTACGTAGGTTTTATCACTCTTTTGCAGACAATGAAGCTGAGGCACTGTGTAAAAAATATGTCTTTAGTTCTTTTATAAACAGATTATATACAAGCCAAAGTGGTATTCCAAAATCACTTTCCAATGTAGGCTCTTTAAATTGTATGAATGACATCACTACTTCTTTCATAGATATCTTCATAGAATCCTCATTACTGGCTGTTCTACTTGTGAGAACACAAGGATGCTCTTCTAAACAGACTAATCATTTGTAATTAAGAGATACAGTAGCCATTAATCAGTTATTTAAAATCTGCAGCGCTTCTCAAACTCTTCCATTGCCTAGCTGGTTATTAATAAGAATGAACACGTAATGCTGAAGGATCTGAGATATAGCCCAAAATGACAGGTGTGAAAAAAATTCTCATGTGAATCTTCTTTCTTTACCAAGTTCTTTATTGGGTTTCTTCATTGGTTTTAATGTAAAAATGAGTTTCTTAAATTACTCCAGAAAGGAATGCTGCTTCTCTGAAAAGGGCACCTCCTATATGTTCCTGAGGCACCTGTTCAAGAAGCACTAGTCTAAGTGATTGAGTCCCATCTTCATCCCAGCAATTTTTTTAAGTATTATTACTACTTCACAATTCATGAAGAAAAGAAAGTAATCAGGTCAAGGGATCTGTGAAGAAAAGAAAGGAGACACCTAAGGGAAAAATAAATGTTTAAATTTTCTTATTTTTGATTAAATGATTTGGGAATTAGAGATTTCTAGTATACATGGTTCAGTGATAACTCTGAAGCCAAAAGAGGTCATGCAGCTCAGTTGAGCAAAGGCAGAAGCAGAACCTTACTCCTTATCTCTTCTAAATAGATGAAATAATGAGCTTCATTTCTTGAGCTTCCTGACCCAAACTTACTCTGGAGCCATTCTCCTTGTGATTCACAAGAAATGTTTAAAACTGGGTAGCCATAGTTGAAAGTTTCTCTCTAAAAAACGAGGATACTGTCCAAATATGGGCTGGCCATAATATGGAGGTTTTATTAATTCATTTGGATTAATGTATCCGTGGGGGGAACCACTGAAGCTGTCATCTTGATAAACTGAGATTATACTGTGTAGGTAAGTAGGTTAATGTTTCATGTAATCACAAATTTTTATATTTAAAGACTATAATTAAAAAAAATACAGAAAATTTGTCTGGAGACCTGATTGCATTGTGTTAATATTAATTTATATATGAAACAACAAAAGCCAGAATTGGGACAAATTGAATATACTTTAAAAACTTTACCCCCCCCAAAAAAAAAAAAAAAAAAAGCTATAAACAGGAACCTAAGGCCCTAGTACATAAATGGGCAAAGGGCATGAAGAGAATATTCACAAAAGAATTTCAAAAGGCTAACAAACATGAAAATGGTTTAGTTAACATAATAACTAAGGAAATGGTCATGAAAAAAAAAAGATACCAAATATATTTAGATAATTAGTAGAGACTTTGTCATGAGACAATTCAGTTCTTGTACAAGGATTTGCTTCACTGTATGTCAAGTTCTGTAGTCTTTCTGGAAAAAAATAATGTGGTTTTTTAAATGTTTATATTTGTTGATGCAGTAAATGTACTTTCCTTGACAAAAAATTTTAATCTGAGAAATGCACAAGATTTATATATATGACCCTCTGTCATAGTATTATGGAAAAAATTGAGAACAGCTTAAATATCCAGCAAGGGAATGGCTAAAGTATACCCATATTAGGAACAGTTCATGCAGCTGTTAAAATTACGCTTCTGGGGCGCCTGCGTGGCTCAGTTGGTTAAGCATCCGACTCTTGAATTCAGCTCAGGTCATGATCTCAGTATTGTGAGATTGAGCCCTCTCAGGCTCTGAGCTCATCAGGGAGTCTGCTGCAGATTCTTTCCAGTTTTTACTGCCCCTTCCCCTGTTGGCGCTTGCTGTCTTGTGCTTTCTCTCTCAAATAAATAAGTAAATCTTTATGCTTCTGAAGAATACTGAATGGCATGAAACAAAATCCAGGTTATAATACTGCATGTTATGTCTGAACCCAATCTTTATATATAAAGGTATTGTGAGTACATACATAATGAGTAAGAATTTTAATGGTTATTAATAGGTGGCATTATTATGGGTGACTTTTTTATACTTTAAATACTTTGGGCTTTAAGGTTTATCAGGTCTGGGCTTTAAGGTTTATCAGGTCTCTGTCACAACTACTCACCTCTCTCTGCCCTTGTAGTTGAAATAGCCATAGAGGATAAGTGAATGAATGGGTGTGGCTGTGTTCCAATAAAACTTTATTTACAAAAGCTGGAACAGGCTAATTTGATCCCCTTGTAGTATGCTAACCCCTGCTCTCAAGTGACTTCTGAAAAAATTGTTATAAAGGAAATGTGAAACAAAGAAGAGGTGGGCACAAAAATGTTTCTACCGGTTTCTTAAAATGTGAAAGTACAGAAACAATTCATGTCCAACAATAAATGGATGCCAAAGTCAGAAAAGCGTTTGAGTAATAAGCTGTATGTGCAGTTGGACTACATTTTGGAATTTTATTTTTTTCTTCTAAGTCATTTGAATAAGCTATTTTTGGTGTAATTTGAAAGTTACTTGACCTGGGATCATCTCTGCCATTAATATTTCTTATCACAGATTGTTGTACAAATCATTTCTGCCATGTTTCTGTTCATTTTTGTCATTACCGCATGCATATTTTGACAGCACTTCCCCATTCCACATAGCTCCATAATTATGAAAAGAGATAAAGCAAAGGGGCAGATAATCAGGAGGGAAAGAGACTAGTATGTCCACCTTCACCTCAGGAATCATGCATAATGACTTTTTGGACCTGTTTGTTCAGCTTTTATGAAAGTCTTTAAAGAAAACTGTTACCTTGCTGTCATTCAGACCTGTTTTTCAGGAATTATAGCTTAAGGTCGTAGAAGTGTAATATTAGGTCCAAAGAAAAGCGTGAACTTAGTAGACTCGAATTTGTTGGGGTAGGTAGATTATGAAATATTCTCCTCAAAGCCTACCGCACACTGATTTTTATGGTCTTTGGCAACTTATTTAACATCTCAGAACCTAGTCTGTATATTGTAATGGAAATATTGTTACTGATTTTTAAAAGCCACTCATGACATTGTGAAGGTTCAACCAAAATTTATAAAATATAAAACAAAACTTCTCTCGCCAGTCTGGGCTGCGTACAAAATAACCCGTTAACAGTTTAATACAACTTTCAAAAATTAAATAAAGGAAATAAAACTCTTCCTCACATTGTTTTTTTATACACACACACACCCTCCTCAATAATTCTCTCATTTTTGTTTTTTAAACAAATATAAAAGTCATGCTTTATATTTTGATCTGAAACTTGATTTTTTTTAAACTTTAGATACCAGGACCATTTTCCTGAGTCAGTACAAAAATATCCACTACTTTCTTTTCATGGCTGTATAAGATTATGTAGATATACCACAATTTATTTTGCCATTGCCATAATTAAGACATCTAGTACACCTAATTTTTTCCCTATTAATGCAGTAAATTTTCTTTGTTTATATATTCCAAATAACTCCGTAGGATGGCATCCTAGAAAATAGGTTTTTTAGGTCATGCATATGTACATTAAATAATTTAAGAAATACTAGCACATTCCTTTCCAAAAATTTCAGTTTTTACTCCCACCAGTAGTATATATGAGAACTTGTTTTCCTGTGCCAATATCAAGGCCAGATGTTACCAACCTAAATTTTGTCAATCAGGTTATTAAAAAAAAAAGATACAGTTTCATTAATATGCATTTTGTACTTCGTTTTTCATAATTGGCTATTTGTATTTTTCATTTCAATTTCCTCTTTATCTTCGTTGCCCATTTTACTATTGAATTATTAGTATTTTTCTTACTGATTTTTTAAAAGCACTTTGTGTATTAAGAATATTCAGGTATATACAGTATACTTCAAATATACACAATAAAGTTGCAATTTTGCCATAAATTGGAATCATTCTGTAAGAATTAGAATTCTGTCATGCTGTCTTTTTTTTTTCACTATATAGTATATTGTGGATGTCTGTCATTATTTATGAATGTCTTAGATCCTTTGTAAAAGCTTTACAGTGTGTGGGTGTACTTTTTTTTTAACCTTTTGATGTTCATTTGGTTGTTTTTTTTCTTTATGCTAAATACTGCAGTGAACATTCTTTTGTGTGTGTCTGTGTGTGTGTGTGTATGCTTATTATTTTGTCTATTTCCTTATGATATATTCCTAGAAGTCTAGTTGAAAGGGTTTGCTTATTAACAGTGTGACATATGTTTCTAGCTTAGTTTCTAGGAAAGTTGGACCAGTTTATGGACCCCCAAAAAGTACCTGTGATGGGCCTTCAAACTTACATGGAATAGATGAGCTCTAAGGTCCTTTCCAATAATTGAAATCTTGAAACTATTGGCATGTCGCATCTTTGTAGTCAAACCTTAAAGCAGTTTGTTTAAAAAGTACAACAGCAGAATTGTGGAGCTACAGAGGTCTCTAAGATTGTACTTCCTATACTGAATTGTATCTATAGCAAGGAAAGGTTAACTCATACCCACAATCTATAAATACTAGTGGTACGAATCTTATTTAAAATTACTGTATAGTAGTAGGAGAAAAAAATATTTCTCAAATAGTTCTACAGAAGATGCTCCTAACAAGAATTTCTAATTAGTTTTTTCATATTGTAAAGAATCCAAAATTGTTTTAGCTATGGTGTTAATTCTGTATTATATTCTTTAGCATTTAATGCTTTTCTTTCCCTTTCCTCATAGTATAAAAGATGAGGAGGAACAGATGTGTCCTATTTGCTTGCTGGGCATGCTTGATGAAGAGAGTCTCACCGTGTGCGAAGACGGCTGCAGGAACAAGCTACATCACCACTGCATGTCAATCTGTATGTGGCTCTTCTTCTCCCTGTGCTTCCTCAGCACAGTTACTCTAGGAGTCAACTGTATTATCTAGGATTTTAACATGACTTTGGGGAGCCTGGGGAGAGAAGAAAAGAAGTATATCTAGGCCCTTAAGTAAAGTTTTCAACGAATTGGAGTTTAGGATCTGTTAGGAGATGAGCTTTGTGAGCGAAGAAATGTAACACAGTGTGATACATGTAGTAATGGAAGGCATGCACAGAATTAAAAACATAATTCTGGTCTGGAAGGCATTAGTGGAGGTGAGGAGGTAGAAGACGGGCAGGCATGACAGGATAACATGAAAGCACGTTTTGGAATGACATTATCAGGTAATCAAGTGGGAAGAATGTTTAAAAAATAGTTTGCAAAATACATGTTGTAACTAAAAAAAATAGCATTTGCAAAAGGTACGCACATCAGAATAATTTTACATCCTCTGTTTGCCTGCTTCTAGGTAAATACATCAAATTATTTTTTGAGGTTCCTTCGATATAAACCTATACTAGCCATTAGCAGCAATTATTATATATAGTTATTTAATGTTAAGCATTTATATTTTTTTTAAGTTTTTTTCCTTTAATTTTTCAGGGGCAGAAGAATGTAGAAGAAATAGAGAACCTTTAATATGTCCCCTTTGTAGGTCTAAGTGGAGATCTCATGATTTCTATAGGTAACGATTTTGAATTAATGATTTGGATATGTTTAATAAAAAATAAAAATGTTCTCAAAGTGTTCTTTAAATCTTCTAACAAGATTTGGTTAATTTTTCATTTAGCCACGAGTTGTCAAGCCCCGTGGATTCCCCTTCTTCCCTGAGAGCTGCACAGCAGCAAACCATACAGCAGCAGCCTTTGGCTGGATCACAACGAAGGAGTCAGGAGAGCAATTTTAACCTTACTCATTATGGAGCTCAGCAGATTCCTCCTGCTTACAAAGATTTAGCTGAGCCATGGATTCAGGTAAGTTCTTAGTCTTCATTTCTCAAATAAGCCTTTATAGACCAATTAATGTAGCTATCTCCCAGTTGTTGATAACTTAAAGTACTTTCGCTTGCCTCCCTCATGACTGATAATTGGATTGAAAATTCTACCTCTGGTGTTAACACTCTTATTATAGAGTTTAAACTTTGAAAATTCTTGGAGTCTCACCTCCCATCGCTAGAAAAATCTCTTTCTGAACCATCAGACATCAGGATTATCTAGGGATAGACACTAGACTTCTTCAATGCTAACTTGTTCAAATGTTTCATCCCACTTCTAAGAATTTCTGTCATTTTTCTTCTTTATTACCATTTAAACTCAACTTCTCTTTTCTGTATCCTCATGGCATATAGTAGGTGCTTAATAATTGCTGAGTGGATGAATAAGGGGAAAAATGTAGGTTTTTTTACTTATATTAGCCATTTTTATTTGTAATTGTAAGGACAGTTTCTGTTTTTACTTTCTCTTCTGATGAAATGTGTTTTCTTCCTCAGTAAATAGGAATTTCTATTGGTTGGTTGGATTCTAGTAATTTTCTTTGTTGTTGTCTGCTTACTATTATTTTTTAAGAATGTAGCATCCCAAACTAAACAATGTCTCCAGTAGACAGTAGTGAAGTAAAATGTTTTCAATAATCTGTTAAATTCTGTTTAATACTATTAAATTTGTAAACAAACTCATTCAGCTCATGTCATTAGGATTTCCTTTTTCTTTTTATGACTATTATAGTCCTGCAGCTTTTGAATTCTCTTTTCTCAGCATGTAAGTAACCTATCCTGAATCTAATAAAATTTGCAAAATTAATAAACATACCTTATTTCTTTTATCTGATTCATTAATGGTACTGCACATAGGCCCTCACCTGCCCCCTCACGAGCCGTCAAAAGAACTCTCAGAGTTGATACTTAGGAGCTACTGGATGCCATTCTTTCAAGGCAGTGGTGTAGTGAGTTGTGCTTAAGCTTTAGGCTGGAGTACGCTATCTACTCCTAGTATTTTATTAAGGATATGATATAAAACAATTAAGACTTAGGTCATGGTATGCTATTTAACACTGCATGCCGGGCATATAAGATGACCATATTCTAGTTGATTTATTCTCCTTTACTGTCACCTTGTAACAGAACACACTTAAGTAAGTCATCATTTATTTGCCCTAAAATTGTGTTTATTCATCTCTAAAATTCAGAAATTTTTCATATGGTAAGTTACCTTAGGTTTTAAGTTTACTTTTAGCTAATTGGCCCATAATGTCAAGACCATGTACCCTTTCCTTTATTTAGTGACTCTTGGTCTTTACAGGCTTCGTGATTTGCTGATTTGAACACGAGTTTTTTTCTTTTTCCTTTAGAATTTTTCACCCCTTTGTTATAGTTCCAACTATTTTGTTGAGGGTTTTTTTTTTTTTCTTTAACCTTTTTCTGCAAGACAAAATCACTTTAAAAGTTTTTAACTTACCACTGTCATTTGTAAGAAAAATACTCTGTATCTCTTGGACACTCCAGTGCCTTTTTTGATTTGGCTTTATCTTGCTTCAGTTTTTTCTCTGTAACTACCTTAATACAAATACAAAGTTGGGGTTCTTTACAGATTTTTTTGTCATAAGCATAAGAGTACAGAAACATATACATATCCATCTAATTACTTAATGGAGTTCACTCTTAATTTTATTTGAGCTAATAAATGTTAAGGAGTTTGGATAATTACCAATTCAACTTAAATATAAAATTCCTCCTTCTGATTTTTAAGTGGCTGGACATAATTTCAAATTATGTGGATTGGTGAGATTTAAGAAATGTCCACAACTTTCCTTTAGTAATCAAAAATCATGCTTATTTTCAAATACTTGAGGTTCATCAGTTTTTCTCCATATTGAATTCATTGTGTTTGTTTGACTATAGGTATTTGGAATGGAACTCGTTGGCTGCTTATTTTCTAGAAACTGGAATGTAAGAGAGATGGCTCTCAGGCGTCTTTCCCACGATGTTAGTGGGGCTCTGCTATTGGCAAATGGGGAGAGCACTGGAAATTCTGGGAGCAACGGTAGAAGCAGCCCGAGTGCTGGAGCCAGCAGTGGGTCTTCCCAGACCAGTATCTCAGGAGACGTGGTAGAGGCATGCTGCAACGTTTTGTCCATGGTCTGTGGTGACCCTGTCTACAAAGTGTACGTTGCTGCTTTAGTAAGTAGCTTTATTACATAACCAAAGCATTATGGGTGGGTTTTTTGTATTGTTTGTTTTGGGTTTTTTTTTTTTTTTTTTTTTTTTAGAACTTATAGATGTCACTCCTAAGATCCAGTGAAACTACTTTACCTGATTTAATTTTGGAAAATCCAAATTTTTATTCCATAATCCCAAGAAATTTCAATTTTCCATTTAATCTCTTCATTTGGATTTTACTTGTTTTAATCTATTCAGGTTTTCTTATATACTGTTTACTTTTCTCCCCTAAAATAGCCATGTCTTGCTATTCATATCTTTAAATTTTCCTTACATCTTACACATGATCAAATTAAAAATGCTTAATGGGATAGCAAGTGATCATAGTTACTTTGATTTTTTAAAAATTTGATATTAGGCATTAAGGAGAACTGATTATTAATAAACATTGTTGTATGGAAATTCAGGATCCTCTTCACAGAGGAGGGTTCCATGACATAGATGACTGAGTTGTTTTTCTAATTGAAACTATTAGAAGTTGTCTTTCATGAGCGGGATGAAATGATGAGGTTGTTATTTAATTTGTAATTTTGGAGGCTACTTTCTCCATTCTGAGTATACATATCTTTAGAACAGGGTTTCTCAACCTCAACACTGTTGACATTGAGCCAGATAATTATTTGTTGGGCGCAAGGGTGCGGGCTTGTGCGCTGCAGGATGTCCAGCAGCATCCCTGGCCTCTACCCACTAGATACTAGTAGCAAACCCCCCCTCCCCTTCCCACCTCCTTCATGACAACCAAGAATGTCTCCAGGCATTGCTGAGTGTCCCCTCAGGGTCAGAATTGCCCCAGTTCACAACCACTGCTTTAGAATAATTCTTACCTAATTCGTTTTCTAAAACTCATTAATCTCTCTGCTTTCACTCTTGGTCTTTTTCCAATCCATCCTGTAACAACTATGCCCAATGAATCTTCTTTTTGAGAGGTAGTATAGACTGATGGGTATGAATATGAATTTGGAGTCAGAACTGAGTGATGTCATAATTTATCATCTTAGCTAGGATACTTGAATAATCTGCTAGTTAACTGGGACTAGCCCAGGCAGGCTGAACATAAGGTCAAGATTATAGAGACCTTGATTCAAATTCTCGTTCTTCCCATTTGCTAGCAGTGTGACTTTAGGACTCATTAAATTTCAGCTTTCTCACATATAAAATAATGAAAATATTACCTCTTAGGTTTGAAGTGAGATTGTATAAAACCTCTAGCCGTAATGTCTGTGACATTTTAAGAACACTGACTATATAGTAGCCATCAGTATTCCTTGAAGACCACTTTGATTATTCCCTAGGTTAGAAACCCTTAGAGGGGGCGCCTGGGTGGCTCAGTCGTTAAGTGTCTGCCTTCGGCTCAGGGCGTGATCCCGGCGTTCTGGGATCGAGCCCCACATCAGGCTCCTCGGCTGGGAGCCTGCTTCTTCCTCTGCCACTCCCCCTGCTTGTGTTCCCTCTCTCGCTGGCTTTCTCTCTCTGTCAAATAAATAAACAAAATCTTAAAAAAAAAAAAAAAACCCTTAGAGGATTCTGTTGCTTTAGCAGCATTTCCAAAAGCATATTCCATGGCAGTTTGGCAGGATTATGAAAACTTCCCCTGAAGAAAGAGTTCTGTGTTTGGTTAAAATTGATGAACAATGAATTACATGAGTTAACTGGGTCTGTTCACTGCAAGGGAACCTTAACCTTCAGTAAGCTAATGTACTTTAGGAATTTATAAGAGCAAGAAGTACAATGCATTATTTCCCAAATCTATCTTACCATGGTCTGTATTTTCATGTAGAATATCCAGGGACCACGGTACTGTAAAGATCAATGTACTTAGCCCAACTTTTTACCTCTTCTCTTACTATTTTCCAACACGAACCTTCAGGCATACTTGGTTGTTCAATGTACTACCTTACTGTCTGGTTGTTTCTTCTTAATTTCAGATGGTTTCCCGTCTAGTTTGTGAGCTGTGAAGGGACTCTGAGAATCATACTATATTCTGATTCCTCTATAATTACTTAGCATGCCATGCACAGTGGAGGCAGAAATGGCTCCTTCCCTTAAAGCTCTCCATTCTCTTTCTCCCTTTCTTTTTGTCCTTCCTGTCCCCACCCCCCCACCACCATATATAATTCTTTGCTGAACCATTTGAGAGTTATTTGCAGGCATCACGACCTGACATTTCAGCTCAAATATTTTGGTGTATGTCTTTTAAGAACGGATACATTCTTCTGTATAACCACAATGCAATCAGCAGACTCAGGAACTTTAGTGTTAATAACAATATTGTGTACTTATGAAGTCCATATTCAGATATCTCCAATTGTTGCAGCAGCGTCCTTTACATCTAAGCCACAGACTTTACTCAGTTTTCACTAGTTTTTCCATTGATGTCTTTTTTCTGTTTTAGGATCCAGTCCAGAAATTCACATTGCATTTAGTTACCATGCTACCTTCATCTCTTCCCATCTGTGATGGTTCCTCAGTCTTTCCTTGTCTTGGATACATCTTGACACTTTGAAAGTGGCCCCTTAGTTTGAAGAATGTCCCTCAATTTGGGTTTATCTGATATTTTCTCATGATTTGCTTGAGTTTATTTTTCATAAGAATACGAGAGGCAATGTGCCATTCTTAGTGCACTGTATCAAGGGGTACGTGATGTGTCTTCTTACTGGTGATGCTGTCTTTCATCATTTGGTTAAGGTGATGTCTGTCAGGTTTCTTGCTATAAAATTACTATTAATAAATGTGTTGGGGGAGATACTTTGAGGCTAAGTGAATATCCTCTGTTTCTGTTAAGAATTTTGCCCACTGATTTAAGCATTTGTCAGTGGATCTTGCCTACAGCAGTTATTATTATGGTGTTTTAATGGTGATTTTCTATTTCCCTCATTCCTTCTATATTAATTAATTGGAATTCTTCTATCAAAAGGAACTGTCTCTTCTCCCATTTATGTATTTATTCAGTTTTTAAAATTTATACCAATATAGGATGATGGGTATTTATTTTCATCTGTGCATTATAATCCAGTACTATCATCATTTAATTTGTTGCTTTTGTTACTCCAGCTTTGGCCATTAGCAGCTCTTTTTTAACTTCTCATTTTGAAATTCATACTTCAAAAATTGCAGAAATAGTTCAGAGAGTTTCCCTGTACCCCATCTATTTATTCATTCATTTATTAGTATCAGTATGGATTCATGGATTATTTTATTTATGGGTTATAATCCTTTTCTATCATTATTTATTTTATTAAATGGTCTCAGATGCTTTTCAGATGCCAGGGTCTCTGATGCTTTTCAAAAACAGTTAAACTGACCTTCAGTTTTTTCCTCCCAGAAAACGTTGAGAGCCATGCTAGTATATACTCCTTGCCATAGTTTGGCAGAAAGAATCAAACTGCAGAGACTTCTCCGGCCTGTTGTAGACACCATCCTAGTGAAGTGTGCAGATGCCAATAGGTAAGGCCCTATTGATGAACTGCTTCAAACCCTTATATTAAAAGCCTAGCAACAAGCCTCACACCTGGTGAGTATTTGATTCATGTTTATTAAATGAGGCTTTGAATATTGTTTTCTAATATAAGATTTGAAATTAAAATGTAACACTTAAAGCTGTTGAACACTAGGGAGAAGGACTAATGACAAGTAAAAACCAGGCTAACAAACTGCATGGGTAACTGTATTACTGTGTTGTGATTGACTTTCTTTTATCTTAAAGTAATATTATTAATCTCAAATCCAGTTGAAAGAGCAGTAGGTGTTATATACATAATCTCATTTTAGAGACTGAGTTATGCAAGATAGGAACCAATAACATCATTGCACCTGCTTAAAAAAAAAACCATTCCATATTTGCTGTGTAATGGAATTGTACTCTATGACAGTTTATACTTAAAAACAAACAAAAAAACAGCAACAAATCCCATATAGCCCTGCAGTATCCTTAAAAACTGACAAGAACAAGAATAAGCTAATTGGAGGGGTAGGGATAGTCAGGTAGAGGAGTGAGGCATGACTGTAGTAAAAAAAAAAAAAAAAAAAAGCTCAAACTGTGCTTTTAGGAGACCAGTGTTCCACCCACTGCTTTCGTGGGCACAGCTATCGCCAGAGGTTGGACGGCATTCTTGCCACTTCATGTCCTGCCCATCTCAGGGGAGGAAGCACTGAGTCTCCCTTGTTGTGCCCATTTGGAGCTTGCTCCGCCCAACTTTTGTCTTCCTTCCTAAGTCACATGATGTAGTTTATAGGTCTGTAGCCAGTCTCAAAAACTAGGTGCTTAGATTTGACTTGCTTCTCATTTCATGAAGACTGTCCTCCGCCTCCATTGTTTTCTCTACACAAGCCTCTGGATTGAAAGTATTAGAGTTGTCTTGTTGCTTAGAGAGAATACTATAATACCTGAACAACATTAGGCAAATTAACAAGTAAAATTTGTAAAATGTATAGAAAAATTATGTAGTTTTTCAGGATTAGAGCACATATTTTTCTGAGCACTTCATTGCTTTTGTGGCATTTGTTGTATTGTGTGCTTTCCCAAATACTAAAATTAGGTTTGTTTACCTGGTGCCTTCAATGACAGAACATTATAAAAAAATACAGTAGAGATTTTAAGGTATTTGCAACCCACTCAGTCTATATAAAAAAATATAAAGTTTTGGATGGGAAGATTTTGTTTTTAATGCAAGAGATTCTTACTGAAAATTCAGAAATCAAAACGAGTCTTCTTTTTAATTTTAATGAAATAATCAAAATATGCCTTTTATCTGGTTTGCTATTTAAATTAGTATTTGCTCTCTCAGAGCCACTAGTAACAATTCTGTGCTTGACACAAATGAGGTAAAATTTATGAAATTAGACCTTAAATAATGAATATTATTATTTGTAGGGACATTGTTAATGTGATTTTAGTGGTGGAAAAGCAAACACTTATGGAAACTTTTACCCATCTTTTCACATAGCATTACATTACTATTGTCCTTTTAATGTGTATTTTATCTAAGATCCAAGTCTGACATTTCTTCTTTCATTTTTAGTCGTACAAGTCAGCTGTCTATATCAACACTGTTGGAATTATGCAAAGGCCAAGCAGGAGAGTTGGCAGTTGGCAGAGAAATACTTAAAGCTGGTAATCACTTTTTACTTAATAATAATATAGCAGGTCTTAACCATTTTCCCTCGCCGACTGTCTAATCCTGTAATCTCTGATAGGGCAGTTGTATACAGGGTTTTGTCCCTTTGGCACAGAGGAGGGGGCAGAGGGAGAGGGAAGAGACTCCTTGCTGAGCACAGAGCCAGACAGCCAAAATCAAGAGTTGGCCATTTAACTGACTGAGCCACCCAAACAACCCCTAAGAAATTCATCTTGGCATTACGCTATCTTGATGTTTTGCTTTATTAGATTTTAATATCATTGTTTTTCAATTATTTTTGCTTTCCTTTTCATAGGATCCATTGGTATTGGTGGTATTGATTATGTCTTAAGTTGTATTCTTGGAAACCAAACAGAATCAAACAACTGGCAAGAACTTCTGGGTCGCCTCTGTCTTATAGACAGACTGCTGTTGGAATTTCCTGCTGAATTTTACCCTCATATTGTCAGTACTGATGTTTCACAAGCTGAGCCTGTTGAAGTCAGGTAATTTTTCTTCTGCAAATATATTACTTTGTTCTTCCTTTCTACTCCATCCCCACCCCTCTAAGAAAGACACATTTTAGATTCATGAAAGACTCAGAAGTTACAGAGCATATATAGGTTACTAATACCTTAATCTTTGATTGACATAAAAACCTCAAGTCTAGGCCATGTAATTAAAAATTTATAGATCCTTTGTTCTGAAATGACTTTTTTTAAATGTATAAGCTGTAAATTAGTACCTTTTTATTTGCATATATTTTGCAGTAATTTTGACTTGTCTAGTAATTGAATGTGTTTGTTTTTCTTTCAGGTATAAAAAGCTGCTGTCCCTTTTAACCTTTGCTTTGCAGTCCATTGATAATTCCCACTCAATGGTTGGTAAACTCTCCCGGAGGATATATTTGAGTTCTGCAAGAATGGTTACTGCAGTACCCCACGTATTTTCAAAACTATTAGAAATGCTGAACGTTTCCAGTTCCACTCATTTTACCAGGATGCGTCGTCGTCTGATGGCTATTGCAGATGAGGTGGAAATTGCTGAGGCCATCCAGCTGGGCGTAGGAGACACTTTGGATGGTCGACATGACAGCTTTTTGCAGGCATCTGTCCCTACCAGCTATCCAGAAACCACAGAGAACAGCTCCCTTGAGCGCACAGACCATTTAGAGAAAACTGGAAAAGGACTGTGTGCTACAAAACTTAGTGCCAATTTGGAGGACATTACTGACAGACTGGGCAGCATTTCAGTAGGACTTCCCAGTTCAACAACAATAGAGCAACCAAAGCCAATGGTTCAAACAAAAGGCAGACCCCACAGTCAGTGTTTGAACACCTCTCCTTTATCTCATCATTCCCCATTAATGTTTCCACACTTGTCAACTCCTTCTTCATCTGCCCCCTCTGCACCAACTGGCACTGGAACAGATGTCTCTAAGCATAGACCTCAGGGATTCATTCCCTGCAAAATACCTTCGCCATCTCCTCAAACACAGCGCAAGTTTTCTCTACAGTTCCAGAGAAACTGTTCTGAAAACAGAGACTCAGATAAACTTTCCCCCATCTTTACTCAGTCAAGACCCCTGCCCTCTAGTAATATACACAGGCCAAAGCCATCTCGACCTATCCCAGGTAATACAAGTAAACAGGGAGATGCCTCAAAGAACAGCATGACACTTGATCTGAACAGTACTGCCCAATGTGATGACAGCTTTGGCAGCAGCAGCAACAGCAGTAATGCTGTCATACCCAGTGATGAGACAGTGTTCACCCCAGTAGAAGAGAAATGCAGATTAGATGTCAATACAGAGCTCAACTCCAGTATTGAGGACCTTCTTGAAGCATCTATGCCTTCAAGTGACACAACAGTAACTTTTAAGTCAGAAGTTGCTGTACTCTCTCCTGAAAAGGATGAAAATGATGATACCTACAAAGATGATGTGAATCATAATCAGAAATGCAAAGAAAAGATGGAAGCTGAAGAAGAAGCAGCTTTAGCAATTGCCATGGCAATGTCAGCGTCTCAGGATGCCCTTCCCATAGTTCCTCAACTACAAGTTGAAAATGGAGAAGATATCATCATCATTCAACAGGATGTAAGTATAGTCTTGAAGAGATTAGTTTCCTTGGACCAAGCTAAAAGAAATCTAACTCAGAAATGATGCTTTTCACATGAGTTAATCATGAGAAGCAGTTTTTCACATAGAATTAGCAGTTTTGTATCATTGCTTTGACCACAAACACTACTTGCCTATTTCAAAGGCATTTCTGGTTGCTTCTGTAATGGGTGATCACTTCTGCGTTTGACATTGGTCATCAACACTGTGCCTTCAGAGGTCAACTTTATAGGTGGTCTGGGAAGCCAGACTGAACAAGAATAATATTCTGCCAGGCTAATTTTACAGACTCTTGCGCTTTTAACTTAACAGTAAAAAGATTGCTTTCATTTAATACGTAGACACCAGAAACTCTACCAGGACATACCAAAGCAAAACAGCCTTACAGAGAAGACACTGAATGGCTGAAAGGTCAGCAGATAGGCCTTGGAGCATTTTCTTCCTGTTACCAGGCTCAAGATGTGGGAACTGGAACTTTAATGGCTGTTAAACAGGTAAATATCTAGTGAGCACATAAAAGACTTAAATTATAAAAATGAAGCATGAGTAAATAAGAAAAATAAAGGATATGTCCCTGTGTGTATATGCTTTAGTTCTCAGAAACCTAAATTTCAGAGTAAATACTGCCAAAGCATCACGAATTCTAATGAAAAGCTGAAGCATGATTATTTTAATGAGCTGTAGAAATGACCCTTGAAAGTATAGTGTTGAAGCATGATTATTTTAAGATGCAACATCACGATGGGCCTCATAGAGGTTTTTGGATTTTGTTTGTGCTTTTTATAAACAAGAGTTATGGTTCCATACTCCTTTTAGCAGTGTTACCAGTGTAGCATCATCTTGGGAACTGTAGTTTACTTTTTATAATTAGCATGCTTATCAAGATAAGAAAAGAATAAAGCTTTCATTTTTAAATTATGTTGGTTCTTCTCTGAATAGGCTTTTCTCATTCTATCTTTAGACAGTGTTGGAGGATTGGCTACATCCCAGTTTTTTCCCTTTTCCCGATACTTCACTGCTTCTTAAGCTAGACTCTCTTTTCTAAGAGTTTGACTTGGTTTTTTATAAAGTATCTAAATGGCATCCATGAGCATAAATGCCAACTCCTGTCAATCTATAAACTGATTGGAATTTGTCCATTTTAGATCAGATTGTTAGTGAAAATTGTAAATAGAAATTTATCAGAATTCAAAACTTTGTAAACGTGGTTATTGAAACAGGTGACATATGTCAGAAATACATCTTCTGAGCAAGAAGAAGTAGTGGAAGCATTAAGAGAAGAGATCAGAATGATGAGCCATTTGAATCATCCCAACATCATTAGGATGTTGGGAGCCACATGTGAGAAGAGCAATTACAATCTCTTCATCGAATGGATGGCAGGTATGTTCCTGTTTTAAATCGCCAGTAACAGTACAGGAATTTAACCTTCTGGCTGATACTAAATTTAGGAAAAAACAGTTTAATGAACACTTATTTTTAATAAGTAGCTTGAATTTCTAAAAGCAAATCACCCCTAACATAATATGAACTGGAAATACTTCGTTTTGTCTTACACTGATTGATGGATTGATTGATTGATTGATGGGCAGCGAAGCAAAGTTTACTGAGCAATAGAACAAAGCTCCCAAAGAGGGAGGGGAGCCAAGAGGGTTGGGTTGCCCATTTTGTCTTACATTTAAATATAAATAAGATATTCATTATCTCTACCAAACTTTTTCAGTGTTTCTTTTTAAATGATTGTGTAGCACTGTTTTATAGGAATAATTTTTTTAAGACCTGCTACGTTTAAGACCCATATTTTTCCAGGTGGCCATCATCAATTGGACAGATTTGAGATATTTTAACGTGACAATATAAAAATGAAAGTAAGATATAACTTGGAAAAACTGTAGGTAAACTAGCACTGAAGCATGAAGTTGAACCTTATCATCTACTTGAACAAATAAGAACTGAATTTCGTGTGGTATCAGACCATACATACAGTAAAACAAGTAACTTGGGATGTAATGAATGAATAAGTGCTTGGTTTAACCTCTTAGATTTTCTGCGTCTGAAGGAATGGATTTCTATTTACATATCCGTTCTTTAGTACATCCTCTGATGTTGGTTGTAGCTGCGTTGACTGTTGTTTTTAGGTTGACTATTATCAGTACTTATCAGCGATGTTTATTGAGTTTGCGACCTGTCCCAGGACAGATCTAGTAAACAGTAGCATATGAAGCCTAATGCTGATCTTCCGGCTCCTCTCTTGTCTGGCTTCTGTCTACCTTCTGCCAAATAACATACTAGCACTGTTTACTTAAGTCTTATTAAGGAGGTATTTTGTATATCTTGGTCAAAAAGAGAGGTGAATGGTACATTGCAGAAATAATTACATGCAAAATGTTGTTTTAAAGCTTTCTGAAATCTTGACCTTCCAAAAAAATAGTTCATGGAAGTTTGATGAAAACGTCTAATTGATAGGTTTTGAGATTCCGGGAATGTGTTAGTTTTTAACTCCATTTCACTTCTGATGCAGAGTATAAATTTAACATTTCAAATGTGAATGTGAGCTCTTGTGGCACAAGCTTATGTAACCAAAGTATAATAAACAGTTTTAATTTTGGCTTGAGTTTATGATAATTATATGTTTGTCTTATAGGGGGATCTGTGGCTCATTTGCTCAGTAAATATGGAGCCTTCAAGGAATCAGTAGTTATTAACTATACTGAACAATTACTTCGTGGCCTTTCGTATCTCCATGAAAACCAGATCATTCATAGAGATGTCAAAGGTAGGAGTTCTTTTAATTACTACCTACTAGCAATAAATAGAAAACAAATGTAGTTTTACAACATGGACCTTTGTTGATAGTTTCTAACTTGAGATCAACTATGGGATTGTTTTTCCTGAGTTACTCAAATCACTAGAATTATTAGAAGTGAAAGGAAGCTTTGGAATCATGTAATCTGCCTTTCTCGGAGAGACTGTGACTTTTTCAGTCTCACTGCTAATTGATGGCAAACCAGGTATAAAAATCAGGTCTCTGATTTCCTGTCCTGGTGTCATGATCTGCTGCCTCCCCAAAAGTTCCTGTTCCTGGTTTTATTAAGAATAATTGGGATATCATGTACTTCTTTTGAGAAAAATCCTTTCAGATCTTTTGCAGTTCATCTTATTAACAACAACTTTGGTTTTCTGACATGAATGTCTGTGGCTAGTATTTGACAAAGTATTCAAGTAATTTTATAGCATTAATTTTTTATAAGTTATAATTGCAAAATTACTGTATATATATATTTTGAATTGGTCTAGGTGAGTATGTTTCGATAGGACTTTGCCTTAAAATGGAAACTACACTAAAATTTTAACTCTGAGGGAAGATTTTTGTTGGGAATCATCATATTAAAGGTTTTCCGCACTTAGTAACATTTCTTTAAATGTCTGCCTTTATGTCCTTCTGCCATGTTACTTTGATTTTCCCTCTTGAGGTTCTGGATTTTATTTATTTTGCACTGTTGATACCTGTGTGCCTTTAGCAAGAATGAAGTGAATTCAGAGGGGAGATTTCTCTGAATCCTTCCATGTCCACTTACTTTGTTATTGTCCTGTTTTGTTAGTAGTATTTTACTGAGGTTTTAATCTGTTCTTTTGTTTTTAACATACAAGGTCCTTTGCTCTGTTGACAGGTGCCAATTTGCTAATTGACAGCACAGGTCAGAGACTGAGAATTGCAGATTTTGGAGCTGCAGCGAGGTTGGCATCAAAAGGAACAGGTGCTGGAGAGTTTCAGGGACAGTTATTGGGGACAATTGCATTTATGGCACCTGAGGTGAGAAGCAGCTTTGAATGTGATGAAACAAAATATCTGTAGTTCTGTGGGACAGAACTACAGCAAATTAGTTTGCAGTGTTATTCAGTATATGCTTACCAATTAGCAGTTCATGGCTCTAAAAATAACTTATTCTAAAAATAAGGTTTTAATGATATCCTTGATTTTAGACCCTTAATCCCTGCCTTTCCATCTTTGTCTTGACAAAATTTTAAAAGACAGGTTTTAATAGTTTTGCTTCTAAGGCTATTTCTAACAAAGAATTTGGGGGTAATTTGTACTACTTGTTTTGTAGTACACACAAAGAACACATAATTAGGCATCTCAACAATTGTTCTCTCCCTATTCCAAAGGGAGGTGAGCACAGAGAAGCCGGTCTTAGTAGTAGTGGAAGACATTTAAGCTTGCTATTCTGAATCCGGCTTCTTCTGTTGTGTTCCAAACTCCTCATGTTTACACGTAGTGATAATTGGTTGTCCGCTGGCCTCATAGTTTAAATTAAGCGCACTGGGGATGCTTGGAAATTCTATGATGCGACTCTTTTTCAGAATCTCAAAATTCTCCAAAATACTTTTGTGCCACATAGGAAATTAATGAGACATCAGGGTAGTTCATGGAGTTGCTGTCTATACCACTGTTTCGATCTGAAAAAAAACTAGAATCCATAACTGTTTTTCTCTCTTTTTTAATGAGTCATATTTCCAAATTAACTCTCTATTTTAGGTACTAAGAGGTCAGCAGTATGGTAGGAGCTGTGATGTATGGAGTGTTGGCTGTGCCATTATAGAAATGGCTTGTGCTAAACCACCTTGGAACGCAGAAAAACACTCCAATCATCTTGCTTTGATATTTAAGGTAACTGTGATATAAAAATTACTTCTTTCTGCTAAAACTGTCAGGAGGCAGATTTTCATGGGTTCTCCTTAACTGTCAATCTCAGATGAAAGTATATCCTCCTTGAAATAAACATGCATGTATACGTCTCCAGGAATATACATGGTGTGGTGAATACTGGCAGCATATACAGTCGGTGCTCAATTTTTACAGTAGTCAGGCTCTCTAAAGTCACTGCAAACAATGAGTTAGCAAATGATGAATCATGTTCCTAGGTGAAATATGTAAGTAGATATATCCAACTTTCAAATGTAAAAACATAGAGCTCTTAGGTACACAATCTGCCAGTTTTTAAGATCTGATTTACTATCTTCTGTATTTAAAAAATTTACACCCGAACCAGGTACCAAATCCCGTCTGTTCTATCTTTCTGACAACTCTCAAATCCATTCTGTCCATTTTCAGCAGAGGAGAGTATAATAGTTGAGATTTTTAGCTTTTGATCTACACATGTGCTAGTTAAAAGCTCGGGCTCTGATGGGGGATGGGGTGACTGGGTGATGGACATTGAGAAGGGTATGTATTGTCGTGAGCACTAGATATTATATAAGACTGATGAATCACAGACCTGTACCCTCTGAAACAAACCATACATTATATGTTAATTAATTGAATTTAAATTTAAAAAAAAAGCTCGGGCTCTGGAGTGATACAGACATGGTTTCAAACTGTGCGTCCAGCCTTTAATAGCCCTGTGACTAGGGAAATGACTTACTTGGTCTCCCCTCTGTTTTCTTGGTTATAAAATGGGTATAACGACAGCACCTACTTCACGGGATTATTATGAGGATACACAAAATTATCTCTGGGCCTGAGTAAAGCAAAGTCCACTGCACCGGCACCCAGCACCTCCCACCTGCCATAACTGCCTCCGGTCCTTCCCACACTTACAGAACTTCTGCATTCGGTGCAGTTGTGTCTGATGTACTAAATGCACAGGTGTGGTCTCTCTCACTTTGAATAGAAAGTGTAGGAGAGCATATAGTATAAAGTGAATACTTTACCTACCTGTCTACCATTTTGATGCACTTAGTCGTGTTCATTTGAGACAATAAGGGAAACCCATAGATCCATCTGCTCAGGATGTAGTTGGTCAAATTCTAAAAATCCTAAAATTTGAAACTTCTTGGAGGAAGCCTCCCATCCAGCGGGTGAGTTTTTCCATAGATCCTGTCGGAAGAAAGTCCACGCACTTCAGGTACAAGATGCATGTGTACTACAGCAGTTCCAGCTGTGCAAAGGGTCAACACACTGGTGGTTTCTCTTACAGATTGCAAGTGCGACTACTGCTCCATCGATCCCTTCACATTTGTCTCCTGGTTTACGAGATGTAGCTCTTCGGTGTTTAGAACTTCAACCTCAGGACAGACCTCCATCAAGAGAGCTACTGAAGCATCCAGTCTTCCGTACTACGTGGTAGCCAATTATAAACTATAATGGAGACAGGATGCTCAACAAGGCAAAACTTTTGTGGGGAACCACACTGATAATCTGCTGGCCTTCATGCCATCGAACAGCTATGAACAAGACCAGTGGGAACCCTTGACCTAAGTATGTGATTGACAAATCATGATCTGTACCTAAGCTTAGTATGCAAAAGTCCACAATTTGTGCAGAAACTGTAAACTGTGCCTTTCAAAGAACTGGCCATAGGTAAACAGGAAAGCAACGAAGTTTGCATGACTAATTAACAGAAGCGTATTTTGGGGTTTTTTGGAGCACTTTTTCAGCAATATTAGCAGCTGAGGGGCTCAGGATCTATTTTAATGTTTCAATTATTCTTCCATTTCATATCGTGATCACAAGCAGGGGGTTCTGCAATTCCGTTCATTTTTTTTGTCACTGGCTCTAAATCAGTATCTGCCTCTTTTAGGTCGGAATATGCTGTAAGTAGCAGTAAATATATTTTTAAAAGTTGGTAACTTCTTTATGAACCACAGTTGACCTTTATTTTTTAAATGCCTGGGCAGTTGTGGTTCACTGTGCATTTTACTGTTGGCCCATTCATTTCGTTTTTGGAAATTATGGTTCTATATTTTCATTTCACCTTCACTTTTTATATTCAGGGAAAGGTGATCTTTTCAAACCAGAAAAAAAAAAAAATAGAACTAGGTGTGAACTAGAGTTTATTAAATACCTTGCTCTTGCAAGAGGTTTTTTTTTTTTAATACACATTTAATTTTGTTTTTAAAATTGGAAAATCATAAAATACTACCTTCACTGAGTCAGTCACTGCTCTTTTCATGCAGGTTAAATATAAATTAAGTGAAAATCAACTGTTCTCTGTGATGCAGCTCAAAACCAAGATCAAGATTACCTTGAAATTTGATTTTTTTTAATGTATTGGTTTCTTTTGTAGGAAACTTCACACCATTGAAATCTTACTTTGTATGTAACAATCCATCATTCATCATCCATCACCACTAATAGTGACATTAAACTGCTATTTTCCTTCTACCATGCATTGTCTCTTTACAGTAGGCCTGGCTGATAATTAAAGAAAAATTAACTAATAACTCACCTACCAAGGAGTGATAGTGTTTTTACAAAATAAATTTGCTTGGAACTCCGAAAACGGTTCAGAAGGAAAAGTGAAATTGAATTTGACTTACACACTAATTCTTGGATTTTGCACAATTATCTAATGGTTTTCATCTGAGTTGAATTCAGATGCATGGAGTCCTGAAGGAAAATGGCAGCTCTTTTATCCTTTTTTTGTGAGTCTTTTAAATCAAGTAGTGATTAAATATTTAATACAACTTTTTGAGATGTTAAGTTTTAACTCTTCAGAAGCCAGTTGAATTATTGCAGAGTGAAACAGAATTGGTTATTCTCAAAGACTCAGGATAAACTAAATAAGCTATACAGAGTACATTTTAAATGTACATCACAAATTGGAAGTAAAATAAGTTACAAGATAAGTTTACAGGGATATATTGCATATAATTTTTAAAAGGCAGTTTTTGGGGGGGTTTTTTTTGTTTTGTTTTTTGTTTTTTTATGTGAATGTGTCTTTTAGTGAAATTTTACATTCCTTTGCTTTGGAAGATTGGCAATATTTGAAGAGTTAAAAATAGTACTGAAATGTGAAGTTTGGTAGCTCTAAATGTGTTGTACTTGACTTCCTTTTTTATTTTCTATCTTTTTTATGTGTGTGACTACTTAGAATTTTCACAACCCTAATACGATTGTTTCCGAGTTTCTCATGTGCAAGCTTTAACGGATGCACTCTTGCCATTTTATGTACTGGAAGATCATCACTGGTCAGATTAATACTGTGTCTGACAGAAATGTAAACTGTATAAACTGAGGAACCTCAGCTAATCAGTATTACTTTGTAGATCACCACGCCCACCACATTTCAAACTCAAACTGCCTCTAGACGTCCAAATCCAGTGTTTGAGTTTGTTTGCAGTTCCCTCAGCTTGCTGGTAATTGTGGTGTTTTGTTTTTTTGTTTTGTTTTCAATGCAAATGTGATATAATATTCTTATTTTCTTTGGATCAAAGCTGGACTGAAAATTGTATTGTGTAATTATTTTTGTGTTCTTAATGTTATTTGGTACTCAAAAGTTGTAAATAATGTCTACTGCTGTTTATTCCAGGTTCTACTACCTCAGGTGTCCTATAGATTTTTCTTCTACCAAAGTTCACTTTCACAATGAAATTATATTTGCTGTGTGACTATGATTCCTAAGACTTCCAGGGCTTAAGGGCTAACTTCTATTAGCACCTTACTGTGTAAGCAAATGTTACAAAAAAAATCTCTGGGTTAAGAAAATTTGGCTTAAATGTATCCTTTGTTATTTTAAATATATCGAGATATTTTAATTAAAATTTTTACCCCATTGAACCAATTTTATAGTATTTGTACCTATTTTGGTGTTTGTCTTTATAGTAAATAAAAGTTTTTGAACAAAGGTTGGTGATTTTATTTATTTTGCCAGCTGCCCAGTTATGTCCTTTATAGCTAAAGGATCCAGACCAAGATCACGGGTTCCTCATAGTTGTCAAGTTTTTTCAGTTTCATTCAATCCAGAATCATTCCTCAGTTTTTTCTTGACCTTCGTGACCTTAATATTTTTTAAGATTTCAGTTTATTGTTTTATAGAGGTCCTCTGTTGAAGTTTGTCTGGTGCTTCCTCATGACTGGATTCAGAGTATGCATTTGTGACAGGAGCATCAAAGAGCTGCTGCTGTGCTCTTCTTGGTATGTTTTTTTTGTTTTTTTTAAAGATTTTATTTATTTATTTGAGAGCGAGCAAGAGCATGAGCAGAGGGGGAGGGGCAGAGGGAGAGGGAGACTCCCTGCTGAGCAGGGAGCCCCATGCCCAGCTGGCTTGGTGTGTCTTATCGGGAGGCACTACAAAGCCAATTTGTCCCAGTGCTGGTGATACTGTCATCATCTGAGTAGGCTTCACCATTATAAAGTTACTGTTTCCCTTTGTAATTAATATCTAGCTTTATGTTAAGTATTTTGCAGAGGTGATACTTTGAGACTACATAGTTTGTTCTTCATTCAACTTTAACTCTCTGCTCTGAGCTTTCTTGAATTCTGAATTATTACTCTGATAGTTGCCAAATGGTGATTTTCTAGTTCTTGCATTCTTTATTTTATTAATGGACATTTTGCTATAAAGAAGAGCTTTCCCTTCTCCCACTTATTATTCATTTATATCAAAATGGATTTGTGGATTCCTATTTAGTGAGAGAAAATCGATTACTGTCATCATGTGTTTGCTCAAATGGTCATACTCAGCCATTGGGTGCCTCTGAAAGCCAGCTTCTCTGTCCACTGGCAAGCCACCAGTATTCTTTGAACACTTGCATACTTAGAGACCCATCTTGTGTGTTCTCTGCTTCAGCCCTGGGATCAGCCATTTTCCATAGATTCCTTTGATGGAGATTGGTATTTAAAAACAGGGTGCTAAAAATACTCATTGCTTTTGGGTGTCACTTTGTCACTTGCTCCCAGGCCCTCCTGTACACAAAACTATATATATACTATACATAGATTTTGTGTGCACAAATGAGAAATATACATACATACCTACACATACAAACCATGAGTTCATACTAATGTAATTTCAATTTACAACCACCAGGTTCATTCAAGCCTCCCCTCTTTCCGTATTTTTAACGCTTTCCTGGACAGTGAAAAACCTGACTCCCATGTACCTCAATATATTGACTTATTTGTTCAAGTCCTCCCCCACCCCAATGCCCTGTGTAACCATTCTGATCCCCAAAAGGCTACCCTCCCTGCATGAAGCCCAAGCCCTGCTGGACTGCCTTTGTTCCACTTACCTGTGGGCTTTAGTATATATATGTATGTTCTGCAGATATTTTTTAAAGCCATCTTACATGTATATATAAAAGTTGTATTATACATATTATAGTATATATATATTATATATACAATATACTTTATTTTTTTAGAGCACTTTTAGGTTCACAGCAAAATTGAGCAGAAGATTCAGAGATAACCCATATGCCTTCTGGCCCCATTGACTCACAGCCTTCTCGACTATCAACATCTAAGGACTTTTTGACAACAAGAAGGAAAGCTCTTCCAAAAAATTTAACTGAAAATTATAACTCTTTTAACAATCTGCCTTATGTGGCTTGACATGTTATATACTTCCACATAAATAGTACTGCTACTCGTAGGCAGCACAGGTTAAACTTAATTGATTCTGTTCACATAACTCTTTTTATATTGTGTGGAATTAAAGAAACAATAAAAACTATCCTCTTATGTTAAACTGTTGAGAAGGGGAATGAAGATTCACTCACCAGCAAGTATTTGTCAGGCATACCTTGGAACAGTGATAACACTCCATTTTACAAATGCGGAAGCCAGCCAATTTCAATCATTCTGCAATTCAAGCTACACCAGTGAACCACCAGCCCCACAGTTTTAGTCTTAGATTGTACCTTGTGGTTGTGTGCTCATTTCCACTTCTGTCCTTCGTTTTTCTGCCAGTAGTCATTTCTCACAGGATCAAACTTAATCAGAAACAAGATGAATTAACCCTGCAAAATAGGTAATGTCACAGAGTAAGTCTGGGTTCAGACAGCATTTTCTGTCTCTACGTTCATTGTAAAGGTTCTGTATAATAGGAAAATATGCATCTATGCATCTTTTTTTTTTTTAAGAGAGCAAGCGAGGGGGGCAGGGATGAGGCACAGGGAGGAGAGACAGAATCTTAAACAGGCTCCATGCCCAGCGTGGACCCCGACGTGTGGGCTCAATCTCACAACCCGAGGTGAAATCAAGAATCAGACCCTTAACCGAGTCACCCAGGCGCCTCCAAAAATGTGCATCTTTTAAACAGGCTTTAGATATTACTGTTAAAGGGTACACTTCTGTCATTTCCAGAAAATACTACCTTTGAGAATAGGTTTTTGCCTTAGAGGAATTAAATTCTATTTTTCTTTGATTCTATTTAAATGGCATTAATAATTGTGTAAACGGACCATATCTGCAGGTTAGATACAATCTAGAAAAATGTTGGGATATCATGCTTACCCAGAAATGCCAGAGAACTAATATAGTAATCACTACTAATATAGTAATTCACTTGTTATAAAATAAAATGCATGAAATACTGATGCCACTGGGGAAAACAGTGACTAACAAACTTTTGCGAACTGTCGTCTTTCTACATCATGACAATTTTTAGGTTTCTAGGAAACAGTAGTAGGTCATAAGGATGGACATGGAAACCATGGTGTATGAAACATAACCCTGGGTCAAATCTGGCTCTGCCGCTTGCCATTTGACCTTCTGCCTCTATAATGAAAATGACTGTTGTGTGAAGTAAAAGAAGCTATGTAAATGGCCTAGAACATTGCCAGGCACTTTGGATGCACAATATATGTTTGTTTTAATAAGTGAGTGATCCAAAGATTACAGACTCAAATACCTATGAGGCTAGAAGTGTCCTTAGCAGGGCCTGTGGCCAACCTGAGAGTTCATGCCAGATTTATGTTCAAGAAGGGGGTCCATGCCTGCCATACTGGAATGGGAAGAAAGAAATAACAGTGTTGCCAAAGCCTCTAAATTTTTAAAAGAAGCTGGAAATCTGGAATTTACCTGCAATTTCCTGGTGTTTAAACAGGGGAAACTAATTAAAAATTTGGATTAGGAACTGTAGGCTAAACAAAACTCATATGCTAGATCTGACCTGTGGCCAGCCACTTTTTGGTCTCTGACTTTAGCCCAGGCTTATAAACCAAAAGAAGATAGAATATTGGAGGAGAATCTCCACTTTGGAAAAGTGGATTCAGGACTTTTGTCATCTAAGAGCTATGAGAAGAGGGGAAAGTGGAGATGCTGATTATAGATGCTAGAGAACAAACCTCTGAGGAGAAAATTAATGTCTAATTACATGCACTAATGTGAAATGTTTACCACTAAAGCCAAATTATCATGTAGCAAATTATGCATATGTAGCATTCAAATATGCATCACTGTGATACAGTTAACTTTGTGAATTTTATTTGATAACAGATATTCTATTCTGTCTGTATTATGTGACTGAAGAACTCCATCCATGACTGAAGCCAGCCTCATCACTTTGTAGTCAACCTGGAATCACTCTGGCCCATGCATGAGGCCCTCAGAGCCCTCCATAGAGGGCTAAAACCAAGCTAACATGATGATGCAAGAGGCAAAGTCATCACACCCCAAAGTAGCTTTTCCAACAATGCTGAAATTCCTATTAGAGTTTAGAGATAATTAAATGCTATTTTCCTTTAGAGTCAATTTGCTGAAGGAGATTTCTCAACATGTATAAAGACATACTGAGGGGCACCTGGGTGGCTCAGTTGGTTAAGGGTCTGCCTTTGGCTCAGGTCATGATCCCAGGGTCCTGGGATCCAGCCCCACGTCGGGCTCCCTGCTCAGTAGGGAGCCTGCTTCTCCCTCTCCCTCTGCCTGCCGTTCCCCCTGCTTGTGTTTGCTTGCACGCGCTCTCTGTCAAATAAATAAAATCTTTTTAAAAAAGACATACTGAGAAAATAAGGGTGTAACTAGGTTGAAAGGGAAAGGAGGAGAAATAACATGGGATGGGAGATACTGAGAAATCCTTGGCAGGAAGTGGCATGATTGTATTTTGTGAAGATCATTCTAGCGTCTTGAAGAAAGAAACACAGTGGTACAAGAAGCAGAGACAAAGTCAGAAGATAAATGCAGTGTCCAGATAAGAAATTATGAAAAGGGGTGCCTGGGTGGCTCAGCCGGTTAAGCATCTGACTCTTGATCTCAGCTCAGGTCTTGATCTCTGCGTGGGGAGTTCAAGTCCCACATTGGGCTCCAAGCAAAGCTTGGAGCCTATTTAGAAAAAAAAACATTATGAAGGGAGAGTGACAGCCTCATGGCAGCGTAATAGGTCCCTACCAAAACTGAATCATGAACAAACAGAAAATGTGAACAGACTGATAATAAGGGGACCAAATCCATAATCAAAAAACTACCCTTCATCCAAAAAAAAAAAAAAAAAAAAAAAGCCCAGGACGAGATTGTTTCACAGGTGAATTCTATCAGACGTTTTAAGAAATAATATCCCTCTCAAACTTTGCCAAAGAACTGAAAAGGGAACACTCCCAAACTCAATTCATGAGGACAACATTGGCCTGATACCAAAGCCATACAAGGACTCTACTGGGAAAGAAAACTACAGGCCAAAATCCCTAATAAATAGAGATGCAAAAAATCACAACAAAACATTATCAAACTGAACTCAGCAGCACATCAAAGGGATCGTACACCATGAACAAAAGGAATTTATTCCTGGGATACAAGCATGGTTCAACATATACAAATCAAAAAATGTGATATGCCACATAGATGGCAGAAAACTTTTGACAGAAGGGCAATATCCTCTTATGATTAAAAAAAAAAAAACGCTCAACAATTTGGGTATAAAAGAAACATGCTTCAACATAATAAAGGCCATACATGACAAGTACACAACTAACATCATAATCAACTAAGCTTTCATATACTTGTTATTTTCCCTTAAAGTCAATGTACCTAGGGAGATTTCTCAACCTTTACGTAAATATGCTGCCAGGATGAGGGCTGTACATAACTTAGATGAAAAGTTGAAAGCTTTTCCTCTAAGATCAGGAACAATCAGGGGTGCGTACTCTCACCAGTCTTACTTAGTATAGTACTGGAATTTCCTGGCCAGAACAAAAAGAAAAAAAAAAAAAAGCATCCAAATCAGAAAGGAAGAAGTAAAATTGTCTTTGTCTGCAGATGATATAATCTTATATATATAAAATCCTAAAACTCCAAAAAACTGTTAGAACTAATAATAAATGAATTCAGTAAAGTTGAGAGATACAAAATTGGCGTAGAGAAATATGTTGCTTTTCTATACAGTGATAATAACGAGCAGAAAGAGAAATTAGGAAAACAATCCCATTTACAATTGCATCAAAAAGAATAAAATACCTAGGAGTAAATTTAACCAAGGAGGTGAAAGACCTGTACTCTGAAAACTATAAAACACTGATGAAAGAAATTGAAGATGACACAAATGAAAATATATACCAATATACCATGCTCCTGCTCTGGAAGAATTAATATTGTTAAGATGGCCATACCATCCAAAGCAGTCTATAGATTCAGTGCAGTCCCTGTCAAAATATCGATAGGGGCATCTGGGTGGCTCAGTTGGTTACGCGTCCGACTCAGGTTATGGTCTCATGGGTTGTGAGATAGAGCCCCGTGTTTGGCTCCCCACTCAGTGGGGAGTCTGCTTGAGATTCTCTCCCTCTGTCCCTCCCCCTACACATGTGCACTCTCTTGTTCTCTTTCCCAAATAATCTTAAAAAAAAACAAAAAACCAATAGCATTTTTCACAGAACAAGAACAAAGAATCCTAACATTTGTCTGAAACTACAAAAGACCCTTGAGTAGCCAAAACAATCCTGAAAAAGAGTAACAAAGCTGGAGTTATCACAATTCCAGATTTTAAACTATACTACAAAGCTGCAGTAATCAAAATAGTATGGTACTGGCACAAAAACAGAAACATAGCTCAATTGAAGAGAACAGAGAGCCCAGAAATAGAGCCACACTTATATGGTCAATTAATCTATGACAAAGGAGGCAATAATACACAATGGGGAAAAGACAGTCTCCCCAATAAATGGTGTTAGAAAAACTGCACTACAATTAGAAAAATAAAACAATCACTCTCTTATACCATATACAAAAGTAAACTCAAAGTGGATTAAAGACCTAAACACAGGAGCTAACACCATAAAAAGCTTAAAAGAAAACATAAGCAGTAAACTCTTGGACCTCAGTCTTAGCAATATTTTTTGGTTCTCTCTCCTCTGGATTAAGAGAAGTAATGGGGGATCAGAAAGTACAGCATAGGGAATAGAGTCAATAATACTAGAATAACTGTTTGATGAAAAATGGTAACTATCATGGTGAGCATTTCAAAATATATATAAATATTGAATCACTATGTTGTACACCTCAAACTAATACAATATTACATGTCAACTATATTCAATTAAAAATTTGTTTTCAGTTGCAGGATAGGAAATCAACATACACAAATCAGTAGTTTCTATATACTAAAAATCAAATATCTAAAAAAGAAAAAACATTCTCCTTTACAAGTGCATCAAGATCAATAAAAGACAAAGGAATAAATGTAACCATGGAGGTGTAATATCCAGACATTGAAAACTAAAAAACTATGATCAAAGAAACTTAAGGAGAAATAAATGCATGAAAAGATAATCTGTGTTCATGGACTGAAAGAATTAATGTTGTTAGAATGTCCATACTACTCAAAGCCACCCATAGAGTCAACAAAATCTCTATCAAAATTCCAGTGACAATTTTCACAGAAATAGAGAAAGCAATTCCAAAATTTCCATGGAACCTCTAAAGACACCTAACAGCCAAAGCAATCCTGAGAAAGAAGACTAAGCTGCAGACATCCCACTTCCTGATTTCAAACTCTACTACAAAGCTATAGTAATCAAAATGGCATGGTACTGGCATAAAAATAGATATGATGACCAATGGAACTAAATTAAGAGCCTAGGTATACACCCTCATATATACAGTCAGCTAATATTTGACAAGGGAGTCAAGAATATTCGGTAAGGAAAAAAAATCTTTTCAAAATGGTGCTAGAAAAACCTGGGTAACAATTTTCAGGATAATGAAATCAAACACTGATTTTACATAACTCATAAAAATTACCTCAAAATGGATTAAAGACTTAAATATAAGACCTGGAAATGTAAAACTCCTAGAAAAAAACCACAGGGATAAAAACTCTTGATGATGGTCTTGGCAACAATGTTTTGGATAGGATAGATACCAAAGTGGAAGCAACAAAAGCAAAAGTTAGTAAGGACCTGAAACTAAAAACTTCTATACAGCAAAAGAAACAACAAAATGAAAAGGCAACCTACTAAATGGGAGAAAATCTTTGCAAATCATATATCTCATAAGGAGTTAATATTCAAAATACGTTAAGAACTCACAACTCAATAGCAAAAGCCAATCTAATTAAAAGATGCACAGAGGATCTGAATAGTTTGTTCCAAAGAAGACATACCAAATGGCCAAGAGATAAATGAACAGGTGCTCAACATCAATGATCATCAGGGAAACGCAAATCAAAACCACAAGGAGATTGATATCACCTCAGGGAATGTAAATTGGTGCAGCTGTGGAAAAGAGTATGAAGTTCCCTCAAAAAATTAAAAATAGAACTTCCACATGATCCAGTAATTCCACCACTGGGTATTTATCCAAAGGAAATGAAATTACTATCTCAAAAAGGTATTTGCATTCCCATGTTCACTGCAGCATTATTTTCAATAGTCAACACATAAAAACCACCCAAGTGTCCATAAATTGGATGAATGGATAAAGATGTGGGGTGTGTGTGTGTGTGTGTGTGTGTGTGTGTGTGTGTGTGTGTGTGTGTATTATTCAGCTGTGAAAAAGAAAGAGATCCTATCATTTGCAACAACATCAATGAACCTCGAGGGCATTACGTTAAGTGAAATAAGAGTGAAACGAGGATGGTATGATCCGCTAATATGTAGCATCTTAAAACAAACAAACTCAGAGATACACAGAACAGATTGGTGGTTCAGGGGTTGGGGGCTGTAGGTGAGCAAAATGGGTAAATGTGGTTAAAAGGTACAAACTTCCAGCTCTAAGTTCTGGGGATGTACAGTCTTGAGTACAACATGATGCCTATAGCTAACAATACTATATTATATATTTGAAGGTTGCTAAGAGAGTAGATCTTAAAAGTTCTCATCACAAGAAAAAAACTATGTGTGATGACAGATGTTAACTAAACTTATTGTGGTGGTCATTTTGCAGGGTATACATATATCAAATCGTTATGTTGTACTTATAAAACTAATACACTGCTATATGTCATTTTAAAAAACTTATGTAGAAGTGAAGGGAAGTAGTCTAGATGGCTTGAAGGTTCTTTTCACAGTCTGACTGCTGCTCAACTCTCTCATCTCCTGGACCATCACCTTCTCAAGACCAAGATACCTTCCCAGCCACTGCTATTTCCCAGCATGGGGAATGGTCCCTTCTATCATCACACTCTTCTATGAGGACATTCTGTCCCTTTCTTCACTTGCTTCACTCCAACTTATTCTTCAAGACTTGCTCTTAGTTCCTCTAGGAAGTTACCCCTAGCCATGCTGAGTCAGATGATTCTCTCCTGTAATACTCTGGCAACCATAACTAAACTTTTTCTTCCTTCCCTCACTGGACTATAATCTTTTAATTACCTTTCTTCCATAAGAGACTATGAGCTTTGCAGTTGTACGAAGAATACCTTATTTTTTTCTGTGTCCTCACTTACTAGTGCAGGGGCTGAAACAGACTCAACCTTGGTTTGCTGAACTAAAGGGGAAGGAGAAATTATTGACTAAAAAAATACAGTTGATTTCTAACTTAATTAAAATATTTACAGCTTAAGTGACTGATGAAAACAGTTTTCTGACTATATTTCTTAGTGGGATATATTCAACAACAAAAGAAAGCAAATAAATATTTGGCTTCAGTAGCAGTGTCGTAATTCTCAAAGCATTTTGCATATTGTAGGACAGAGTGAATAAATAAATATATTGATGCCACTGAGAAACAGGATTCTCACTGTAGGAGTAGGAAGATGTAAATATGAATGGGAGGTAGGGAAAATCAAATGTTATTAAATCTCAACTGGGCATGAACTCATGGTCTTTAAAATATAGTTTTTAGTAACAATGAGCACACCTAGCTCTTCAATCTTGGCTTCTGAGGCTGACACCTTAAATGAAAAGAAACAGGGCTCCTTGTATAAGTAACTAGTTCCAGATCTACAACAATAAAATAGAAAGCGAGCCTAGAACATAAGCCTAATGGGGCAAGTCAAAAGGATACAGCTTAACGGGGCTCCTACAGAACAAATTTGGGGCAATTTGATCATCAAATGGAATAATGATGTTAATATGCTGAATAAAAAAAGGCCCAAGAGCCAACAGTGATTACAAGAGGGCAGAGAATGAGAAAAAGAAAACAATTCTTCACAAAAGAGTACCAGCTAATAAACTTATAAATGTAGAAAGGGGAATCAAATTAGAAACGCGTCATTTCATGAACTCTAGTGTAGTAATGTACTCAGGCAAAAATCCTCACTGATGCCGAAACCACTGAAAGGTTGGGGAAAAGGATCCCCTCATGGCCACAGAACATCACTCTAGAGATTACTTCAAAATACAATGGGAAATCTTTATCTTCCAGTGGAGGTCTGTCGTCACTTATAAAAAGTGCTTACAGGTAGCATCATGTTAGGACAGACTGAAATGATGGGACTGCTGATGTGATGCAGTAAGCACACATTATATATAATATATATCATAAGGATCTATACCATCAAAATTAAAAGTCTACCTTTTTCCAGAAGTGTCCAAGTTGAATTATGAGAAACAATCAGAAAAACGGTGAACATAAAATATTTATGCAAGACACCAGGTCTGATCTCTTCATATATGTTTTATGTCTTGGGGCGCATGGGTGGCTCAATCGGCTAAGTGTCCAACTCTTGAGATCAGCTCAGGTCTTGATCTCAGGGTCATGAATTCAGGCCCCATGATAGGCTCCACACTGGGCGTGGAGCCTAACTAACTAACTAACTAAATAAATAAATAAATAAATGTTTTATGTAATGAAAAACAAATAAAAGCAGGGGTAGACTAAATTAGAGCACATTAAAATAGACAAAATGCAATGCGTGAACTCTGATCTAATTTAAAAAACAAGTCATTTTTGAGATAAGAGAAATTTAAATATGGACTATATATTCACGATATTGCATATGACATTGGGATTACATAGAAAAATGTTATTCTTGTAAAGCCATTCAAATGGAAAGGGGAAAAAAAAAGAGAGACAAAGGGAGGCCACCTTGTAAAATATTAACAATTGGTGAAACTAAGATAGATGGTTGTTCATTGTACTTTTCCATATGTCAGAAATTTTCAAATAAAAGTTGGTAAAATATTTCTTAAGTTTCTACGGTTTTGGTTTGCCATCATTTCTCCTTTCACATTTTACCTTGATTCTTTCTTTTGCAGCTAAGTTCCTGCGTTTCGGTGACAATTCTGCCCACACTAATTGACCACCAGTTTAAGAATTATTTAGGCAATTACATAATATCCAGAAGAGGGCAGCAGAGTAAAACTTTTCTTTAATTAAAGGATGATCTCGGTGTGCTAAAATCTGCCAATTATCTGAAAATCAGACTTTACCTCACCTCTCTCTCGTGAATAAAGCAGCTGTGTCAGCGTTCCTCTTAGAAAATTGAAAAACTCAAAAGGCAATCACTGAAACTTCTATTTTTCCTATCTAAAATCTAGACTCAATGTTTATCATCTGATAGGACATTCCTATTGTCCCATCCCCTCTGACAGTTATAACCAAGGAGAGGCTGTATCAAGACACGTGATAACTTTTTCTCTGGTCTACTGTTCTGAAAATCACCCTGCTCCTAGCTGGCCATCCACACTCCTAGCTAGCCATTGACGCTCCCACTCATCCATCCACTATTCATCTACCCACCCACCTACCCCCCATCTGTCTTGGCAACCACTAATCCTTTAAGCTTCCTAAACTATTTCTACATGCTAGTGCTCTGGAACCTTCAATGATTTCCAATGGTATGATTCTACTCTGCCTGAAAACTTTATTTCCTACTACTCCTAATGTAGATTTTTGCTTTACTCAGATATTTTTGTTCTGTGAACCCGTTGTGTTCAATACCATCTCTGTACCTTTGCTCATGCCCGTGGTTCTCAAACTTCTTGGTCTCATAATTTGGTCTAAGAGGCAGCTGAGAACCAACTGCACTGAATCTTCTAGTTGATATTCAAAGCTGCTGCAACCGTGTACTACAGAATTCTATGGGGCATCATTCACAGTATTGTCCTAATAGGTCTGTGTATTTATTACTTTCCACTAGATGGCAGTAAAGTGTCTGGAGGAAGTGGTGACTTTTGCTAATTTAAAGACTAACAGAGATCATTTTTTTTCTTCTCCCTTTTATGCAATATTTTAGGTCCCACAGCACAAAATAACTTCCAAGTACTTTGTGACTAATTTTTTCAATATGCAATATACCGCTGTAATTCAAAGAACTCAATATCCAATGAAATGCCTTACCACATACTTTCCTACTCAAAATTTTGCACCACAATATGCGGTTCTAACACTCGATTCTAAAACATTTTTGTCTTCAGACTCCATTACACCTTTGAAGATTATCAAGAGTCCCAAGGAGCTTTTGTTTATATGGGATATATCTACTGATATTTCCTATATCATATGAAAACTAATGCTTTAAGGTATTTACCTATTAATTCATTAAAAATAAAAACTCAGAATCTATTACATCTTAATACAGATGACATACCTTTAAGAAAAACAGCTAATTCCCACCCTCCTCCCAGGTAGTGAGAAGAACGGCATTTTTTATATTTTTGCACAAGAATTATATTTCCAGCTTAATAAAAGAACTGGATTCTTTTTTTTTTTAATTTTATTTATTTACTTGACAGAGAAAAAGAGCAAGAGAGAGAAAGAATGTGGGTGAGAGACAGAGTGCACACAAGCAGGGGGAGAAGCAGAGGGAGAGGCAGGTTCCCCGCCGAGCATGACCCCAAGGCAGGGTTCAATCCGAGGACCCCAGGATCATGACCTGAGCCAAAGGCAGACATTTAACTGACTGAGCCACCCAGGTGCCCCAAGAACTGGATTCTTGAGACAGGGGAAGATGGCAGAATAGGAGGACACTAGGTTCACCTCGCCCCATGAATCCAACTAGGTAACTATCAAGTCATCCTAAATATGCTAGAAATCGACCTTTAGGCTGGCAAAACAAACTCCACAACTAAAGGCAGAGGCCACAGTGAAGAAGGTAGGAAGTGCAGAGACGCAGTTTGGGAGAGAAACAGATTGTGGCCACTGCAGTGGGGAGGGAGCCATGGCTGCAGAGAAGGACTAGAGACAAGCTAACACACAGGGGAGGGCAAGGGGAAAATGAATCTCCATAGCAACTGGCTTAGAAAACAGGAGAGCCTGATTTCTTGAGCTCTTCGAACCAGCCAGGCTTAAAGCCTGGAGTTCTAAAGGTCAGCATGCTTGGCTCTAGGAGAGCTCAGGAGGACATTGGGGCTGCTCTAAGAGAAAAGGCAGGTCAAACACCCTGCACACTTATAGCATGGAAACAATGATCTGAGAGCCCCTGGGGCACACATGGTGAGGTTAGTTGCTCATCTCAGAGCATATCACAGAGAGTCAGCGTTCATGGTGAGATTCCTGGAAGAAAAGAATTCACAGGCACCGTTTCCTGTCCTGCCCCTCAGCATAAGCACAGGGCCACCTGCAGTAACCAGCACAGACACCTGCTACCTAACTTACACCAAGCCCTGCACTCTCACACTCTGGTGGAGCCGCCCCTCCCAGTCACACCTGGTGGAGCCGCCCCTCCTCAGTCCCAACGCAGCGGGCCCTTCCCCCAGAAGACTGGCCCAAACCCATGCTCACACCTCCTCTCTTAATGTGGGAGTTTTGGGGACCCTCAGTTCTGGTGGCAGTGGTACAGCACCAACAGGTCTCATTTCACAAGCAGACCAGAGCACACCTACTTGAGACAGGGGAAGATGGCCAAGTAGTTCAGGCCACGTACCAAAGGCTACCCACAAGAGGCAAACAGAGCCTCTGCAGACGACTGACCTGAAGGATAAAGCAGCCAGGACACAAAAGCAGAGTGCACGCAGCACACAAAGGATTATTCTCAGTAGCACCAGGCCCTAGGGAACAGGTGACATTACACTGCAGGGACCTCTTCTTCATAAAGCCATTACTCTCAAAAACAGGAGATGTAGCTGACTTTCCCAACACAAAGAAACAGGCACAGAGACTTAGACAAAATGAGAAGACAGAGGAATTTGTCCCAAATGAAAGAACAGAACAAGGCCACACCAGGGATCTAAGTGAAAAAGAGATAAGTAACAATGCCTCATGGAGAATTTAAAGCAATGATCATAAGGATACTCCCTGGGCTTGAGAAAAGAGTGGAGTACATTAGTGAGACTATTAACACAGAGATAAGGAATAACAAAGAAGAGATAAAGGGCTCAATAAACAAAATAAGAAACACGCTTGATAGAATAAACAGCAGGCTGGAAGAAGCAGAGGAATGAATTAGTGACCTGGAAGAAAGAGTAATAAAAGTAATCAAGCTGAACAAAAGAGAGACAAAAGAATTAACCAAAATGAAAACAGACTTAAGGAACTCAGTGACTCCATCAAACATCGCACATTCGTATTACAAGAGTCCTCGAAGAAGAAAGAGAAAATGGGGCAGAGAATTTATTTTAAAGAATAAAAGCTGAAAACTTACCTAACATGGGAAAGGAAATAGATATCTAGATGCAGGAGTCACAGAGAACCACCAACAAAATCAACAAAAGCAGATCTACATCAAGACAGGTTGTAATGAAAATGGCAAAATATAGTGATAATGAAAAAATATTAAAAGCAGCAAGACATGGGGCACCTGGGTGGCTCAGTCGGTTAAGCATCTGACTCTTGATTTTGGCTCAGGTCATAATATCAGGGTCCTGGGATCAAGCTCCGCATCAGGCTCACACACTCAGCAAGGAGTCTGCTTCTCTGCCTCTCCCTCTCCCTCTGCCCTGCCCCACATGTGCACACACATGCCCTTTCTCTTTCTCTCTCTCTGAAATGAATAAATAAGTCTTTAAAAAGAAATAGCAGTGGGATGCCCCCGGGTGGCTCAGCTGGTTAAGCATCTGCCTTCAGTGCACGTCACAATCCCAAGGTCCTGGAATCAAGTCCCACATCGGGCTCCCTGCTCAGCAGGAGCCTCCTTCTGCCTCTCCCCACTGCTCATGTTCTCCCTCTCTAATAAATAAATAAAATCTTTAAATGAATAAATAAAGCGGTGAGACAAAAGAAGATAGTTACCTACAAGGAAACCCTGTATGGCTACTGGCAGATTTTTCAGCAGAAACTTTCCAAGCCAGAAAGGAGTGGCATGATATATTCAAAGTGCTGAATGGGACGGGCATCTGGCTGGCTCAGTAGGTAGAGCATGCAGCTCTTGATCTCAGGGTCATGAGTCTGAGCCCCACATTGGGTGCAGAAATTACACACACACACACACAAAAAAAAAGCAAAGTGCTGACTGGTAAAAACCTGCACCTTGGAATAATCTATCCATTTCCCTCCCCAGACCCTCAGTATAAACTAACATCAGTAAGCAAAGCTTACTCCAGCAAAGCTATCATTCAAAATAGAAGAAGAGAGAGAGTTTCCCCAAACAAACAAAAACTAAAGGAATTCATGACCACTAAACCAGCCCTGCAAGAAGTACTAAAGGGGACTCTGAATGGAAAGGAAAGACCACAAATGATAGTACAGAAGTAGGAAACACAAAAGCAGTAAAAATTAATATTTCTATCAAGTATCAATCAAGGAACTCACAAAATAAAAGGATATAAAATATACCTTACAGCATACACCTAAAACATAGGGAGGATCCATACTTGGATGATATTGATGATGAGATGGACACAGATATAGAAGCAGCTTATGAAAAGCTTTGTTTGGAATCAGAGCATAAGCAAAAACAGTAAAGTTAAATTTCAACATATCAGTTTTATAAATCAGTTTAGGTTATGGTGCTTTAGAACACAGGAAAACAAGAAAATGTGTCACACTTACATCAAATTAACGATGTTGAGTTATGTTACTATCTGCCAAAATAAACTTTATTCCCTATAACTTAAAATGTGTGTGTGTGTGTGTGTGTGTGTGTGTGTGTGTGTGTGTGTACAGTTAATTCCACTGTTTTGGCTGCAATAAAATTGATTTTGAAAAAAAAAATCCTAGGCTTGCCTCATCATTCAAACATGGCTAGATAACTAATGAATCATTCTGAAAACCTAAGAAATTGATCTGAGGACTGACAGAACAAACTACACAAGTAGGCAAAGGAGGCCATACTGCGGAAGGTGGAAGGTAGGAGGTGCAGAGACGAGATTTTGGACAGAAAAGGATTGTGGGTGTTGCAGAGGAGAGGCAATGCTGATCATCGAGAGAGGCAAGAGAGAGAAAGAGAGGAGTGCACAGGGGTCACACAAGGAAAAATTTCCCCAAGCCATTCACTGGGTAATGAGAAGGGCTGATTATCTGAGTTTTGACAACCAACGGAACTCAAAGACTGGAGTTTTAGAGGTCCACACCATGGCTGATGTGGAGCCCAGTGGGCCCTGAAGGCTCCTGTGAAGGAGGGCAGAGAGCCCAGTAGTGGACAGCACGATCTGAGGATCTCCTGGAACACACTGGAAGAGATGGTTCCCCCTCCTTGGAGCACATCTGGAAGAGGTGGCATTGCCTCACCAAGGACAAAAGAGCCCACAGACACCATTACCCTCCCCTGATTCTCAGCATAGGTGCAGAGACACCTACTAACCTGGGTGGCTAACCTGGACACTGGCTTTTTGCTGCACTCTACTCCAAACTCTAAGCTCCTGGGCTTTGATATGACTGCCCTTCTGGGACAAACCTGCACCAGCCCCAGAAGAGTGAGACCCTCCCCAGAGCTCCAGTTCAGGTTTGCCACATACTCCCTAAAGTTGGGAGTTTTAAAACTCAGCTGGCCTCCCTGGGATAGAACATGGGCGCACTGTGCTGCAGGGGAGGCAGACAGCCCAGACACAGGGTGAAGGCAGGGATCTGAGGGAAGCCTGGGACAATGAGGGGAGATTGTTCACTCTTCTGTGAGGGCTTCCTGGACACTGGTGGGCATAAACTCCCCTCTTCGTGGATAAGGGAGAGAGGGCTGGCGTCATTTCCCTCCCCAGTCCCTCAGTATAAACTAACATCAGTAAGCAGCACAGCACCAACAGTGGAGGCATAAACCGCTTACACCAAGCCCTACCTCCTGCACTCTGCATGTGCTTCCTTACTAGGGCAAGTGTACATGAGAACCAGAGCAGCATGCCCCTCCCCCAGAAGACCAGCACAAACCCCCCTCACTCACCAAGTCTACTACCATAGAGTGCTGCAAAGCTTCACCTCTAATGAAAATAGAATCAGATCTCTTTTAACAAGCAGACCAGAGCATGCCTACTTAAAAGTGACCACACTCTGACCAAGGTACAATCACTCCCCACTGCAGGCAAGGAGAAGTTCTGCAGAGGACTGACCAAAGGGAAGGGGCAGCCAAAACACAGCAGCAGAATGCACACAGCATATACCAGACACACCTCCTGAATTGCCAGGCCCTAGACAGTTTATGACCTTTTCTTTTCTTTTTTTTTTTTTTTTAAATATTTTATTTATTTATGTGACAGAGAGACAGCCAGCAAGAGAGGGAACACAGCAGGCGAGTGAGAGAGGAAGAAGCAGGCTCCCAGCAGAGGAGCCTGATGTGGGACTCGATCCCGGAACGCCGAGATCACGCCCTGAGCCTCAGGCAGACGCTTTAATGACTGCGCTACCCAGGCGCCCCATGACCTTTTCTTAATAAAGCCATTACTCTCAGGAGCAGGAAACATAACAGGCTTTCCTAACATACACAAAAAGACAAAGACCTATACAAAAATGATAAGATGGAGGAATTCATCCCAAAGAAAGAAAGGTCATGGCCAGGGATCTAACTGAAATAAGTAATAAATAGTATGCATGATCCAGAATTTAAAACAACAATCATAAGGATACTAGTTGGACTTAAGAGAAGCACAGAGGACACTAGGGAGTCCCTTACCATAGAAATAAAAGACCTAAAAACTAGTTAGGCAGATAAATAAATAAATAAATAAATAAATAAATAAATAAATAAAATTTTTTAAAATGCTGTAACTGAGATGCAAAAACCAACTGAATGTAATGATCACAAGAATGGAAAAAGCAGAAGAATGAATAAGTAATGTAGAAAATAAAATTATTGAAAATAATGAAGATGAAAAGAAGAGGGAAAGAAAAATATTGGCTCACAAACGTAGACTTAAGGAAATCAGTGACTCCATAAAGTGTAATAACATTCATATCATAGGAGTCCCAGAAGAAGAAAAGAGGGAAAAGGGGGCAAAAGGTTTACTTGAGGAAATTACAGCTGAAAACTTCCCTAATCTGGGGAAGGACACACATATCCAAATCCAGGAGGCACAGAGAACTACCATCAAAATCAACAAAAGCAGGCCAACACCAAGACATTATAGTAGTAAAATTTGCAAAATACAGAGATAAGGAAAAAAAATCCTAAATGCAACAAGGGAAAAGAAATCCCTACTTACAAGGGAAAACAAGTAAGGTTAGCAACAGATCTCTCCACAGAAACTTAGCAAGCCAGAAGAGAGTGGCAGGATATATTCAACGTACTGAATGGAAAAAATATGCCCCCCAAAATACTCTATGCAGCAAGGCTGTCATTCAGAATAGAAGAAGAGAAAAAGAGTTTCCCACACAAACAAAACTAAAGAAGTTGGTAACCACTAACCCAGCCCTGCAAGAAATAGTAAAGGGGACTCTGAGTGGGAAAGGAAGACCAAAAGCAACAAAGACTAGAACGGAACAGAGAAAATCTTCAGAAACGACGACTTAACAAGTAATGCAATGGCACTGAATTCATATCTATCAATAATCATTCTACATGTAAATGGACTAAGTGCTCCAATCAGAAGACACAGGGTGTCAGAATGGATAAGAAACAAGACCCATCTATATGATGCCTATAAGAGATTCATTTTAAACCTAAAGACACCTGCAGATTGAAAGTGAGGGGATGGAGAAGCATTTATCATGCTAATGCACATCAATAGAAAGCCAGAGTAGCCATACTTATGTCAGACAAACTAGACTTTAAACCAAAGACTGTAACAAGAGATAAAGAACAGCACTATACCATAATAAAGGGATCTATCCAACAAGAAGATCTAACCATTGTAAATATTTATGTGCCCAACTTGGCAGCATCCAAATACATAAAACAGTTAATAACAAACAAAGGAACTCATTGATAGTAATACAATAATAGTAGGGGACTTTAACACCCCATTTACAGCAATGGATAGATCATCTAAGCAGAAAATCAACAGGGAAATAATGGCTTTGAATGACACTCTGGACCAGATGGATTTAACAGACATATTCAGAATATCTCATCCTAAAGCAGGAAATACACATTCTTCTTGAGTGCACATAGAGGCATTCTCCAGAATATTACATACTGGGCCACAAATCAGACCTCAACAAGTACAAAAAAACTGAGATTATACTGTGCATATTTTCTGACCACAATGCTATCAAACTTGAGGTCAATGACAAGAAAAAAATGTGGAAAGAACACAAATACACGGAGGTTAAAGAACATCCTGTATTCTTTAAGAATGAATGGGTCAACCAGGAAATTAAAGAAATTTTAAAAATAGATGGAACAAAGAGTAATGAAAAAAGGAGAGTCCAAAACTTTTGGGATGCAGCAAAAGCAGTCATAAGAGGTAAGTATATAGCAATCCAGGCCTACCTCAAGAAGCAAGAAAAATCTCAAATACACAACCTAACCTTATACCTACAGGAGCTAGAAAAAGAACAAATGAATCCTAAAGCCAGGAGAAGAAGGGAAATAATAAAGATTAGAAGATACAGAAACAAACAAACAAAAACGAATAGAACATATCAATAAAACCAGGAGCCGGTTCTTCAAACGAATCAATACGATAGCCAGACTTACCAAAGAGAAGAGAAAGGTGCCACATAGTTAAAACCATAAATGAAAGGGGAGAGATAACAACCAACACCACAGAAATACAATTACCAGAGAATATCATGAAAAATTATATGCCAATAAATTAGGCAGCCTGGAAGAAATGCATAAATTCCTAGAAACATATTAAATACCAAAAGTAATACTGGAAAAAACAGAAAACTTGAACAGATGTATAACCAGCAAAAAAATTGAATCAATAAGCAAAAGTCTCCCAACAAACAAAACTCCAGAAGAAGATGGCTTCCCAGGGGAATTCTACCAGACATTTAAAGAAGTGTTAATACCTATTTTTCCAAAATGTTCCAAAACTATAAATGAAAGGAAAACTTCCAAACTCATTCTATAAGTCAAGCATTGCCTTGATTCTAAGACCAAAGACCCCACTAAATAAGAGAATTACAGACCAATATCACTGATGAAAATGGATGCAAAAATTCTCAACAAAATACTAACAAATAGAATCCCGACAGTACATGAAAAGAATCATTCACCACAGTCAAGTGGGATTTATTCCTCAGCTGCAAGGTGGTTCAATATTTGCAAATCAACCAACATGATAAACCACATAAATAAAAGAAAGGATAAGAACCATATAGATGCAGAAAAAGCATTTGACAAAGTACAGCAACCATTCTTGATAAAAACCCTCAAAAAAGTAGAGATATAGGGAACATATCTCAACATCATAAAAACCATACATGAAAAACCCAGAACTAATATCATTCTCAATGGGGAAAAACAGAGCTTTTCCTCTACAGTCAGGAACAAGACAGGGATGTTCACTTTCACCACTGTTATTTAACACAGTACTGGAAGTCCTGGCCTCAGCAATCGGACAGCAAGAAGAAATATAAGGCATCTGAATTGACAAGGAAGAAGTCAAACCTTCATTATTTGCAGACAACATGATATTCTATGAAGAAAACCTGGAAGACTCTACCAAAAAATTGTCAGCACTGATGCAGACCACAAAGCTTTGAAACCGGAACTCAATCACAAGAGTAAATTTGGAGAAAACTCAAATACATGGAGGCTAAAGAACATCCTACTAAAGAATGAATGGGTCAACCAGGAAATTAAAAAAGAATTTTAAAAATTCATGGAAACAAATGAAAATGAACACACAACTGTTCAAAACCTTTGGGATGTACAAAAGGAGGTCATAAGAGGGAACAATATAACAATACAAGCCTTTCTCAAGAAAGAAGAAAGGTCTCAAATACACAACCTAACCTTATACCTAAAGGAGTTAGAAAAAGAACACCCAACAGGAGAAGAGAAATAATAAAGATTAGTGCAGAAATCAATGAAATAGAAACCAAAAGAACAGTAGAACAGATCAACAAAACTAGGATCTGGTTCTTTGTAAGAATTAGTAAGACAGATAAACCCCTGGGCAGACTTAGCAAAGAGAAAAGAGAAACAACTCAAATAAATAAAATCATGAATGTAAAAGGAGAGATCACAACCAACACCGAAGAAATACAAACAATTATAAGAACATATTATGAGTAACTATATGCCAACAAATTGGGCAATCTGGAAAAAACGGATGTATTCCTGGAAACTTATAAACTACCAAAACTGAAATAGAAAGAAATAGTAAACCTGAACAGACTGATAACCAGCAAGGAAATTGAAGCAGTAATCAAAACTCTCCCAACAAACGAGAGACCTGAGCCAGGTGGCTTCTCAGGGGAATTCTACCAAACATTTAAAGAAGAATTAATACCTATTCTGAAGCTGTTTCAAAAAAACAGAAATGGAAGGAACACTTCCAAACTCTTTTTATGAGGCCAGAATTACCTTGATCCCAAAACCAGACAAAGACCCCACCAAAAAGGAGAATTACAGACCAATATCCTTGATGAACAGGGATGCCAAATACTCACTAAGATCCAAGCCAATACGATCCAACAGCACACTGAAAAGATTATTCACCATGACCAGGTGGGGTTCATTCCTGGGATGCAAGCATAGTTCAACATCCACAAAATCAGTCAGTGCGGTACACATTACTATGAGAAAGGACAAGAACCATATGATCCTCTCAGTAGATGCAGAAAAAGCATTGGACAACGTACCACATCCGTTCTTGATTAAAACTCTTCATAGTGTAGGGACAGAGGAAACATACCTCAATATCATAAACTGCATATACGAAAAGCCCACAGTGAATATCATTCTCAATGGGGAAAAACTGAGAGCTTTTCCCCTAAGGTCAGGAACATGGCAGGGATATCCACTATCAGCACAGTTGTTCAACAGAGTACTAGAAGTCCTAGCCTCAGCAATCAGACAATACAAAGAAACAAAAGGCATCAGAATCAGCAAAGAAGAAGTCAAATGCTCACTCTTTGCAGATGACATGATACTCTATGTGGAAAACCCAAAAGACTCCACCTCTAAGTTGCCAGAACTCATACAGGAATTCAGCAAAGTGGCAGGATATAAAATCACTGCACAGAAATCAGCTGCATTTCTATACACTAACAATGAGACAGAAGAAAGAGAAATTAAGGAGTCGATCCCATTTACAATTGTACCCAAAACCATAAGATACTTAGGAATAAACCTAGTGAAAGAGGCAAAGGATCTGTACTCAGAAAACTACAGAACGCCCATGAAAGAAATTGAGGAAGACACAAAGAAATGGAAAAACATTCCATACTCATGGATTGGAAGAACAAATATTGTTAAAATGTCTATGCTACCCAAAGCAATCCACACATTCAGTGCAATCCCTATCAAAACACCATCAACTTTTTTCACAATGCTAGAACAAATAATCCTAAAATTTGTATGGAACCAAAAAGATCCCAAATAGTCAAAGGAATGTTGAAAAACAAAATCAAAGCTGGTGGCATCACAATCCCAGGCTTCAAGCTCTATTACAAAGCTGTAACCATCAGAACAGTATGGTACGGGCACAAAAACAGACACATAGATCCATGGAACAGAATAGAGAACCCAGAATGGATCCTCAACTTTATGGTTAACTGATCTTCAACAAAGCAGTAAAAAATATCCAATGGAAAAGACAGTCTCTTCAAAAAATGGTTGGGAAAATTGGACAGTCACATGCAGAAGAATGAAACTGGACATTTCCTTACACCATACACAAAAATAGACTCAAATTGGATGAAAGACCTAAATATGAGACAGGAATCCATCAAAATCCTAGAGGAGAACACAGGCCTCAACCACAGCAACTTCTTGCTAGACACATCTCCAAAGGCAAGGGAAACAAAGGTAAAAATGAACTACTGGGGCTTCATCAAGATAAAAAGCATTTGCAAAGGAAACAGTCGACAAAACCAAAAGACAACAGACAGAATGGGAGAAGATATTTACAAATATCTTATCAGATAAAAGGCTAGTATCCAAAATCTATAAAGAACTTATCAAACTCAATACCCAAAGAACAAATAATCCAATCAAGAAATGGGCAGAAGACAAGAACAGACATTTCTCCAAAGAGACATACAAATGGCCAACAGATACATGGAACAATGCTCAACATCATTTGGCATCAGGGAAATACAAATCAAAACCACAATGAGATATACCTCACACTGGTGAGCATGGCTAAAATTAACAAGTCAGGAAACAACAGATGTTGGCAAGCATGCAGAGAAAGGGGAACACTCTAACACTGTTGGTGGGAATGCAAACTGGTACAGCCACTCTGGAAAACAGTATGGAAGTTCCTCAAAAAGTCAAAAATAGCATTACCCTACAACCCAGCAATTGCACTACTAGGTATTTACCCCAAAGATACAAATGTAGTGATCCAAAGGGGCACCTGCACCCCAATATTTATAGCAGCAATGCCCACAACAGCCAAACTATGGAAAGAGCCTGATGTCCATCGACAGACGAATGAATAAAGCAGCTGTGGTATGTATGTATGTATGTATGTATGTATGTATGTATGTATGTATGTGTGTATATATATATATACACACACACAATTCTAAAATTTGTATAGAATCAAAAAAGACCCCAAAGAGCCAAAGGAATGTTGAAAAAGAAAAGCAAAGCTGGGAGCATCACAATTCCAGACTTTAAGCTGTATTACAAAGCTGTAATATCAAGACAGTATGGTACTGGTACAAAAAAAGACACAGAGATCAACACAACAGAACAGAAAATCAAGAAATGGACCCACAATTATGGTCAACTGATCTTCAACAAAGCAAGAAAGAATATCCAATGGAAAAAAGACAGTCTCTTCAACAAATAGTGTTGGGAAATTTGGACAGCCACATGCAGAATGAAACTGGACCACTTTATTACACCATAGCAAAAAAAAAAAAAAAAAAAAGGATTCAAGACCTAAATGTGAGACAGGAAACCATCAAAATCCTAGAGGGGGGGTGCCTGGGTGGCATAGTCGTTAAGCGTCTGCCTTCGGCTCAGGGCGTGATCCCAGCATTCTGGGATCGAGCCCCACATCAGGCTCCTCCGCTAGGAGCCTGCTTCTTCCTCTCCCACTCCCCCTGCTTGTGTTCCCTCTCTCGCTGGCTGTCTCTACCTCTGTCAAATAAATAAATAAAATCTTAAAAAAAAAAATCCTAGAGGAGAACAAAGGCAGCAACCACTTTGACCTCGGCCACAGCAACTTCTTACTAGCTATGTCTCCAGAGGCAAGGGAAACAGAAGCAAAAATGAATTACCAGGACTTCATGAAGATAAAAAGCTTCTGCACAGTGAAGGAAACAATCAATGAAATTAAAAAATAAAAGTGTTAGTATCCAAAACCTATAAAGAGCTTACCAAACTCAACACCCAAAAAACCACATAATTCAGTAAAGAATTGGGCAGAAGACATGAACCGACATTTCTCCAAAGACATACAGATGGCTAAAAGACACATGAAAAGATGCTCAACATCACTCATGATTAGGGAAAAACAAATCAAAACTACAATGAGATATCACCTCACACCTATAGGAATGTCTAAAATGAACAACACAGGAAACAACAGATGTTGTCAAAGATGCAGAGAAAGGGGAACCCTCTTACACTATTGGTGGGAATGCAAACTGGTGCACTCTGGAAAACAGTATGCAGGTCCATCAAAAAGTTAAAAATAGAACTACCCTACAATCCAGCAATTGGACCACTAGATATTTACCCAAAAGATACAAAAATACTGATTTGAAGGGACACATGCATCCCAATGTTTATAGCAGCATTATCAACAATAGCCAAATTATGGGAAAAGCCCAAATGCCCATTGATGGATGAATGGATAAAGAAGTTGTATGTATGTATACACATACACATACACATACACACACACACACACACACGAATATTACTCAGCCATAAAAAAGAATGAAATCTTGCCATTTGCATCAATGTGGGTGGAGGTAGAGTGTATTATGGTAAGTGAAACAGTTAGTCAGAGAAAGAAATCCGTCATATGATTTCATCCATGTGTTTTGTAAACAGAACAGATGAACATAGGGAGAAAAAAAGAGAGGCAAACCATAAAACAGACTCTTGGGGCATGGCTCAGTCAGTTAAGCACTGGATTCTTGGTTTCAGCTCAGGGTCGTGAGATTGAGCCCCACGTTGGAATCTGTGCTCAGCACAGAGCCTGCTTAAGATTCTTTTCCCCCTCTCTCTCCCTCCCCCCTGCATCTCTCCCCTCATTCTCGCTCTCTTTTTCTCTATTTCTAGGATAAATAAATAAATAAAATCTTAAAACAAAAACAAAAAACCAGACTCTTACCTACAGAGAACAAACTGAGGGTTAGTGGAGGGGAGATGGGCAGGGGGATGGGCTAAACAGGTGACAGTTATTAAGAAGAACATGTGTTGTGATGAGCACTGGATGTTTTACGTAAGTGATGAATCACTACATTCTACTCCTGAAAATAACATTCCACTATATGTTAACTAACTGGAATTTAAATAAAAGCATGAAACAAACAAAAAGAAAAAGAAAAAGAAAGAAAGAAAGGTCTAAAATCAGTGACGTAAGGTTCTAATTATGAAGCTCAAAAAAGAGTAAAACCAAAGAAAGTAGAATGTATAAAATACAGAACAGAAATTAACAAAATAGAAAATAGACAAACAGAAGAGGAAATTAATAAAGCCAAAAACTCGGTGCGCCTGGGTGGCACAGCGGTTAAGCGTCTGCCTTCGGCTCAGGGCGTGATCCCAGCGTTATGGGATCGAGCCCCACATCAGGCTCCTCCACTATGAGCCTGCTTCTTCCTCTCCCACTCCCCCTGCTTGTGTTCCCTCTCTCTCTGGCTGTCTCTATCTCTGTCAAATAAATAAATAAAATCTTTTTTAAAAAAATAAATAAATAAAGCCAAAAACTCTTTCTTTGAAAAAAAAAAAAAAAGATTACTCCAGTTACAATGAGAAAGGAAACACAAACCACCAAAATCAGAAATGAAAATGGGTTTCTCACTATAGATCATATAGACATTAAAGGGACAATATGACTATATTTGTGAAACCTTTATGCCAAGCAACTTGCCAGATTAAATGAACAAATTCCATGAAAAATATCTTATCAAACTTGAAAGAAGATGAAACAGAAATTTTCGATAGCACTATATCTTTCAGAGAAATTGAATTCAGGAGGGGGGTATCAGGATGGCAAAGTAGGAAGATCCTGAGCTTATTTCCTCCCATGGATATACCAACAACTACAACTACATACAAAATAACTCCCTCTGAAGACAAACTGAAGACTACCAGAACAGATCTTCTACAACTACAGATAGAAAGAAAAAGCCACATCAAGATGGGTGGGAGAGGCAGAGATGTGATCTAGTCAGGACCCACAGACCCTGCAGGAGGGATACCACAAATATACAGGCCCTCAAAGAGGAACATCCACATCTGGGATCCACATCTGGATCCCCGGTCAAGAAACATGTGTTGGGAAAATGAGTCCCCATAACACCTGGCTTTGAAAACCAGTGGTGCTTATGTATGGGAGACCCAGAAGGCAGTAGGAAACTTAAAGGGCAAGTGCATAATCTTACTCACTCCAAGTTCCAGAGCAGAGGCAGCAGTTGGGAAAGCACCTGGGTTACATGGAAAGGAGTTCCATTCACCAATTTTAGGACATGTGCCAGAGGGGCAGGGATCTGTTAGAACATTCTCCAAAGAGTAGAGTGTTAACAGGTACTTTTTTATTCATTTCCCTTCTACCTAGCTGGTCCAGCCTGGCAGCAGCCATTTCTGACACTCTACCTACTGTGCTAGTACGAATCACCTGGCTCCAGCCTTCCTCTGCAGACTTCACCAGCCCAACTTGCCTGCCCCCACCTGGCACCCCCCAAAGCAGTTCCCACCTGGCCACACCTAGAGATGGAGGCAGCTGTATCAGAGCCCCAGCCTCCTCATTACCCCATCCCTATCAAGCAACCTCTATCCCAGGGGAAAGAGCCAAACGCTAGAGGATCTGCAACAGCCATGGCTGGACCTCACGGCTAACCACAGTGGAGGCCTATGCCATTCACACACATGCCCACAGCTGTGGCTCCAGGACTTCACAGCCAACTGCACGAGGCACCAACCGTGCACACAAGCATGCTCACAGTAGTTACGGCCTGGATTCTCAGTCAGACAGGCTGGGGACCAGACCCACTCACAGGCACATCCATAGCCGATGTGGATAGGTCTCACAGAAAGCTTCACGGGGAAACAGCCCTGCACACCAGTTGAGTCCACACCAAGATACAACAGGAGGGTACCTGCAGCCCAAACAGGGGAGACCACTAGGGCACCTGGCTCAAGTAATGAGGGGTTGGGAGTGGGGGTGCACAGCTAAGCCTGACAGGATACGTTCTGCATAAAGCCACTCCTTCAAAACTCGAAGATATTACTGATCTACCCAATACAAAGAAACAAACACAGAGAATTAGGCGAAAGGAGGAGACAGAGGAGTAAGTTCCAACAAAAGAACAAGACAAAATCTCAGAAAAAGAACTAAAGAAAAGAGAGATAAGCAATAAACCTGATAAAGGTTCAAAGTAATGTTCATAAGATGCTCACCAAACTCAGGAGAAGAATGGATGAACACACTGAGAACTTCAACAAACACATACAAAATACAAGAAGAATCAATCAGAGCCCAAGAATAACTGAAGTGAAAAACACACTAAAATAAAACAACAGCAGATGAGATGATCCACAAGAATGGATCAGAAACCTGGAAGACAAGGTAGTGGAAATCACCCAATTGGAACAGCAAAAGGAAAAAATATTAAAAAAAAAAAAACAATGAGGACAGTTTAAGGGACCTGTGGGACAACATTCCCAGCAACAACATGCTGGGAAGCATAGAAGCATTTGCATAGTGGGTCCCAGAGGAAGAGAGACATAAGGGGGTAGAAAACCTATTTGAAGAAATAATGACAGAATATTTCCCTAATGTGGTAAAGGAAAGAGACAACCCATTCCACGAAGCACAGAGACCCAAACAAGATGAACCCAAAGAGACCCACACCAAGATATATTATAATTAGTGTCAATACTTAAAGACAAAATTTTAAAAGCAGCAATAGAAAAGCAACTAGTTATATATAAGGGGACCCCCCCCCAAAAGACTATCAGGTGATTTTTCAGATTTCACAGGCCAGAAGGACGCTGCACAATATGTTGGAAGTGTTGAAAGGAAAACACTTATAAAAAGAATACTCTACCTGACAAAGTTATCACTCAGAATTGAAGAAGAGATAAGGATCTTCCCAGATAAGCAAAAGTTAATGGAGTCCATCAACCTCAAACCAGTCTTACAAGAAACATTAAGAGAACTTTTTTAAATGAAAAAGAAAAGGCCATAACAAGAAATAAGAAAATGTGAAAGAAAAAAATGTCACTGGTAAAGGTAAAAATACAATAAAGATAATGGATCAACCAACTCAACAGCTACTTACCAAGGTTAAAAGCCAAAAGTAGGAAAATCATCTAGACCTATAATAATTAAAGGATACACAAAATAATAATATGTAAAATATAACATCAAAAACATAAAATGCTGGGGAGGTAACCGTAGAGTTTTTAACTTGAACTTAAATGAGCTTGAACTTAAATGACCATCAACTTAAAACAGACTGCTATAACATAGGATGTTACATATGCATCTCTTGTTATATATGAACCACAAAACTAAATAGTATAAATAACAGATACACAAAAAATAAACAAAAAGGAATGCAAAAATAATACTGAGGAAAGTCACCAATTCACAAAGGAAGACAGCAAGAGAAGAAAGGAACACAGAACAGCAATAACAATCAGAAAACAATTGTCAAAACAGCAATAAGTACAAATCTATCAATAATAAATGTAAATGAACAAAATGCTCCAATCAAAAGACATAAGGTGGGGGTGCATGGGTGGCTAAGCTGGTTAAGTGTCTGCCTTCAGCTCAAGTCATGATCTCCAGATCCTGGGATCAAGCCCCACATCGGGCTTCCTGCTCAGCAGGGAGTCTGCTTTTGTCTCTCTCTCTCTCTCTCTCTCTCTCTCCCTCTACCCCTCCCCACCACTCATTCTCTCTCTCTCAAATAAATAAAATCTTAAGGTGAGAGAATGGATAAAAAGAAAAAAACAAGACCCATTTATAGAGTGCCTACAAGAGACTCACTTCAGATCAAAAGACACACAGACTAAAAGTGAAAAGAGAGAAAAAGATATTCCATACAAATAGAAGCAAAAAGAAAGCTGGAGTAATACTTATATCACACAAACACACTGTAAGACACTTCCTGTAACTAAAGACAAAGAATGGCATTACAAAAGATAAAAGGGACACAGCACTTTAAACATCTATGCACCCAAAACAGGGGCACCTAACACATAAAGCAAATATTAACAGACACAAAGGCAAAAATTGACAGTAATAAAATAACAGGAGGGGACTTTAACACCCCACCTACATGGATGGATAGATCATTCAGACACAAAATAAACAAGGAAACAGTGGTTTTAAATGAGATGTTATACCAGATGGACTTAAAAGATATACAGAGCATGCCATCCCAAAACAGCAGACTATACATTCTTTCATGTGTATGTGAAATAGTCTCCAGATAGATCACATATTAGGCCACAAAACAAGTCTCAATGAATTTAAGAAGACTGAAATCACATCAAGCATCTTTTCTGACCACACAGGATGAAACTAGAAATCACATGCTAGAAAAGAAAAAAGGGGAAAAAAAAAACTAGAAAAAACACCAGGGCTGGAGATTAAGATGGCGGAGGAGTAGGGGACCCCTTTTTCAGCCGGTCCCCTGAGTCGAGCTGGATAGGTACCAGACCGTCCTGAACATCCACAGAATCAGCATGAGACGCAGGAAGATACATCTGGATCTCTACAAATGAACATCTCCAGCACTGAGTATTGAGGTACGAAGCGGGGAGCCGTGAAACCACGCACAGATATCGGAAGATAAATGGAAGGGGGAGGGAGCCGCCGCGTTCGGGCGCCGGGAAGCGGTAGCCACCTGCACGGGGGAGTGGGCAGACTCGCCGAGGGCACCTGCGAGAGAGCAGACTGAGACCGTAAGCTGGGGAAACGGAGCTCCGGTGCGCTCACTGGAACCAGACTGAGACCGGGAGCTCTGGAACACGTGGGGGCGGCTGGCGGTGCTAGAAACACAAAGGACAGAGACGCACTGGCCCTGGAAGTGAGGGCTGGGACGCTGGGTGTGGGGCGCACATCCCGGGACGCTGCAGGGTTGAGCAGCACCAACAGAAACAGAGTTAAAGTGGCCAGAAAATCAGTGGAGAACGGTCCGCCATCCCTCTGTTCTGAGACAGAGGCTGAGATTCAGCTACTGCTGCTCTGACTCTAAGAGGCATAGCAAACCGCCAGGGAAAGCCGCCAGAGAACAAAAGCCTGGAAATACCGGCTCACAGTGTGCCCTTGCCCGTCCCACCTTGCAGGGGACACGGAGACTCTACCCAAACAGGGTTGCCTGAGTACCGGCGCGGCAGGCCCTTCCCCCAGAAGGCAGGCAGAAAAATCAAGAAGCCCACATCCCTAAGGTCCCTATAAAACAAGAGCGCACTGCCTGGGTCCCGATCAATAATTTGGGATCTGGACAACCCCGCATCCTCTCCTCATCAGAATGACAAGAAGGAGAAAAACCCCCCAGCAAAGAAAAGACAATGAGTCTGTGGCCTCTGCCACAGAATTAATGGATATGGATATAACGAAATTACCAGAAACGGAATTCAGAGTAACAATGGTCAAGATGATGTGTAGACTTGAAAAAAGTATTAACGAAAATGTTAATGAGAATATAGAATCTCTAAGGGCGGAAATGACAGCAAATCTGGCAGAAATTAAAAATTCTATGAGCCAAATGCAGTCAAAACTAGAGGCTCTAACGGTCAGGGTGAATGAGGCAGAAGAACGTATCAGCTAATTGGAGGATGGGTTAGAAGAGAAAGCTAAAACAGAATCTGGACTTAAAAAAATAAATCTCCCGTAGGTTACGGGAGATTACTGACTCAATGAAACGTTCCAATGTCAGAATCATCGGCATCCCTGAGGGGTGGAGAAAAACAGAGGTCTAGAAGAGATATTTGAACAAATTGTAGCTGAAACCTTCCCTAGTCTAGCAAAGCAAACAAACATTCGTGTCCAAGAGGCAGAGAGGACCCGTCCCAAGCTCAACCACGACAAACCTACGCCATGTCACGTCATAGTGCATTTCGCAAATATTAGATCCAAGGATACAGTATTGAAAGCGGCCAGGGAAAAGAAATTACTCACATACCAAGGCAAAGGTATCAGAATTACGTCAGACCTGTCTACACAGACCTGGAATGAGAGAAAGGCTTGGGGGGGCATTTTTAAAGCTCTTTCAGAGAAAAACATGCAGCCAAGGATCCTTTATCCAGCAAGGCTGTCATTCAGAATTGATGGAGAAATAAAGACATTTCAGAATCGCCAGTCATTGACCAATTTCGTAACCACGAAACAGACTCAGCCTCTGTCTCAGAACAGAGATATTACGGGGGGTTCTATAAAAGTAAAAAGGCCCCAAGAGTGACACAGAACAGAAAGTCACAATCTATAGAAACAAAGACTTTACTGGCAACATGGCGTCATTAAAATCATATCTCTCAATAATCACTCTCAATGTGAATGGCCTAAACGCTCCCATAAACGCCACAGGGTTGCAGATTGGATAAAAAGACATGACCCATCCATTTGCTGTCTACAAGAGACTCATTTTGAACCTAAAGATACATTCAGACTGAAAGTAAAGGGATGGAATACCATCTTTCACATCAATGGACCTCAAAAGAAAGCTGGGGTAGCAATTCTCATATCAGACAGATTGGATTTTAAACTAAAGACTACAGTTAGAGACACAGAAGGGCACTATATTATTCTTAAAGGATGTATCCAACAAGTGGATATGACAATTATAAATATAAATATAAATATATATGCCCCCAACAGCAGCAAGATACACAAGCCAATTCTTAACCACAATAAAGAGACATACAGATAAAAATACGCTAATAGTAGGGGACCTCAACACTCCACTATCAGCAATAGACAGATCACCTAAGCAAGAAATCAGCAAAGAAACAAGAGCTTTGAATGCCATACTCAATGAGTTGGACCTCATGGATATATATAGAACACTACACCCCAGAACCAAAGAATACTCATTCTATTCTAATGCCCATGGAACATTCTCAAGAATAGACCATGTTCTGGGACACAAAACAGGTCTCAACCGATACCAAAAGACTGAAATTATTCCCTGCATATTCTCAGACCACAACGCTTTGAAATTGGAACTCAACCGCAAGGAAAAATTTGGAAGAAACACAAACACTTGGAGACTAAGAACCATCCTACTCTGGAATTAATTGATAAACCAGGATATCAAAAATCAATTTAAACAATTTATGGAGACCAACGAGAATGAAAACACAATGGTCCAAAACCTATGGGATACTGCAAAGGCAGTCCTAAGGGGGAAATACATAGCCATCCAAGCCTCACTCAAAAGAATAGGAAAATCTAAAATGCAGTTTTTATATTCTCACCTCAAGAAGCTTGAACAGCAATAGAGGGACAGGCCTAATCCACGCACGAGGAAGCAGCTGACCAAGATTAGAGCAGAAATCAATGAATTAGAAACCAGGAGTACAGCAGAGCAGATCAACAGAACTAGAAGCTGGTTCTTTGAGAGAATCAATAAAATTGACAAATCACTGGCAAGACTTATCCAAAAAAATAGAGAAAGGACCCAAATTAATAAAATTATGAATGAAAAAGGAGAGGTCACAACCAACACCAATGGTTTGGAAGGATTATTAGAAACTTTTATCAACAGATTTATGCCAATAAATTAAGCAATCTGGAAGAGATGGAGGACTTCCTGGAAACCTATAAACTACCAAGACTGAAACAGGAAGAAATTGATTTTTTAAACAGGCCCAATAATTATGAAGAAATTGAAACAGTGATAAACAACCTTCCAAAAAACAAAACTCCAGGCCCGGATGGTTTTACTGGGGAATTCCACCAAACATTCAAAGAAGAAATAATACCTATTCTCCTAAAGCTATTTCAAAAAATAGGAACAGAATGGGGCGCCTGGGTGGCACAGCGGTTAAGCATCTGCCTTTGGCTCAGGGCGTGATCCCGGCGTTATGGGATCGAGCCCCACATCAGGCTCCTCCGCTATGAGCCTGCTTCTTCCTCTCCCACTCCCCCTGCTTGTGTTCCCTCTCTCACTGGCTGTCTCTACCTCTGTCAAATAAATAAATAAAATCTTTAAAAAAAAAAAAAAGGAACAGAAGGAAAGCTACCAAACTCATTCTATGAGGCCAATATTACCTTGATCCCCAAACCAGGCAAAGACCCCATCAAAAAGGAGAATTACAGACCGATTTCCCTAATGAATATGGACGCCAAAATCCTCAACAAGATCCTGGCTAATAGAATCCAACAGTATATTACAAGGATTATCCATCATGACCAAGCGGGATTCATCCCTGGGATGCAAGGGTGGTCCAACATTCGCAAATCAATCAGTGTCATAGATTTTATCCAGAAAGAAAAATTCAAAAATCATATGATTCTCTCAAGAGATGCAGAAAAAGCATTTGACAAAATACAGCATCCTTTCCTGATTAAAACCCTTCAGAGTGTAGGGATAGAGGGTACATTCCTCAATCTCATAAAAACCATCTATGAAAAGCCTACAGCAAATATCATTCTCAATGGGGAAAAGCTGGAAGCCTTTCCCTTAAGATCAGGAACTCGACAAGGATGCCCACTCTCGCTACTATTATTCAACATAGTACTAGAAGTCCTTGCAACAGCAATCAGACAACAAAAAGGGATAAAAGGTATCCAAATCGGCAAAGAAGAAGTCAAAATGTCTCTCTTCGCAGATGACATGATACTCTATATAGAAAACCCAAAAGAATCCACTCCCAAACTATTAGAAGTTATAGAGCAATTCAGTAACGTGGCGGGATACAAAATCAATGCTCAGAAATCTGTTGCATTTCTATACACAAAAAATGAGACTGAAGAAAGAGAAATTAGGGAATCCATCCCATTTACAATAGCACCAAAAACCATACGTTACCTTGGAATTAACTTAACCAGAGACGTAAAGGGTCTATATTCTAGAAACTATAAATCACTCTTGAAAGACATTGAAGAAGACACAAAAAGATGGAAAAATATTCCATGCTCATGGATCGGAAGAATTAACATAGTTAAAATGTCCACGCTACCCAGACCAATCTACACTTTCAATGCTATCCCGATCAAAATACCGAGGACATTTTTCAAAGAACTGGAACAAATAGTCCTTAAATTTGTATGGAACCAGAAAAGGACCCGAATCGCCAAGGAACTGTTGAAAAGGAAAAACAAAGCTGGGGGCATCACAATGCCAGATTTCGAGCTGTACTACAAAGCTGTGATCACAAAGACAGCATGGTACTGGCACAAAAACAGACACATAGACCAATGGAACAGAATAGAAAACCCAGAAATGGACCCTCGGCTCTTTGGGCAACTCATCTTTGACAAAGCAGGAAAAAACATCTGGTGGAAAAAAGTCTCTTCAATAAATGGTGCTGGGAAAATTGGACAGCTACACACAAAAGAATGAAACTTGACCACTCTCTCACACCATACACAAAGATAAACTCCAAATGGATGAAAGATCTCGATGTGAGACAGGAATCCATCAAAATCCTAGAGGAGAACATAGGCTGCAACCTCTTTGACATCGGCCACAGCAACTTTTTTCATGACACATCTCCAAAGGCAAGAGAAACAAAAGATAAAATGAACTTGTGGGACTTCATCAAGATAAAAACTTCTGCACAGCCAAGGAAACAGTCAAAAAAAAAAAAAAACTAAGAGGCAGCCCACGGAATGGGAGAAGATTTTTGCAAATGACATTACGGATAAAAGACTGGTATCCAAGATCTACAAAGAACTTCTCAAACTCAATACATGAGAAACAAATAATCAAATTAAAAAATGGGCAGAAGATATGAACAGACACTTTTGCAATGAAGATATACAAATGGCTAACAGACACATGAAAAAATGTTCAAAATCATTAGCCATCAGGGAAATTCAAATCAAAACCACATTGAGATACCACTTTACGCCAGTTAGAATGGCAAAAATAGACAAGGCAAGAAACAACAATTGTTGGAGAGGATGTGGAGAAAGGGGATCCCTCTTACATTGTTGGTGGGAATGCAAGTTGGTACAGCCACTTTGGAAAATAGTGTGGAGGTCCCTTAAAAAGTTAAAAATTGAGCTACCCTATGACCCAGTCATTGCACTACTGGGTATTTACCCCAAAGATACAGACGTAGTGAAGAGAAGGGCCATATGCACCCCCATGTCCATAGCAGCATTGTCTACAATAGCTAAATTGTGGAAGGAGCCGAGATGCCCTTAAACAGATGACTGGATTATATATACAATGGAATACTACTCAGCCATCAAAAAGAATGATTTCACAACATTTGCAGCAACACGGAAGGGACTGGAGGAGATAATGCTAAGCGAAATAAGTCAAGCAGAGGAAGACAATTATCATATGGTTTCACTCATTTATGGAACATAAGAAGTAGGAAGATCGGTAGAAGAAAGGGAAGAAGGAAGTGGGGGTGAAGGGGGAATGAACCATGAGAGACTATGGACTCTGGGAAACAAGCTGAGGGCTTCAGAGGGGAGGGGGGTGGGGGACTGGGACAGGCCGGTGATGGGTATTAAGGAGGGCATGTATCGCATGGTGCACTGGGTGTTATATGCAAGTAATGAATCATGGAACTTTACCTCAAAAACTGTATGGGATGTACTGTATGGTGACTAACATAATAAAAAATTATTATTAAGAAAATAAATAACTAAAAAAATAAAAATTAAAAAGTTAAAAAATGGCAGAAGACCCAAGTAGACATTTTTTCCAAAGAAGATATACATATGGCCAACAAACACATGAAAAGATGCTCAAAGTCACTAATCTTCAGGGAAATTAAAATCAAAGCCACAATGGAATATCACCTCTCACCTGTTAGAATGGCTATTCTGAAATAGATAAGAAATAACAAGTGCTGGCTAGGCTGTAGAGAAAAGGAAATCCTCATGCACTGTTGGTGGGAATGTAAATTAGCGCAACTATTGTGAAAAACAGTATGGAGGTTCCTCAAAAGATTAAAAATAGGCACGCCTGGATGGCTCAGTCAGTTAAATGTTTGTCTTCTGCTGAGGTCATGATCCAGGGTCCCGGGACTAAGTCTCCCAGTGAGCTTCCTGCTTCTCCCTCTGCCAGCCACTTCCCTTGCTCATGAGCTCTCTCTCTGTATCTGACAAAATCTCTAAAAAAAAAAAATTAAAAACAGAACTACCACATGATCCAGCTATTCTACAGCTGGGTATTATTTATCCAAAGAAAATGAAAACACTTATTAGAAAAGATATATGCACCCCTATGTTCACTGCAACATCATTTACAACAGCCACGACACGGAAACCATTGAAGTATCCATCAATGGATGAATGGATAAAGAAATCGTGGTGCATACATACAATGGAATATTACTCAGCCATTAAAAAGGAAATCTTGCCATTTGGAACAACAAAGATGAACCCTGAGGGTAACATGCTAAGTGAAAGAAGACAGAGAAAGACAAATAATATATGATTTCATTCATATGTGGAATCTAAAAAACAAAACAAAATAAAATAAGCTCATAGGGAACAGATTGATGGTTGCCAGAGGATGCCCAGGAACTGGAGGGTAGGTGGTGGTTATAAGTAAGATCTGGTGATGTAATAATGTACAGTGTGGTGACTACAGGTAACAATACTGTATATTTGAAAGTTGCTGAGAGTAAATCTTAAAAGTCCTCATCACAAGAAAAAAGATTGTTAACTATGTATGGTGACCAATGTTAAAAAGATTTATTGTGGTGATCATTTTGCAATATATACAAATACAGAATCATTATGTTGCACACGTAAAACTAATATAGTTTATAAGTCATTATACATCAATCAATCAATAATAAATAGGGTCTATGCAAAATGGTCCCCTGTACTGGATGAACAACAAAGATGATTACACTACATGATAAAAATTTTAAAAACACTGGAAATATATACAAAAACTTTTTTTAAAAGTGTATTACTATAGGTAAATATTCTAGTTCTTTTCAGTTCCTTTTAAGTTTAGAGAACATAAAAATCACTTTCTTTGAATGCCATTTATTAATACAACCTGGAACTGAATCGAACCCATTTAGCAAATCAGGTAAATCTGCAGGATGCCAATTTACCAAACACAACACCTGACTGCAGAGCCTCTACAGTTTGCCAACATCCTACATTATATTAGAGTGAAATAGAGACCTTGGCAGATATTCTTTTTCTCTTTGTATTCCTTTTTGGAATTGAACAAATTAGTCCTAAAGCCACCTGCCTTTACCTGAATTTTCACTAGGTCTCACCTGTTCTATTTAGACTTTTGGTTAGGATTTCACCTTCACTCTCAGGCAAAGAAGAAAGCAGTTTTCGGCCTGAGGAAACGGCACCAACACATTTAATTCTGAATAAACACTTAGTGATTTGAAGATAGTTGCGAGATTCTTGTAGTTTGCATCCACTGGAATTAAGCGTGGTCTAAACTTGTCCTAAGTGGGTGTGTGTGTGCGTGCGTGTGTGTGTAAATACACGAGCGAATGGAGTAAGTAAAGGGGGGATAGAGGGTTCCCTCAGCTCTACGCACCTCTATTTCAGTCAGCTGGGATCAGTAAAGGTGAGGCACAGACGCCACCGGCAACAGGATCCAGCGGAGTACCAGGGCCACGGAGCACAGCACTGAAGGCGGAGACCGAGGAGGGGCGGGACGGCGTGGCCTCCGCTCCTCCCCGGGCCGAGGCGGGCCCGAGGCCGCGACCCACCTCTCCCGCGCTGTGCTCGTCACAGCGCCGCGGGACTGCCATGCCGGCCCGCCTGCTGCGGGGCCTGTGGCAGCGATGGCGCCGTTACAAGTACCGCTTCGTTCCTTGGATCGCGCTGAACCTAAATCACAACCCGAGGTGAGAAGGCGAGACCGGTAGACCAGGGGCACCTTCCTTCTGCCCCACGACGCCACCCGGGCCGCTCGACCGGAGGCAAGCGGGCCCTAAGTGGGTGGAGCCTCCGGCGGGCGGAGCTTCAGGCGGCCCCTGGGCCCGAGGCGGGCGGGCCGGTCGTGGGTGGAACCCGAAGAGGGCGGGGCCCGAAGTGGGCGAGGCAGAGGCTCGTGGAGTCTGAGGAGAGCTGGGATACGGACCGGGGCGGGGAGCCTTAGGAGGGTGGGGCCTGTGGCCTAATCTCCCATGGTACCCCGCGCTGCCAGGTCTGCGAGGCGGGCGTTGCCCACCCGCGGAGGCGCGTGTTCTCCTTTAGAGGTCTGTGCTCAGCCGGGCTTGTGTCCCGGCAAAACAGAGACTTTTGGAGAAAAACAAAGCTCTTACAGCGTGGGAGTGCGTGGTCTTCTCTCCGCCAAGGCATAGTTAGGAGCTCGAAATTCCTTAGAAAAGCCAAACCGAGGTTTATTTTCACAGCTCCATAGTTTATCTGGTGAAAGCAGCCCCGCTTGGCTGTGAGGATAGCAGCTTGGACTGACGCATTAAAACGAGCAAAATGCCACTAAAAGCACATCAGAGTGTTGGGTATAGAAGAGTCCATGCTTGAAGACAGGGACCTAGTTGAGTGGGTGGCCGTGGAGTCAGTGTCATTCCCGGCTCTAGTAAGTGGCTTGGTAGTGATTCGGAGTTCACGTAATGCTCGCTTAAATGGGCACCTTAGCTCTACTGAAAGCCAGTTACTAACCAAAGAGCTTTTCCAAAGTTGCATTCGGCGGAAGCATGAATTCAGGGCCATCTTTACTATAGAATTGTGAAGCGGGTATTGCTTTTTTTTAAGAAGTAAAAATAATACCATTATGCAGATAAAAATGATGCAGCCATTAAAGAAGTAAGTACTCTCTGGAGAGAACGTGATAAAGTGTATAATGTTAAATTTGTCTTTGAAATGACACGCCTATAAAAAAAGTCATTGCAATATGAGGATTCTTACGTGATGTTCACGTAATAGCTATGTATGTAGTGGAAAAAAGAACGAGCTCTGTTTCGGCTTCTGGCTCCCCCACTTAACAGTTTTAGGATGTTGGGCAAGCTCCCCAACATCTCCAAGCCTCAGTTTCCCTGTCTGCAAAAAGGAGATAGTGAATGTAGGGACCCAACAGCATTTGGTACAGTTAGAGCCTTCACAAATATTTGCTGTTGTTAACTTGGGTAGGTATTGTCCGGAATTCGGTCACTAGAACTACCCTCCAACAACTCTTTTCTGAACGTCTTAGTTTTATCCTGTTCAGACAAGTGAGAATAATCATCATTAAGGCCTGTGACTCAGAAGGCATGAAGGCATGAAGCCTAGCTTTTGTCAGTTGAAGGGTAGTGAACAGAAACTTTTCCCATTTTCAGGACCCTCCGATACGTTCCAGAGGAATCCAAAGACAAAGTTATCTCAGATGAAGATGTCCTAGGAACATTACTGAAAGTTTTCCAGGCTCTATTCATAAATGATTTCAATAAGCAATCAGATATCTTGACTATGCTTCCAGAAACTGTTAAATCAAAATATCACGACCTACTCTCAGTTCAACATCCAAGGGTGAAACTGCTTGAATACAGACATCAACAGCAAAGTACCTTTAAACCAGAAGAAATTCTTTATAAGACACTGGGTTTCAGTGTTGCCCGAGCAACTAGCTCATTGATTTCTGCTGGAAAAGGTGTCTTCGTTACCAGAGGATCAGTACCAAAAGGCGCGGTTGTATCTATGTATCCTGGTAATGGCACAATTAGTGCTTTGCCAAGAGTTTCCTATTTATCGATTAATATAAGTTCAAGTAAATATATAATCCTATAATCCTTTGAGTAAGGGGTTGAATTGGAGACTCAGATTTCCACAGATTTTTAAATCCTGATTTGGAAATAACCGTGAATTATTTTATGTGTTAGCATTTGTGAGTATTTGTTGGATTAAATGTACTTTTAAGGAAATTTTTGTAATTAATGTTTAAATGTGCAATATAGTATGGCCTACTTTGATAAGGTGAATTACTTACAAAGCATTAGAGAGAATAAGTCAGTAGGCTTACATAATTGGTAACTAAAGGTTAAAACAGTATGGGTTAAAACAGGAAAGATAGAATTTAAACCCATAAATCTTTAAATAAAGACCTTCCTGCCATTTCTACACTTTGAAAGTAAAGCAGCTTCTTTGCAAAAAGACCATTGACTAGAATGCTCAGGAGAGTATGTTATTTGTTAAACTAAGATGATATTATTTGGTGTAGTACAAAATATGTATCAGTGTTTAAGTTAGACCTATGTTTTCAAAAAGTCATTCTACTATTGTCCGATTTTACATGCTTTAGCAAGAAAGTTGGATTCCTCCTACATAACTAACCTAACTCCGTAAAGACTGAATAGAACAAGCCAGCAACAAATGAATACTAAAACAAAGTTAATAAAATAGTATGCCTGGTCATAGGACAGGCCCAGTAAATATATATTTTGTCCTTTCCTCCATTGCCAGTGAGAAGAGAAACAACCTGAATGTCAGACTCATTTATTTCCGTTTGGTCTGCATTATTTAATGGGTTATTAACAAAATACATTTCTTAAAAGACTTTTTAATAGATGTCAAATCAGAGCCTACTTTAAAAAGCAAAAACAAGACAAAACAAAAAACCCCCACAGCTTTGCTAAACTGAACCTCAAATGTGGTGTTTACATTTTAAATAACCAAAATAGTCACATTTTATTTGGCTGTGTGAACAAGTTGGTCCTCTGCTCCATTTACTATTCAGCACTCTTCAAAGGAGGAAAGTAGCCAAAGAGAATGTGATAATCTAGACTGGAGGTGAAATATTAGAAAAAAGGTAGAGAAATTAAAACAATTTCTTTCATGTTAAATTTATGTTCCAGAGACAGGTCCTTCTGATGTTTATTATTTTTACATATTGTTATGTTTTTTTTCTTATTGTATAATAGGTACAGTATATCAGAAGTATGAGCCAATCTTTTTCCAATCCATTGGAAATCCATTTATTTTTAGATGCCTGGATGGGGTACTCATTGATGGAAATGACAAAGGAATATCAAAAGTTGTATACAGGTAAGTTAGTGCCCATGTTCAAAATCAATATAGGACCAGAGCAAAATGATTATGACCACTAGCCTTTTTACTTTAAATAAAAATCTGCTTAAGCAGCTGTTAAGTGGCCACTCAGTTGCCCTATTGACTAGATAAAACTTTTTTAAGTAAGAAAAAGAAGAAGAAGAAGAAGAAGAAAAGAAACTTTTTTAAGAGAAACTGGACTTGTTCAGTTCTAGGGTTAATTTTGTACTTCTGGATTTTATTGTAAGATGTAAAAGAACAATCTCTTAGCTAATTCTTTCGCCTGTTTCAGATCTTGCAGTGGGAGGGATCGACTTGGCCCTTTCAAAATGAGTGATAGTACATGGCTAACATCAGAAATTTGTAATCCACTGGCTGTAGGACAGTATGTCAACAATTGTTCAAATGGTAAGTTGGCATCATGGGTCTGTGAGACAAGATATAAATACATCAGTGGTAATTTTCCTCCTTTGCCCTATGACTGAGTGCCAGAGGCAGTTAAATTTAACATCTTAGCTATTCAGAGCCCATAAGTAAACCATAACATTGTGGGGGCAGATATCAAAGAATCTGGAGAAGTAATTATATACATTAATTGAATAATTTACTGTTTTTCTTCTGGTTTTGCAATAAACATAGGCAATTGATAACTGCTCTTTGGATCATTATTTTAGCATTTTTTTAATAGTTAACTTAGAGGTCATTCTGTCACTGTCTCAGTAGAGCCTTGTAGGTTAAACTAGACTGGTATCCCCTTTCTGTTGCTGCGTGCAAGTCACTTACCTTCCCGTAGGACTTGACTTTCCCAAAGGTTTAAGTTTGATCTGGCTACCTTTAGCATAGGTTTTGGTGCTAGGGAGATGTGAACTTAAAACCAGACTCTTCTACTTAGCCTTTAACCTATCTGAGCCTCTGTAAATAATAGGGGTGTGTGGGTGGCTCAGTCTGTTGAGTGATTTCAGCTCAGGTCATGATCTCAGGGTTATGATACCAAGCCCCAAGTTGAGCCCTGAGTTGGGCTCTGAGCTAGGCAGACAGTCGGCTTGAGATTCTCTGCCTCTGCCCCTCCCCCCACTCACATGTGTGCACTCTCTAAAATAAATTTTTCAAAAAGTAAATAATAAAATTATATATATATATATATATATATATATATATATATATATATATATATATAATCTAGTAATACCTGGAACATAATAGTGATTATTTGAACATGTTCTTATAATTTAGAAAACCACACATCAAGTGTCATAATTCAGTACTGTTTTCCACGACCTTATAAAATGGCTGTTGCTAAAAATTATATACTCGTTTCTAGACAGAGCAGCTAATGTCTGCTATCAGGAATTTGATGTGCCTGCAGTTTTTCCTATAGAGCTGAAGCAATATCTTCCAAACATTGCCTACAGCTGTGACAAACAAAGGTTAGTTAGTTTGTTTTTTTTTTCCTCTCTCCTGTCTTACGCTGTACTTAAAAACATATATTTTCTAGGGCGCCTAGGTGGCTCAGTCGGTTACCGATTACCCACTCTTGGTTTGGGCTCAGGTCATGATCTCAGGGTCCTGGGATTGAGCCCTGCATGGGGCTCCACACTCAGCTGCTCAGCAAGGAGTCTGCTTGTCCCTCTCCAGCCCCCACTGCTCCTCCCCCAGCTCACATGCCCCTCTCTCTGTCTCTCAAATAAATAAATAAATAAACCTTTAAAAAAAATTTTTTTTTTCCCCAAGAAAAAGCTATATAGAGCTTGGGGTAATTTTTTTAGTGAAAAATTATTACTTAAATTTTCATTTTCATCATACCTGAATGTGTTAATGTAGGCATATTTGAAATTTAGAATTTTCCATTAACCTAGCTCATTCTGCTTCCTATTTATCCATTTTTATTCTGTGTGGTACTTTAAAAGTATCAACCTTAAAATTTTTTTCAAGTGACTCTGTTACTTTTCTACTTACAAAATCTTTAAATACATTTTTACTTTAATCTTTTTAAGGATCATGTTCTTCATCTCACTTGAGAGTACCCAGTTGAAGAAAAAAGCCAAATTACATTACTACTTCTTTTGCCCATTTCTCTATTAGGTTTGGAAACTTAACAATGAAAAAAAGATAAATATTCAGAAGATGCACATTTGGGGCGCCTGGGTGGCACAGCAGTTAAGCGTCTGCCTTCGGCTCAGGGCGTGATCCCGGAGTTGTGGGATCGAGCCCCATGTCAGGCTCTTCCTCTATGAGCCTGCTTCTTCCTCTCCCACTCCCCCTGCTTGTGTTCCCTCTCTCGCTGGCTGTCTCTCTCTCTGTCGAATAAATAAATAAAATATTAAAAAAAAAAAAAAGAAGAAGATGCACATTTGTAATGTAAGGTGTACTTTCTATTCATTAAGTGGAAAGTCTACTGAAAGTATTCAAGTAATAATTTCTACATATAAGTAATTCTGTAGAGTTCTTTATCAGCAATGCTATAGGAAGATAGAATCATTACATTATGACAGTGAGCTGCCATTTTACTAGCAAACTTTATTTTGTATGGGCCCCATTAAATTGTCCTTTTAAGATGAATGAGATTTAAAACTTAGACTGTTTTTCTTTACTTAAAACTTGATAACTTCTCTGTCTCTATTCATGTGTGTTTGTATAGCTAACAGTTGGGGTTTTTTAGCCATATACTCTGGAGTATGATGTCATTACTGTACAACAAGTGTGGGAAACATTAACTGAGTAGGAACATTGAAGGTTATGTATGTCTTGTTGTGTCCATAGAAGTATTTTTTTAAGTTCCAATTTTTTTTTTTTTTGAGAGGGAGAGAGAGAGGAGGGGGAGAGGGAGAGAGAGAATCTTAAGCAGGCTCCATGCCCAGAGCAGAGCCCAACACGGGGCTCAAACCCAGAGATTAAGACCTGAACAGCAATCAAGAGATGCTTAACCAACTGAGCCACTCAGGTGCCCCAGAATGCCAATTAACTTTGAGTAGTGTTTCCAGCTTTGCAGAATACACATATACAAATTAATTTTAAAGTGCTAAACTATAATAAATGTCATTTTAAAATGCTTTTTGTGGGGCGCCTGGGTGGCTCAGTCATTAAGCGTCTGCCTTCGGCTCAGGGCATGATCCCGGCGTTATGGGATCGAGCCCCACATCAGGCTCCTCCACTGGGAGCCTGCTTCTTCCTCTCCCACTCCCCCTGCTTGTGTTCCCTCTCTCTCTGGCTGTCTCTCTCTGTCAAATAAATAAAGAAAATATTTAAAAAATAATAAAAAAATAAAATGCTTTTTGTGATACCAGCTTTGGGAGCCTGAACATAAAAACAGCATTCAGAAGAAGTAGTCAGTTGTATAAAGTTAACTGATTGGTGGTCTTTTTAAATGATATGGAATAGACATAATGTACTTTAACTCCATCAGGGAAAATAAATAAATTAATTAATTTTAAAATGAGTTTTTAAATAAATAAATAATAAAATAACTCCATCAGGGATAAGAGCTATTTCCTCATGGAAGTCAAATAACTAAGACAATAGTAAGAAATTTGAGTAAAATTATGTCTATAAAATCTATATTGTTATATTAAAAATACGAGCTTGGATTTGTTAATACGTAGAACTTTTATATATTTTTCTTTCTGTTTTCAGCCCACTTCGATGTGTCATTCTTGTAGCACTCAGGGACATCAAACAAGGAGAAGAGCTTTTTTCAAACTACTATACAATTGTTAGCTAACTATGAACTAGAAATTACGTTTTCTACTCAGGTATTGAGTTCATTCTACATGTTTTTTGTTCATCGAATCTCCGAGTTCTACCTAGAGAACAAATATTTTGAGGCCTAATTGGAGTGGGAATTTTTTGTTTTATTGATATTAATGTTTTTATGGTAAAAGCTATTTGCTTCATTACAATTTCAAATTTGTAATGCAATTCCAATTTTAATTGGCTTTCCCCTAAATATACAGTAGTTTATTAAATTAAAACCTACTGCCTGAACTTAAAATTTCACTTTTTTTTTTTTTTTGTATATCCCTGTAGTGGTTTATAAAATTCCAGCCAAGCCATCATCATTTCTTACACTGTTGATGTGTACAAACTTCTGTAAAAACTGTATTTTTACATAATAAACTAAAGCAAAAAATACATGTGTTGTCATGAATTGTGTGTGTGTGTGTGTGTGTGTGTGTGTGTGTGTGATTTAAGGATTCTTTTAGCTAGGTAAGGGGTATTTGGAATTGGAATTTACTCTTATTTGAACATTCACACACATATACAAAGTTTAAAAGAGTGAGAGAGATGGTTTTAGCATGGAAATACAGTTAAAAGATAGTGGTGGTGGGAGGGACACGTATTCCCATTCTCTTATTTCAGTGCAGAGCGCTGACATTAGTGATGCTCCTGGCCTCTCTCTCCATCTGTTGGAGGAAGAGTGATTTTACGAGATTCTCTCTGGAGAAAAACTAGGCGCCCATGGCCCCGACCCCTCTAACTCCTTCTCTGTGGGGTCTCTGCCCAGCCAGGGACAGAGCAAGTCTATTCAGAGGTAGAGTATTAGTGAGCTGGCCTGGCCACAGCTCCAAAGCCACCTTCTCCCGTGAATTTCGTTCATAATACTTACTTTGATCTCCATCGACCTGACTCCTGCATCTAACTCTCAGTTCCAAACTTGGATGGAGAGGAGGGTGTTCCTTATTGGACCACTCGAATCCTAACATGGAACCTGAATAACCAGATTCTAACCACCTGAACTGCTACATCAACAGCTTTTCTCACTTCATTTATTGCAATTTCAATAGTCTTCTAATTGCCTTCCCTGTTTCCACTCCTGCTGCCTTTAGAATGAATCACTAAGAAAGGTTCTTGTAAATGTAACTCTGATCTTGACCCGCCTCTGCTCAAAACCCTCTGATTACTCCTCATAGAGGAAGAATGCCCAAGTGCTTCACATACATGATACAGCCACTCACTACCTCTTTTCTCATCTCCTGCTCCTTCTACCCCGGGTGCATGTACCTCTTCACCACTCCTGGAACCTGCTGGGCACCCTCGCACTTCAGGCTTCTGTACTAGTTTTCTGTGCCTGCAAAGGTCTTCCCCCAGAAAGTCACATAGTTCATTCCCTCCCTCTGTCACCTTGCCCCGCCATCCTACTGAAATTGACAATCCCCAACTGCCAGCCCGGAAAATTCCCATTACACTTTCCTTCTTTTTCTCTATCAGATTTATCATGGATGGATAGTAAATGTACATTCGTGACAGCATCTGATTCCTTTTCTCAACCTCACTTGTCTTGTATTTGTGTCACCAAGATCTTGGGAAAACAGGGAGACTAAGCTTATTTAAAAAAAAAAAAAGGCCAATCTACTTGACCACTTCACTGAGAAGACCCTGTTACCCAGAACCTTACATAAAATACAGAAATACTAACTCCCGTGGATGTATTTGGTGGGCTGAAGTACTTAGGAGTGAACTCTTGGAATGTCAATAAATTTAAAACTAGTTCAGGGGGAAAAAAATGTATGTTACATAGAAAAAATCAAATAGGATAAAATGTCCATTGTTCAATCTGGATTTTTCTTTATTCGGTTAACTTTTGTCTTAAAAATTTTGTTTTTCTTTTAAAGCTAGGGGCAAAGTCACCATTAGCTGAAGGGTGATTTAGGTCGTGAGGCTTAGGGAATACCCAGAATGTGAAGGGTCCTGAGTCAAAGAATAAAATATGGTCCCTGTTCACAAAATGCTCATGGTGGAGTATAAAGCTTGGCTAGTATCATGATTTGGACTGCACTGGAGGGGCGAAAAAAAAAAATTTTAATGTAACAGATATTTTAAAACAGAACCATCTATCTTTCCTACTAAAATATTTGTTTAGATTTAAAAATGGCTGGTTTCATTTCTGACATACTTCTGAAATGCTTTTATGAGTTTTATACCAGAAAACAGCTTCGTGGAAGTACAGGCTTTACCCCTGTATAAGCGTCTCATCAAAACCGAGCTACATGGGGCACCTGGGTGGCTCAGCCATTAAGCGTCTGCCTTCAGCTCAGGTAGTGATCCCAGGGTCCTGGGATGGAGTCCCACAATGGGCTCCCTGCTTGGCGGGAAGCCTGCTGCTCCCTCTCCCTCTCCCCCTGCTTGTGTTCCCGCTCTCTCGCTGCCTGTCAAATAAATAAATTAATAAATAAAAAGAACAAAAACAAAAACTGAGCTACACAACAGCCTGTGTGTCTCTCTAAAGTGAGTATCAACTAGTGTATTAAACCTAGGAACACATGAGCACTCCTGGTCTAGAACCACAAATTCAGTGCCCCTGTGCCCAGCTTTGTCAGAGAATCCCCACAGACACAGAGAGGAAGGGGATCAGAGAACACCTACCTGGATGGGAAATGGTATATAGGGCTATGTTGGGACAAGGACAAAGTGTATATAATGAAATATTCTACTTACAGATTCTTTGAGAAGTCAGAGAAGCAGCAAGCTCAAAGCCTATCACTGATGAAAATTATGGCCAACTAGGATAAGGTCTAGAAGTTACGAGAAATTCTGCTCCCACAAGGCTCTCCTCCTTCTCCTAAAAGCCGGAAGCTTTTTGTCGCTCTCACATGGTACATGGCTGCTCTCTTGGCTGGATTCAAAACACCGGTGCTTGTCCCCACCTGAAGGCACTTGTGTGTGTCCACCACGGAGGCCTGCACGTTAAGGGTCTGTGCATGAAGGAATGTGGTTTTAGACAAGTAACCAAAGCAGAGGAGTCAGAGTATTTGCTTTCATTTTTATCCTCCTCATGCCCTTGTACAAAATCTGGACCTTATGTGCAATCTGATCACTGCATATTAAGAATGGACTAGATTCTCTCCCCTTCTTCCTCTGCCCTTCCCCCCACTCTCTCAAATAAATAAATCTTAAAAAAAAAAAAAAAGCACTACATAAAGCTCTGCTCAGAGCAAATGAAATATGGTGACAAACTTGTGAAATTAGGCTAAGACGAGATCATCAGCTTAAAAAGATGAAGGCTTAAAGGTATTCCTAGGGTCTACTATGAATAAGAAAGACTAATTTACCATATTCTGTCAAATAATAACATCTGACCAAATTTCAGATATGTCTTCCTAAAAGACAAAGTTACCTAGAAGAGTGTTTGAAACATAACAGACATTCAATAAATATTTCCTGAATTAAACTATAAGGGTAACAAGCCTCACTTTGGGATGGCTGCTTTAGTATAGATGAAAATCTGCTACAGAATATTTAAAGAAAACTTATTTTATCAACCAGCTTTGTCACTTACCTCTCTTACTTACAACAGCAAAATCCAATTGAAAAGTGGTTAAGTATCTACCCATGTGTTATAGCTTAAGATTTATTAAATAAATATCTAATTGCAGCAAATACTCACACGAACCAAGAAAAAAAAAAGATTTCCAGATTTTTATTTCTGGAACTGTACACCAGGTATTAAAGTACAACAAATACAAAATAATGCTCAAAAAAATCAGTGTTTATGTACAAATATTAAAATCAATGCAACAATAGCAACTTCCTCTTGAACATCTGATACTAAAACTTGTTGTGATTGTCACTAATTAATCTCATACTCACAGGGTACTTATTTCAAACTGGGACAATTGGAATCACTGGTCATCTAAGAGGAATTTTAATATCTACCATATTTAACAATAAAACTAATAGTTTCCTCCTTTTAGTGAAAAAATTAAGAACTTTTTAAAAAACATAGTAATGTCAATATTTTTATAAATTATTTCAATTTCCATTTGTAGACAATGTGCTTTGAAACTCTGGGCAAACAATCTCCTTGGTGGTCAGGTTTATTCATTAGTTTACATTCAAAGTTGAAATATTCACTAGAGACTTTGGTTAAATTAAATAGTATCACTATGCTCTATTAGATCTGACGTTCTCAAATATTTATGACCCTCAATTTTAAAAATTAAAAAGGAAACAATTGCACAATTCTTTGACCTAATTGTACACACTTTAGTATTGTTTAAACAGTATTCTACATCCTTCAAGTAAATTCAGCAGTTGACCATGACAAGAGGAAAACTAAACATTTAAAAAGCTAGCATGGAAAAGATGAAGTACGACTAACAAAAGTAAAGTATTGCTATGATCACAGCACCAGTTACACTTCTAAATGAATCCGCTGTCCTCTTCGAATTCCCTGTACATAAAAGATACATCAGCCAACAATGCAACAGCTCACCATGGATTTTTGGTTTGTTCATAAGAAAATAATGCGGCAAAAGAAAAAAAGAATTTATCACAGTTTGTTATAAGAATTGTGCTTAACACTTGATAACAAAGGCATTATTGTTTCTTCATAAAATTGCAAATCAGTAATTTTCATGCTTTCAAACGCAATTCTTCTAATAAACAGTAACAAATTCTCTGTTAAGATGCTTAACTGGAGGAAAAAAAAACAACCCAGTAAACCCAGCGTTCAAAAGAAAATTCAATAAATAGCTATTTTACATGGATAAAGTCATAGTGGTACAATTTATGAATGTCACATCAAGCATGCACAAAAATGGTATTATACATGGCGGAAGCAGTCAGAAAATATTGAATTAGATCTAAAAAGATATGAAGAATTTACATATATATACAAAAATCTTGCAAATTATTGCCTCATTTTAACAAGGAATTAAAAGTAAACGTTACCAGCTAGTTAGCGCTCTCTAAGAGGCTAAAATCAGATTGACATTTAAAAATCTAATAAACTAGCTGGAATTTATTTTTCTCTCATATCATTTTCTGGATTTTGGTCAAAAATCTTTATTTAAATAACTAAAGTGTCCATTCAACTTGCTGATAATCAAAACTTTAGATAAGAAACACTGTTTCCATCTTATATCAAGATCCCAGCAATGCATAGATAAACTGAATATGTTACTGCATCAGCTACGGAGAATGGGCATGTTCATTTAAGTGCAACTGGTATTAGCATTCAGTCATCTTTGTGTAAATTACTTTATACAAACCAGCCACTGTAAACCCAGAGTGAAAATCAAAGTTATAACAATGGAAGATTATGGCCAGTATCTTACTAAATTATAAAAGGTATACTGATTTTTAACAGAAGAAATAAGGTTCAAAGTTTAGCACAACACCACAGCAATAAGAAGCTTATAACTTGGATAAAAATATCTGAAAGCAACACAGAGCCCAGGCTACCCATTATTTACTGTGTGCATACAGGAATGCTAGACTTTAGATGTATAAATTAGAGACTGATTTTAAGTTATTAATTTAACTACTTTTGTCCACTGTGCTAAACTAAATTTTATAGTAAATATGCTACTGCGTAAACACTTCAAAGCAATCTTCATTAAAATGCTGCAAAGAAAAATAAGAATACACATCATCCAAAACTAAGGATGTCATTGCAGTTCACAGTTTGTATAATAAATACCCTCCCTTTCCATCACTACTAAGGTCACTACAACCTATCTACTTGTCAGCATAACCTTGAAGCGACTTATTCTTACAAATATGAGCAATGCAGCCAAACATTTAAGTTTTTTGCAAAGCAAGACAACTAGTAGAAATTGGGAATTAAGACGGTGCAAAAAAAAAAAAAAAAAAGGCAAAATTCTGTCTTAACTGAACTATAAAAGCAAAGCTTATTACACCCTAATACTGTATTACATATTGTTTGAATTCACCTTTTAACTTAAGATGCATATCTGTAGAGCAAAAATGGCCAAAGTTTAGGACAATGGCTTCTCATTCACAATGTCTGGAATAAAAATAAAACTGAGTTTGAGATGCATCTGAACGTTTATCACTTTTTAAAACTTAAAGTGGTAAAGTACCATTCTATTTCAGATAGAAACTCACATTTTCCTTGCCAACTGTTCAAGCTAAACAAAAAAGTTTAAATATACTTCAAGGTTCTACTGCATTAAGTGTAAAATCTAGAAGTCCCTCCAAAATATTAACACTTTGAACTGCAGTGCTACAAACAACTTAAGAAGTGTCTCAAAATGTAAACCATTGAGTGGCAACATCCTAGGCTTTGTAGACTGTGTCCTGCAAGTCAGTTGCCTCAGGATAAACTAAATTATCAACAACCAGTATGATTTTCACAATTATAATCTTGACAATGGTGGACAAAACCCCATCTGAATACCACATCTTCAAATGCCAAATTTTTAGCCAATAAATGAAGGTACACAGAACTCTTCCCACAGTAAAATGACTGATTCTGTGTAAGGTAGCCCTGGTCTAGAATTTCAAAACAGGATCCAAGCAAGCGTCTTCATAATCTGCACGCAGTTCCTCGTGCTGGCTTCCATAAAGATGGACTTGCTGTTTTGTAAACTGAAGTGCTCTAGTTGAATAACATGAGAGAAGTTTCCATTTTAAAAAAATCCTTGCATGTTTGTGCAGTTTAAAGAAACCTACCCCTGCTTTTATTTAATTAAGAAAATAAAACCAAAAAATGCTACATTGAGCAGGGATTGGGATCGGTACCTGTAAACATTGTTATTCCACTGCATCCATTACGGCAAAAGGAATTTACACGAAAAGAAGCCACTCCATTCAGTTCAGAACATCTGTGCTGGTTTTGAGCTGGTGGCCTCTTGTCTACAGGTTTTAAAACTGGGAGTGAGGGCAGTGGGGAACAGAAAAGAATAGAAAAAGAAGGGAGTGGAGAAGAGGTACTGGGGGATGAGGAAGAGATAAGCAGAGCTTAAAGCTGCACCACAGAGTTCAATCTTAGTTCCCAACTCTGCTGATCATAGTTCATTTCCACATTTATGGATTGAAAAATGAAAATACTCTTGATAAATCAAGATATAGTTCTATACATACTGACATCACTGATGTCATAGTGAAAAAGGTTCAAACTTCCAGTGAAAGACTAAGCAAACCTGATCCTTTCCTCAAGTTTACTGGTACTGCACACGCACTGTTTCTGGGCCCCTGGCTCCTGTCACTCGGAGTGGAGGGCGGCGTGCTGATGCAGAGCATGGGCACTGATGAAACCATTGGTCTCACTGGCAGACAGACTGCCAAAGTCAGCCACGGAGACGGCCATTTTGGCACTGGTGATGTGATGTGTGTGATTTTCAAAGTCCACACCCAAATTATTTACAGAAACCTCATTCATAAAGGACTCAGGAACAGCAATGCCCATTTTCAATCTCTTTGCTGGTCTTTCTGACTCTTCACTGCACATGTTCATGGGGTTTAGCTCTGAGTGATAAAATCCAGTCTCAAATAAATTAAAACAATCACTTTCCCCATTGTTCGGCAGGGTGAGTAACTCCTCCGTTACGACAGGCACATGATTGACTTGTCCACGGGGTGTGTTGCCCAGTGGAGGAAAGCTATCATCCAAACAATTCACATCCGTGGGGTTGCAGACGGTTGCCACGCTGTTGGTCAGAGCTAAAAAGAAATGGAAAATGATTTAAGTAAGTGGTCCCATGTCATGAAACAAAAACGACACAATTTTGCTGTAAGCTAACAAGCACAAAAAGATGCTCATTTTACCTGTCAAGTCACTGGCAGTGAAAGAGTTGAGAATGTTCAGCTGTTGATCAGGAAGAGGCTCAGGTCGATTAGAAGTTAAGGCTGGAGAATTTACTGTCGAACCCAGGGCTTCTGTTTCATCTACCAAACGATCCATATAGTCCCTGAAAAACATACCCCAATAATTTCAAGACTCCCTATCAGTTAAAAACAGAATTCTCTAGAATCAACCCCATAGTACTTACGTAACTCCAGGGTGATGGTTATATCGTTTCTTTCCAAATCTTGTCTGTTGAGCAAAGTAATCATAACGTTCAGATTTCTTCCACATATAGTAGAATGCCACACATTCAGCAACTGTTCTAGTTCTCACCTAACAAAAAAAAGTTAAAATTTTGAATAGAAACCAACAGACCCAACCCATTTTTCAGTGACTTCTTTTTTTTAAAGATTTTATTTTTTGAGAGAGAGTGAGCGAGTGAGCACACCCACACAAGCAGGGGGATTGGCAGAGGTAGAGGGAGAAACAGACTTCCCACTGAGCACAGACCCCAATTCGGCTCAATCCTAGGACCCTGGGATCCTGACCTAAGCTGAAGGCAGACGCTTAACCAACTGAGCCACACAGGTATCCCACTTTTTTTTTTCTTTTTCTTTTTCTTTATAACGCTATAGCTTCAATCCATGGGTCTTATCTTCTATCCTCCCAATTATAAATTCTGAACATTTTACTAGTAAAATGTCATTACATCTACACAATTTAATAATAAGAATACCCTCAAAAGTTCAAGGTTTATTTAAATCAGAATATATTCATTTATAAAATAAATGTGTATCCAGAAATGATCTTACATCTTTACTGAAATTCTTGAGACAATGGCAACCTTTACTTTTCCTCACTGAACTTTCACTGGGATTCTAACTGCAGCAGCAGTCCTTCTTAACCCTGAGGGGTCCATGAATGGGATTCACTGGCATCTACTAAATTCCAAAATTATATGCAGGTATACTTTTCTGGGGAGAAGGGCTACAGCTTCATCAGATTATCAAAGGGTTCCACAATGCAAAAGAGATGCAGAACCCTTAAAAAGGGAGCAGCATTCAACTGCATCTGCAACTTAAGATGATTTGCTAGCTAAAGGCAGGTTGTTTTCCTTCAACATGGGTTTGGTTCACAGCTCCAGCGGAGTTTGGTAAAAACAACAACAACAAAATTTGAGCCTTGCCAACTTGGCTCCATATCCAGACTAGGGCTGCTCAAACTATATACAGCTACAGGTATGAATTCAGACATAGAGACAAAATTCTGTATCCTTATCCAATAAACACTTTCCCTACTATTTAATCAGTATCCAACAAAGAAGTTTCAGAGTCTCTATCCTGATTAGTGAGCATGACATAATATAAGTTCATAACATAGGGAACAAGCTTTTTAAGCCAAGAAATAAAGTACACATTTCAATAAACATCATTCACTTTAAGTCTCTGTGGTGAACATAGACTTTTTGGGGTCACAGACCTTTCCTGTCTTTTTCACTCAGGTACCTCTAGCACTTAAAATGTCTGGTAAATGGTAGAAATTATTTATGGAATGAGTGGATAGATCTTATAAGTCATTGCAAAACTTATGTTTTATTTTGACTTAAACAACCCAGGCTTCTTAAAAAATGTTTTATCTACTCACTAAATTAAATACTTCATCTTATCTTTGAGAAAACATTAGGTTTTCATACATACAAAAAGGTAATAAACTATTCAATATCTCACTGGAAGGTCTAGCAAATGCAGTAAGACAAGGAAAAAATAGAAGGTATACAAGTTGAGAAGGAAGAAATAAAGATGACATGATTCACAGATGACATGATTGTCTTACATAGAAAATTCCAAAGTATCAGCAAAACACTCATGGAACTAATAAATGATTATAGCTAGGTTGCAGGATACAAGGTTAATATGCAAAAGTCAATTGCTTGCCTATATACCAACAATGAACAACCAATATGTGAAATTAAAAAATACAATACCATTTACATTAGCACCCCAAAAATGAAATATTTAGGTACAAATCTAACAAACTACTTGTAAGAAGTATGTGAGGAAAACTATAAAACCATGATTAAAGAAATCAGAGATCTAATTAAATGGAGAGAAATTCCACATTCATGGGTACGAAGACTTATGACTGTTAAGATGTCAGTTCTTCCCAACTTGACCTATAGATTCAGGGCAATCCCAATCAAAATCTCTGCAAGTTACTTGGTAAATACTGACAAACTAATTCTAAAGTTTATATGGAAAGACACAAAACAGAGTAGCCACGACAATATTGAAAGAGAAGAATAAAGTTAGAGGAATGATACTACCCAACTTCAAGACTTACTATAAAGTTACAGTAGTCAAGACAGTGCGCTACTGATGAAAAAACAGACACAATTTAACACAAGAGAATGGACAGCCCAGAAACAGACCCACACAAATGCAGTCAACTAACTTTAACAAAGAGTGAAGGCAATGCAAGGATAGTTTTCTAAACAAATGGTGTTAGAACTGGACATCCACATGCAAAAACAAAACAAAACAAAAAAGAAAGAAACCAAAGATCTTAACAACTTTCACAAAAATAAACTAAAAATGGAATACAGACGTAAACGTGAAATGCAAAACTATGAAGCTCCTAGAAGATAACATAGGAGAAAAGCTAGATGACCTTGGGGATGACCAGGACTTTTTAGATGTAACACTAAAAACATGATCTGTAAAAGAAAAGTTGATTAGTTGAAATTCACTAAAATTAAAACCTTCTACTTTGCAAAAGACACTGTTAGGAGAATGAAAAGACAGCCATATACAGGGAGAAAAGAGTTGCAAAACACACATGATAAAGGACTATTATCCAAAAAATGTAAAGAGCACTTAAAACTTCACAGTAAGGCAACAAACAACTCAATTATAAAATAGGCTAAAGGCCTTAACAGACACCTCACAAAGAAGAGACACAGGAAAATATACTCCACTTATGTCCTCAGAGAAATGCAAACGAAAACAACATGATACATTACACATTCATTCTAATAGCCAAAATCTAAAACCCTGACAACACCAAATGCTGGAAGGTGTGGAGCAAGAGGAACTCTCTCAGTGTTGGTGGGAATGCAAAATGGTAAAGCCACTTTAGCAGACATTTTGAAGGTTTTCTACATAACCAAATGTACTCCTACATAGAATCCAGCAATCCCACTCATTGGCATTTAGCCATTACAATTGATGAATCTACACTGGCATGTCTTTTTTACCCAAAGTCCATCATTTACATCAGGGTTCACTCAGGTATTATATATGTATTGACAAATATATAATGACATATATCCACCATTATAGTATCATACAAAATAATTCCACTGCCCTAAAAATCCTCTCTACTATGCCTATTCATCCCTCCATGACAAATCTTGAAACCATTGATCTACTTACTGTCTCCATAGTTTTGCCTTTTCCAGATGTCATATAGTTGAAATCATACAGTATATAGCCTTTCCAGATTGGCTTCTTTGACTTAACAATATGCGTTTAAAGGTTCCCCCATGACTTTTTGTGGCTTGACATCTCATTCTGAATAATATGCCATTGTTTGGATGTGTCACTATGTATTTATCCATCCACCTCAAAGGACATCTTACTTGTCTCCAACTTCTGGCAATTATGAATAAATGTGCTTATTAACATTTTGTGTGGATATAAATTTTCAACTCCTTTGTGTAAATACCAATGAGTACAACTGCTGGATCATATGATAAGAGTATGGTTACCTCTGTAAGAAACCACCAAACTGTCTTTTAAAGGGGCCACTATTTTGCATTCCCATCAGCAATGAATGAGAGTTCCTGTTGCTCCACAACCTCGCCAGCATTTGATGTTATTAGAACATTTATACCTGGTTTTAGTAACCAATGCTGCTTCTTTCAGCAACTGCAGTTCTGGCTGCTAAACAGAAACATTTTTGAGGCCACAAACCTCTGAATAGCTTAGAAAGAAATCAAAGTCAAGGAAAACGGAAGAAGAGTAAGACTACCTAGAAAATATAGTCAATCCATTCTCCACGAGTAGAGTGTAACCACTACGTATGTCAAAAGATAGATGAGTACTCTATCAGCCGTCCCGTAAGCAGGTGGGGGCCAATCCCAGTCATGTGTAGAGCAATATAAGAAATGCTAACGTCAGGAATGCATTAACAAATTCTCCTTTTTTTTCCTCACCCAATGACTTAAAATTTATGTGCTTCTATTCATTGTCATTACTAAGCAATCTGTACAAATTTTGCTCAACTAACCTTATTCTTCTGTATAAGATGAAAATCTTTTCCAAAAAGCATGAGTGCATGTTCAAAGCTCCGGCATTCTTCTTCCGTCCACGCAGTCATTCCTTCTAAAGAAATTTAAAAAGAAATTTTATTGGCCTCAGAGCTCTCCTATATGAAATGCTAGCTTACTTTCAGTATGTTTCCCTTATAAAAGGCCATTAACTAACTATCCCCCCCAACACACACACAGTTCTGTATGCAAGAGATTTCAGTTAGGATTACCAAAAGGATGCACAATACAAATCTTATTTAAAAATCAACAATGCCAAAATACAAACACTGGGCTTTGTTTTTTTTTCTCTATATGGGAGGATAAGAATGTAATGTTTTTCTATAATTTATGATCATTGTTTTTCTGATTTTTTTAAACAATGAGCATATATTTTTTTCAAATTAGAAAAGAAGGTTATTTGCTTCATGGGGGAGAAAAAAAAGCCTTATTTTGGTATTATATCAAAACCATAGTGCTTAGAATTAAAGACCACAAATAATCAATACATATTTATTTAAAGTCAGTTTGCAGAGTGCTACACTCTGGAAATCCAATGGGAATAAGAAAAGCCCATGCTCTCAAAAGACTAAATCCCTTTCAACTTCTCAGAAGATGCTAATGTGAGTGACCTCAAATCTGTCTGGGGCAGAGGAAACTTGGAGTTCTTCACTTGAAGACACTGGGGACCAAGTCCCCATTAAGAGTAGTCCACCATAAAGATAAAATACAGTTTGAACTAAAGGAAAAACCAATATTTAGTTTTTGAGACTAGCAGATCTTAAAAACAATTTTCTCAAAAAAGCAACTTTTACAAGAAAACATTTCAACAGACTGTATCAACCTACAAGTTTAAATGTACTGTTTTCAAAGCTTTTCTATTTTCCCAAATCATTTATATAATATTACTGAGTATTATTTCACTCTGTATATACTTAATGAAAGCTATGGGGCATACAATTATTTATATAATGACTAAAGTACTGAAGTTAAAGTTAACCATTTTCCTTGACACACACAAAACAAAGCCTAAGTATTATAAAAATTTTATTACATGATTACTAAAAACACCTTCCTTGTAATAAATTCAATGGAATATATTATATGTTTTTTATCTTCAATCTCCTTTTCATTTCCTGTTTGGTTTAAAAAAAACAACTTTTCTGGGGCGCCTGGGTGGCACAGCAGTTTAGCGTCTGCCTTCGGCTCAGGGCGTGATCCCGGCATTCTGGGATCGAGCCCCACATCGGGCTCCTCCGCTAGGAGCCTGCTTCTTCCTCTCCCACTCCCCTGCTTGTGTTCCCTCTCTCGCTGGCTGTCTCTATCTCTGTTGAATAAATAAATAAAATCTTTAAAAAAAAAAAAAAAACACAAACTTTTCTTTTCAATGAAATTATAAAATCATTCTTTTTAATTACTTTGGATATATTGTCATCTCTGGGGTCTGCTTTGTTCTGTAACTATTTCTTCAAGAAAGTGGAGCTGACAGGGGGGTAACTAATTTGTATTTGAACAATCTCTGGTACGTCTAAAAATAGAGGGCAAGAAAAGGAAAAAATTATTGTCTATGAAGATGAACATGTATCTTACAAAAGTGTTATAGGACTGCTCATCCTTTACAATACTTTGCTTATTCTAATCCCCAAACGAGGATCCTCTGTCATTTCTCTCTCTTGAGCCCAAGCGTTCCTTACCTTGAGATGCCTTTCCGTTGCAGCAGTACCTTTCAATTGCTTCCTTTATATTATGGTTACACTTGAGAAGTTCATATAATGCCTAGGAGAGAAAGAAAAAAAAAAAACCTATCCAATAAAAATTACCAGAAGTTCACACTTAACAGCATTAAAACAAATAGACAAAAACAAACAAACAAACAAACACCAGGACTAGTAAGAGTCCTGACAAGTACTGTCTGAAATGCTCTCTAAATGCAAGACATTTAGGGGTATGTTTGCCCAAACATTTAGTCTACTTAACTATCCTGGTGATGGACTCTGGTATCCCAGGAGTTTTTTCATTTTCATTCTACACCTTAGAAGTCACCCACCAGTATCATTCTCGACTTTATTTTTTATTTTTTAAATTGCCAGGCCATCTGAGCTGGTCAATTTCCCTACTTTAGAGATCTTTTTTCTAGTTTGCAAAAATTAGAACTACGGTCTTATTTTTTGGTATCGCCTACTCCCTGCCTTTTAGTGTTAATGAGAGGGAACAGCAGCAGGCCCAGAATAGAGGGATGGGTACTTGAGTGACCAGGGTTTATAACAGTCTCATGGTCTACTATGAAGGGTGTCAGTTTCTTAAAATTAGAATTTCTTCTCAATAGTAGTGGAGAGAACTTAACTGAAAGTTAAATAGTAATCCACCTTCCCAAGTAATTTCCAGAAAAGGCAAAGATGGCTCAATATTCATAAATCTATTAATACATCAAAAGGTTAATAATCAGAACATAATCATTAAAAAACAATCTAGCTGCTAAAAAAAGCATCTGATAAATCAGTATCCATTTCTAATTTTAAAAAGACAAAAACCATTATAAGTGTAAGTAGATGGTTACTACCTTAGTATAATAAAGACAGCCTATATCAAACCAAGCACTGGTATTATTCTTAATGTAAAAACCTTAGATATATTAACTTCCATCAAAAGCAGGCCTCAAATCACTATCCCTACCAAAAGTCTCTGAGAGTTATGGCTAATGCAGTAAGACAGTAACGGGAGTAAGAGATATAATAAATGGTAAGGAAGGAACCAAGGTATAATTCAATAATGACTTTAAGACTAAAAAGCCTGATAAAAACAACTGAAAAATTATTAGTTTCACCAGCTTGAGAAAAAATAAATTTTTTTAAAAAATGGGATTTCTCTATACTGATAATTATAATAGAGATCCCATTAACAAAAGTATTAAATACACAAAAATATTTAAGATACTGACGAATTAAGTTAATTAGATACATGTGACATCCAAATAAACAGAAATATTTGAGTGATTAAAAAAGTCAAATAAATATAGAGTAAGACCATGTTCTTGAACAGGAAGTTTTAATGTTTTAAAGGTACTAATTCTTCCAAAATTAATTTATAGTTTAATAGACTAACAGTACAAAAACTCAGTGGGGTTTCTTTTTGACAGTTGCAAAGCTACTCTGAAATTCAGCTACTACAACTTCTGTGTTACCTGGGAATTCAAGTCTGAGCCCAATTATCCCTGGATATTCATTTCAGTTAGGATCATTGAGGCTAACGATACAGAGTGAAAAGTGTCCAAGACGGGCAAAATGATGTCAGAAGGTAAAACCAGGAGCATCCAAAAAAAACCCTTACTAGGCAATACTCCCAGCCCCATCCCACATACAATCAAGAGTATCCTGCAACTATAGGTACACACAGTGCCTAACAAATGCTCTTAAAGCAAATTTATATAATCTTAATAGGTAATACTTTTCAACACTTCCTGAATAGAGTTCAAGAATAATAAAAAAAAATACCTTTATTATAAAATCTAAAGTCCAACCATGAAGAATGTTTAAATAAGTGATATTATAGCTACAGGATGGAATATACAGTCATCAGGAGTGAGATACTGAAGAATTCTCAATGGCAAGGAAAAGAAGTGATTCAAATTAAGATATGTGCATACACACAGAAGAAAAGACTAGAAGAGAAAATGTGAAACAATATGGAGTGGTTATCACTAGGTCATGGGACTTTTTTTAACCAGTGTTTTCCAAGTTTTAAAAAAATTATAGAAAAAGAGATATCCAGTTCACATGTAAGAAATACTTGAATCATATGTAAGAAAATCAAGAAGGGTGCCTAGATGGCTTAGTCAGTCAAGCATCTGACTCCTGATTTCGGCTCAGGTCACGATCTTAGGGTTGTAAGATGGAGCCCCGTGTCACACTCCGGGCTGGGTGTGGAGCCTGCTTAAGATTCTCTCTCCGACCCCCACCCTGATGCCCCCTCCCTTTCTAAAAAAAAAGAAAGAAAAGAAAAGAAAATCAGGAAGAGATTAGTCAGCTGCTGTTTCAACAGAAGTTGAAGTATACCTGTTCGTTGTCCCTTGTGTGTGTTCCTGCAGATATCCTATCCATTATTTTTTCATTTCCAGTTCTTAATGAGGTCTCAACAAGGTACTCCTTAACTTTGCTCTCCAAAACCACATCAGGACGCCAAAGTAACTGGTCTTCATTTTCATACACTGATAAAGAAAATCCCATTAATACATTAAAAATAGTGAATATACTCCTAGATGTATACAAACTGTTCCTCCTCTTCTTTGATATGCTATACACTGGGACAACTAACTTTGAGGAAAGCAGCGATTGTCTCGCAAGGTGACTCTCTCATTGGTTAAGGTATAAAAAAATTAAGGGCAAGTGTTCCAGTGGCTAGAGCAAGTAGCTTTCTCGCTGGTTGGATTTACTAACCAATCAGAAGACTTTCTATGCCTAGTGCAATCTAATGCCAACACCCAGAAGGGTGTTTTATATTCTCCTAATGAGAAGGTAAATATAACCTGTATAAATTCTTTAATAGCCTCACTGGAGTTTTCTCTTGAACTCTCTAACTGCCTCAATGATGTGTATACAGGTTAAAAACTGCAAACGAATAAAACAAACAAGCAAAAATAAATAAAAACCAAAATATCTGCCAATAATGAAATGCCTAAGAAAGGTAGATTTTTACTTTACTAATTTCCTCCCAAAGGGTGAATTTTACTTAAAGGAGGATGCACGTTAATCAAAAATGGAAAAGAATGATTAACAGTAAGAGAAGTAAACTTTTCTAAATCTCTTAAAGAGGTTGATATATTAATAAGGAGAATGTCATTAAAACAAGGTGTATATTCTATTAACGCACACATTGCCACCATACTTAAAGCTTCTACTTCACACAATAAAGTAACACAGATGGCCCAAATATTTATCCCATTGCTTCAAGTGCAATGCGTTCTTCAAGTGTATGATAAGTACTAAATATAGCTAATAATGTAGTTTACTGAAGCTCACTATGTACCAGGGACCAGGATAAGTACTTTATATTCACAACTGTGTAAGGCAGGCATTATCACTCCCGGTGAGTAGGAAAGTTAAAAATAAAATGTGCCTATGAGCCATTAAAACTGACTTTTGATGTAAATTCCTTTCCTCTTTGTCAAAATTGAAATAGGTAAAACAGTTTGGGGTTACTCCCTCCAAGAAAAGAGAAGATTTACCTTCCCTCCTGAATGTGTACAACTGAGAGATGATCACCTCTATTATGTTTAACCTAAGAACTGACAGTGGCTGAGCATGTACTTGACTTCAAGGGTATGTGTCATTTGGGTGGGGGAATCGAGAGACTGGGTCATCTGAAGATCAGCTACTGTTTTGCTTCCCTGGGACAACATCACTTTGAAAGCAGCTTAGGAAAAAGTTGTTGTTAGGGGCCACCAATGCTAACAACCCTACGGTAGCCAATCTTCCCTTCCTTTAAGTGGAGGATAACCTAACAGAGCAAAGGAAAAAAGAAAAACTCAGGAAGGGTTGTGTCACTGTGCTGTGTTGGCCCGATGATGTCACAGGGACAAATCGACTCCTTAGGGAAAAGGTCATATGCACACAGCCAAATCTATAGGCTTCCCAAGTTTAGCTAGGGAAATGTACCTGTATTTTTATTGTCCACCACACTTTCATAACCAGTTATAACTGGGATCTACCAAAAATGCGAAGAAAAACTAATTACACTTAAGTAGGGGTGTACAAAAAAAGAAACAGAATCCTTGTGTTCCACCACCTTCTCTTTCAGGGCTTGCACAAGAGAATTTCTTCTAGAGTCTTTATTCATCAAGAGTTTTCTTTCCAAGAGGATTTTATCTCTAATGTGCTCATTATCTCAGGTCATAAGATTCTACCCACTTCTAGGAGAGTGGGATGAAGGTCAAGCAGATGCACCTGCAGAGCCATTCCACCGCTGCCTCAGCCTACCTGTAAGGCTAAGAAGCACTGTACAGAGACAGAAGTGGTTCTCTGAGTCTCAGAGTTAATTCTGACAGATTATTCCTAAGTCAGGCCTAAACTTTCGCTGACTCCAAATCTATCTTTATACTGCCAAGGTTGAGGGGCACCTGGGTGGTTCAGCTGGTTAAGCATCTGCCCTCGGCTCAGGCCCTGGGATTGAGCCCCACATCGGGCTCCCTGCTCAGTGGGGAGTCTGCTTCTCCCTCTCCCTCTGCAGCTCCCCCTGCTTGCACGCTATCTCTTTCTCTAATAAATAAATATATTCTTTCAAAAAAAAATTAATGTATACTGCCCAAGGCTGATATATAATCAAATAATTAAACAAACATATTAAGGGATAACCTCCGCCTACGAAATATTATCAAAATCAAAACCAAAAGTCTTATTTACCTTTCTCATCACCATCATACTCTCCGAGGTAAGGGGGAATCTCTGCCTGATATTGTAAACCAATCATTATTTCCTACAAGAAAATTCAGAAGTAAAAACAACTTATAAAAATACACTAAAAAACAAGCTCCAACTCATTAATGAGTTACTACAAGTCAACAGAAATTTCATCTTACAACAGCAAAATTATCTTAAATTACTTCAGAAATGTTTTTAAAAGCTACTTTAGTCCAAAATGTCTACTAAGTTATGACGGTAACTCAACTTACTTTCCTCAAATCTTCAGGTGAGTTACCACTGTCTGTTTCAATATCTTCAACTTCTGATTCCTTATCTCCATCACACGTAGTATTTGCTTAAAAAAAGAAAAATTTTAGAAAGGTTTTTATTACCTATTTTTGCAGCACATGTGCATGGCACATGGTATTTTATAAAAAATCTGTTGAATGAAAGAGATCAGCACAAATATACTCTACTTCTTGTACTATTCTCACACTTTAACACTAGTCAAAACAAGACACTGAAAATACTAAGAAAGTGTATAGGATCCTTAAAATTTTTGGTCTACTGTCAAATAGTTTGGGAAGACAAAAGGAAAACCACTATGGTCACCTTAAAAAAGAACAGAAAGCACTAGAGTTCTTATTATGAGTTCTTATTATGCTAACCCAAAATGGGACACATTTTGTCCATCAAAGAGGGGCACATTAAGTCCATCAAAAATGTTTTTGCATATACACCTGTATGTGTATTTGCATTTATTAAGTGAACAGTTCTTCTATGATCAAAATACCTAAAAAATAAGCAAGGTTGCAGATAAGAAATTATTTCACTTCAAAGACCATTTAAATATTACTGATATACATCAAGGGATAACACCAAACTAAAAAGAAAAAAAGACTTAAATAAATCACTAAAAAGGTAAAAAATACTTATTGAGCATCTGATGGTTTTCAAAACCAAGAGAGTAAAGGGCCTTTTAAAACAAGTCCAAAAAATGTCCATAAAATTTCATGGTTGAAGAACTAAGATTGGTTACCATAGCAACAGATGAATCTTGGGAAAGAAAACAGACAGCCTTGCAAAACTAACCAAATGTTTTAGGTTTTAAACAACATGTTAGTTCACCTCTATCCCAATAAAAAGTTATAATCATATTTGGATTGTAACAGAATTGTATCTCCATTAAGTAAAACACTTAGAATATTCTGATGAACTATTTTTTTGTTTTATGTCTGACAAACTAGTGAACGCCATAAAATGTACTTGAACCAGAGTATCAGTGCTACTACTAATCAGTAATGACTGAGTTTCTTACATCGTAAAGGCCTAGGGAAGAAATCGGAAGTTTCATGGGAAGTCACAGACGGTGTCAGGTCATCTGCAGAAGACTGAGTTTCCTCATCATCACCCGACAACAGGTCTTTTGCTATTTCCTCCTGTAGGAATAAGAATGCAGCACTAGAGTTAGAAATAACTATATCTCATAAAAAATTTAATTGAAAAAAGAAATTATACTTCAACAATTTCGTATTATTCATAAACATATTATGTATTATGGTACAATTAAGAACTTGTTGAAGGTCCCTTAGTTTTGAGAGAAGTACATCTGAAGTGCTCCTATAATTTATTTCATGTTCATAAATATTAACACTTAATACTTAATTACATACAATATTTAATAACTATATTATTATACATTTAAACAAATAATCTGCCTAACTTAACAGATAAGCAGAAAGTTTATCTAAACTTGCAGGCTAATTTTTAGTGAATTTACAATAATAATAATCTTATTTCTAAGTGATTGACAATTACTCACTTTCTACCAACATAAATATAACCAAAAAATTCTCCAAACTCTTCTCTCAATAATTTAAAAAATCTAACCAATGAAAAACTCTGACTAGTGATATAATTTTAAAAGAAACAGGTTTGAATTAACTTTTATCTAGGTATATAGTCATCTGTGTGCCTGGTACATAGTAGGCACTCAATATTTGCTGAATGACTGCAGTCATTAAAGTGTGGTACATTAATACATTTGACTAAACAGGGAGAACAATAAAACCCACAGGAAAAGGTTCCAAGATGTAGATTCCTCTCCCTGTCTGAGATTTGAAAGGCAAGGAAAGCTTTCCAGAGACCACAGAAAATCAGCAGAGACCGTGGCTTGTGTGAACTTTCCTCAGCACGGACTATGCCTTCCCCACAACCAACAATGTTACAGACATATCACCAAGGCCTTGGCTGCTGTGGCTGTCACTCACAGAGCCCAAGAAAACAGAACTTCTCTCCAACCACTCCACATCTAAGCCAGCTTGGTTTGAAGGCTTCTGGGGGATTTATTAATCAATACATTCAAATATTCAGAGGATCCAAAAAAGTTAGGGCAAAACCTAAGTTTTGATACAATATGTCAACATAGGGAAGAAAAACTTTATGGGAGAACACTCAAACATACAAAGTATTAGGAAGCTATTAGTACCTTTAAAGCAGTATAACCAAAGCCAAACAATATTTAAATTGGTTACCAAAATGATAAAGAGCAATGGGTCAATAAAGGAAACTAATAAAAACAGCCAATGGTAATGGATCTGGAATTTTTCTTTTAAATGCTTATACTCACTTTGTCTAGTGTCATGTCTGGTAGTTCATCAGCAAGTTCACTTGGGGAGCTATTTGCACTGGAATTTGCCACTGCTGGAATTGTAGGTTCGTAGCCATAGAATGCCAGTAAATCTTCTAGAGGCATGTTTCCTTCCTGTTCAAGCCAGGGCACAAACATAAACTCAGTAGATGTCACAATACAGAAGCACAGATAAACTGTGATGCCCTTAATGCTCAAAAAACACATTATCAGGGGCGCCTGGGTGGCACAGCAGTTAAGCGTCTGCCTTCGGCTCAGGGCGTGATCCCAGCGTTGTGGGATCGAGCCCCATATCAGGCTCCTCCACTATGAGCCTGCTTCTTCCTCTCCCACTCCCCCTGCTTGTGTTCCCTCTCTCGCTGGCTGTCTCTATCTCTGTCAAATAAATTAATAAAATCTTTAAAAAACAAAAACACATTATCAAAACAGCAGTATCAAATCAAAGCCAAGTTTTAATTTTTCTTTTTGTACTACTGCTAGAAAACAGGCTCAAACACTTAGAGCTATTATTAATATATTAACAAAAACCTAATGATTAACATCTTCATTTTTATTTCCAGCATCACTTCATTCTTTAAAAAATTCCTCAAATATTTGCTTTAGTGATTTTTTTTTTAGCATTCACATTAGTATAAAGATTTACCTTGAAAGAACTTACAATTAATCAATCAATAACTTCATATAATATTCAGCTTGTTTCCTTGGATTTAACAGTTGACCACTTGTTTATTCTTCATGTTAGTTACATGATAGCTGAATGGCAACCACTGCTGAGCAATCACTAACACCAATAGTATTTATATATTACTATTCAAAATTATATTTTTATATTACTACCATCATATCTGTATTCTTGTACAACTGTTTTAGGTTTCTCTTCCATAACCACCTACTGAAGTTTTTATCATCATTACCACCATCTTACAGGTGACAAAAACAGGCTTAGTTCTGGGTTCAAATCCCAGTACCAATTCACTTACGGAAACACTGCTTTGATAAAAGTACATACTTCAGCTGCAGTACTTCCTGTGTTATGAATACCTATGCTATGCCACATTTTGGCACCCTTTTCCCTGAACTAATCCATCTGAAAATAGGTAGTGTATTTCCTTTTTAAAAATACCTTAATTCAACTAGTAAACTGCATACAGCTATTTACAATTATTCAAATATATAAATAGAAAATAATGTATCTACGGACTAGTTAATTTGCTCAGTATTTTAGAGATGTTTATGCTCATCTATTAAGAAATTCATTAAGCTTGCTTATAGGTTTAGTTTTCCCTTTAAGACAAAAGGCCTAAGTCATGAAGCAAAAGCATGAATATGCTAAAGCCAAGTACGTAAAACATGTCCTCAGTGATCACAAAGTGAGCTGAAATAAGCCAGTGATAATTTCTAGAAACCCACTCACTGTCAGGCTCGGGGAGATGCCCAAGAATCTGGCCCTCTCCTTTACAAGTCTAGAACTTATATTTTTCACTATGCCTGATACAAACAGATTCATGCTAAATGAACTTAGAATAAGGTTTATGACAGAATGTGACTTTGTAAATTTGCAGTAGGAGACATGTGCCTTTCCAGTGACCACACCAATCATGTCACTCACGAAATCCTTTCAGCTTGGGATTGAAATCAGTTAAAAAGCTGCTTTGGTAGCATGGAGTCAGCAGAAATGGAGCTGGATGGTCAGGATGGACAGAAGTTCACCCATGCCATGGGGAAACCTCGTGAATTCTTCTTCTCCCAAATCAAAGAACAGAACCCCTCAAATGTGCCCAAACCAGATTCAGAGTCTCTCTAGCCCTGCTCCTTGAAGATTCTCTGCAGCCCATTCCCTTTGGCTCATATTGGTTCTAAGAGGAGACTGGGCTGCAGCTTTTGCAAACCACCTGTCTGTAGTATTTCTTCAAAACCTCTTGGTTTCAGATTCTCTCCACGAGCTGGGGAGATGTCAATTTTCATGCATCATACACTAATAGTCCACCTTTCCATCAATACAGCATTTACTGGGTTCCAGGTACTATGCAGAGGTTACTAGCTGTGGATAGAGAAAAGAAATTTATAGAAAATCCCTGATCTCAATGAATTCAGTCTTGATGGAAGAAACTGGTTAGTTAACAATTATAATGGAATGTGTTGACTGCAATAATCAATTCCAGAAATGGTCGTATACATTGGTAGGTACAGAGAAGGAAAGAACTACACTCTAAGAATAATGGTATGTGTGAGATTAGGGAGGTGCCTCACAGGGTGCAAAGACTGAGCTAAGTCTTAAAAGATGAAGAGGCATTCAACAGATGAGGGCTGTGTACTAGGGACTTGAGGTGTGTCATAAGAAACACTGACTATGCAGTTACTGGGTGCCAGTAGGCCACTGTGCCAAGTGCCAGTATGAAAAATAGGTCTTGCCCTTCTACAACGTACAGTCTTGGCTGGGGGGGGGGGGGGAGGGGGCTATACACAAATATAAAACTGCCAATTATGAATGCAAAGGAAATAAACAGGGTCCTGAAATACAGAATAATGTAGAGAGTCTACTTTCACAGGGTCAAAGGGAAGACAGAGAGTGCCCTTTACTCCCAGGATACTGGGAAGTGAACAGAGACTAAAAAAAAAAGTGTGGGAGGGATCAGGTGGGAGTGCTATGACTTTATTTCTTCTTGAATGTTGGGCAGCTACATAAAGAAAAGTTTGAGGAGGTGGAGAGATAAGAGAAAAGCAGGGAGACCACGTAAGGGTTTCATGCTGGATTAAGGTAGTGATATAAACATGGAAAAAAGTAAATAGATGATATATATTCTAAGGTGGAATCAAATGGGTTCCTGGATGTGGGAGTGAAAGGGAGAGAAAATGATGTCTCTCCAGATTTCTATTTGAGCAACTGCCTATACAGTGGTAACTTTTACTGAGATAGAAAGTACTGAAGGAGGGGCACCTGGGTGGCTCAGTCGGTTAAGCATCTGCCTTCAGCTTAGGTCATGATCCCAGGGTCCTTGGATCGAGTCCCACATCAGGCTCCCTGCTCAGCTACTTCCCCTGCTTGGGCTCTCTCTCTCTCTGTGTCAAATAAATAAATAAAATCTTAAAAAAAAAAAAAAGAAAGAAAGGACTGAAGGAAGGGTTTCTGAAGGAAACAATTAAAGAGTTCTGTGGAAGATGCAAGTTAAGTCTGAGAGGACTATGAAACATCTAAGTAGAAGAGTCAAGTTGGCCAGCAGCCTTGTGTTCAGAGGATCAGGCTGGGCTAAAGATATAAATACGGCATTCGTTAGCACCTAAAGGATATCTAAAGTCAAAGAAGGTGAGAGGATAGACAGAAAAGAGAAAGGAATATATGCTTTATTAGAAGAACTTCCAGATATATTACCCTACAGGCAATGGAATATGTCTGGAAAATTCTAAGCACAATATGCATTTTGAAAATAACATTCTAGAGGAAGTAGAAGAATGACAGCCTCAACTAAGGAAGGGAATTATTTGAGCGAAATTAAGAGGAAAGAATGTATTTCTTGACCTACGTGATAAACTGAATGAAAGTGACAGAGGAGTCTAAATGGATTGCCTGTTCCTGGACCGCGAAGGCTAAATACCTACAGCACCGTTATGAGACAGAAACATCGGACAAACTGGAAGGTGGACAGTGGGGTGGTAAATGGTAATTCAAGGCAACAGCTGAAGCAATGCGCTTGAATGAGATCATCCAGAAAAGGCATACAGAGTGAGAAGACATAAGCTAGAACTCTGAGAACTGCCATCAATTAAAATGTGGGCAAAGAAAGAATGGCTCATAAATACAAAAGAGGGAGATACCAGAGAGTAGAACTAAGAGAAAGCAGAATTACATAAGCTAAAGAAGAAGCAAGTGTGGAGAGACCAGAGATAGTCACTTAGACCAAGAGAAATCAAGAAAAACAAAGAGACAGTAATTCTCTGTACCTGTCAAGTAGGAATTATTGGTGACCCTATAGCCTACTGGGAGAAACAAAGCTGAATCAATGGAGGGGAGAAAGTACATACATTATAAAAAAGAGAATCACTAACGGCAACACAGAGCTAAAAGAATTTCCCCCACATTTAGGAAACATATGAGTAGGATTTTCCATGCTGAAATAAAAAAATAAGTGGGAAGAACGGACTCGGGGCAGGAGGGATGGAATTAAGAGCTAGCCTAGGATGTGGCAATATACTCTTGGGACAGTAGGGAGAGAAGAAAGAATGAGTATAAAAGTTAAGTTTGTATGTGTGGGGCACACAGGAGATTCCAGATAGTCACTCATGAAAACCCTACTTTCTCTTTAACAACAAAAGTACAATCATCTGTTGAGGAAGAAGGTGACTTTCTTAGTGGAACTTCATCAACACATTCAAGGAATGGCACTAGTTACCTAAAGGGAGCTGATGCTAAAATACAGAAATCACTTGTACTAAAACTTGTATAACAAAACTAAAAAAGGTGGACCCAATCTCTGAAGCACTTCACAAATGAGCTTTCGACTAGACCTATTAATAAAGGACTTAGTCCTCTGAAGCACAAAAAAAAGGTTATTTTTAAATCGAATGAGTAAATCTGCCTCTGAGATCTGTGGTGGCTAGAACAGCTTAGAAGTTTAATCCAGCACCTTATCCCAGGTAGAGGATTTTTCTCTTTTTTTTCTCGGGTATTTTGTTGACTCTATTTAAACTTTAAGGGGCATATTTGAGTCTAATCATAAATGAACTATTTTCTACCTCAAAGGTTTTATATCAGGAAGAACATAAAATCTAGAGGCAGAGGACTCACTAACTGCTAACCATTACTGTGGGCAAATCACCTAACTCCTCTCACCTACATTTCTTCATCTGTAAATAGAAAAGGATCATAATTTCTTTGATCCTATGATGCACAACCTCACATACTAGAAATTAGGATGCATCCCATTACCAATGTACAGATTTCCCATAGTACTGTTCCTCCCTGCCCCCATCTATGTTATTTCTAAATCTATGGTACATTTCACAATCAACAAGGCCTCTTAACCAAGGAAATAATGCTAATACTACTCATCCAAAACACCTGATGCTGTTCCTGGATTGATCAAAAGAAACTAAGTGAAGTGTAGAACAAGTTTCGTATAATGCCAGTCTGATATCTTAAAATATGTATTGCAAAACAGTATACATATAGTTTTTAAAACTTAATTTAAAAAAAACCCACAAAATAGGAAGGATCTATACCAAAGTGTAAGTGGTAGAAAATGTGATTTTTACTTTCTCATTTCACAATGAATATCAAGGGAGAAATCTACATATTATTGCAAAAAACTTCTCTAAAAGTTATAGCTCTACACCATTAAATTAAAACCTCACCAAACAGTAACACAAATAAACTATAGTAAGACACGATGTAAACCTTATTTTATATGCTTAATAACATAAATCTAGTCACATAATGTATTCTCTATACCAAAGTACTACTATACAAAAACTGTTTCTATTTCTTATTTTTCGTAATACATACTGTACTAAAAATTTGTTAAGCACTAAAATACAGGCGATATTTATAGTCTATAAACTACCAAGTTTACTATGAGTATAAAAACTTATTGTCATTTCTAAAAACAAACATTAACATCAAGTCCCTAAGACTGTGAACATGGAAGAATACCTAAATCAATGTTCCAATAATAAAAGATTAACAGAGTACATTAAATCATATAGAAATAATTTTAAATTTCTTCTATAATGATCTCTCTTTATATCTGTGTCTCTATCTACTGTTCTTTATTCCATTTTACGTTTCATTACACATCAACAAAGAATAGAGGCCACATCTACATAGTAATGCTTTACTACAGATAAGAATTACAGTTTAGAGAAGTGGGCAGTCAGTCACTCTTAGAAATAGCTCCTCTTGTTCACTGTCCAACAAGAGAAAGATTAGGCTTCTGAGTAGAGACAAAGTTCTTAGGTCTTCACTAGAATCTGTTTAAAGATCACCTGTAGTTTTCTGTCCCAATTTCCAAGAATGTCATAAAATACCAAGTAGCAAAACTGTCCAAGTACAGAGAAGTTGAAATACTTAAAGACCTCCAATTTTTCTGAATCTTCAAATTCAGTGATAGGTATCAATACAAAGCAAAAAATTAATTACCAGTGTTTATTATTTTTTTAAGATTTGTATTTATTTGACAGAGAGATGATATTAGCTGGATTACAATTCTCAGTTAGTCTAGGCTACCCATAAGAGGTAGAAAGGAAGTGCCGAATAAAGCCAAGGCAGAATTCAAGACTCTTGGACATCTTTTCTTATCAAAAGGCAATATTTTATCATCACCCCTGAAAGAAGCAATACCCAAAGCTTTTCTTAAATATTTCCCAACCATTTCCTCTCTATACTCTCAAATCTCTTTGGCTATAAGTTGGGTTTTTTTTTTTTAATGATTAAATCTAACAGCAATTGTGTTGGATTAATTTGTCAAGTGAATGAACATGTTTAGAAATTTTCAGGTCTACCAGAGTAAGCCTGGGGTCTAGATCCTGAAGACTGCCCCTGTTTCCCTGTATATTAACATGAAAGGAGAAATGCAATAAGAATTCATCTCTGCCTCACAAAGATAGCAGAAGAGATTATCTAAGCATCTTCTCTTTTTGAAGAAAAAGAGGTATAAAAACTCAAGGGATTATTATTATTCAATATTATTCCTGAAAGCTTTTGTTATTCTGGGCTGATCAGAAATGCGCAAATAAGGTTAATTTATAGATAAGTATAATCCTACATTTTTTCGAGTGACCCCTATGGAGACCTCTCTCTGTAGTCCTGGTATAAATATGTGTTTAAAATCCAGTTGATTTCCATTTATATTGATTTTGGGTTTAAGAAGTTATAAACTACATTTACTCTTGCCAACTTTTTAAAAGATGACTGAGGGGTGGAAAACGGGACATTATTTTACGATTAAAAATAGAGTAAAACTTTTTCTCTTTCAATATTCTTTTAGTATTCTACCAGACTACAAGTTATTTAAAGGAAAAGACCTCTCCCTGTATCTATTGCAGTGTTTAATTAAACTCAAGTGTGACCCTCAGTAGAAAAGTATGGTATAAAGCATTGGGCTGGGCCACGATTGAGAACCAAGTTTAGGGCCCATGGTTCTCTATATCCCATTATGCTCACCTGTAAGATGACCACATGTACCTACTTCACTGTGCTTCAAATACTTAAAAATTAGATTAAGAGGTATAAAATAATTTAGAATAATTAAATGAAAATCTACGTATTAGGCTTTCCTTCAAAATAATGAGAAAATCTGTGACAGTCCATAAAAGTTAGGTCAAAAACAAAGATGCTGATCCTGTTTTTATTTCAGATAGATTGTAAAATAATTTATAATAGAATTTCAAAATCTTTACTATAAGTTTGCTATTAAAATAGGAAAATAAAATCCTTTACCTTTTCTAAGTCTTCAATTTCAGAACTGAAGTTTTTACCCTCATCCATCATTTCCTCTTCTTCAAGAGTTCTTTCATCATCATAGTCATGGACCAACATCTCAGCAGTGGGGTCAAAATCATGATCCTCAGAAGACAAAGACCCAACTGGAATGAAACAAACTGAATCACTTTACACATTCACAATGCTACTTACAAGAGAAAATAATTTGTGTTCCTCTGCCAGTTCCTTTTAATGTTTATACGTGAGCTTTATTAAATGCATTTACTATATACTTAACAGGTTATAAAGACCATACCGTTCTGAAAAGACATCTAAATCAGCAAAAGAACAAGGCAGAGTAACTTAAAAACACATTAATCAGAAGTCCAGTCCATGAGAACAGAACTTATTATGGCAGCAAAGTGATTTAAACCGAGGAGTCCTAAAAAAAAATGTTCTAAGAGAAAAGTCAAACTTGTTTGTCAGTCAGTTTAATGCATTTGTCTAAAAGCAACAGAAAAATGACAGAAGGATTATAAATGGAAGATTTCACAAGAATCTGTTATACACTAAGGCTCAACACTTCAGGCAAAGAGAATATATATGTTACCCAACTTACAACCCTCAAAGGTACAAAACACAATAGAAATTTGGTTCATAGAAAAAATACAAGTTTTTGTGAAGCAACCATACAGCAAATCAGTCTCTAAAAGTAGTATGTCACTTTTCATGTCCATAACTGTATTTCAAGCTCTCCACAGAGGCATTAAAGAGTATGCTTTTCTCTAGACGACAAATAAGGTAATTAGTTTTTAAGATTATGTGAAGGAAATACAGAAAAATTTTATCTACAGGTTTTTGAAAGATGTATCCTGCTGCAAGTTGTTTTGGCCAATTCATACCGGTTTATAAAACTGTAATACTTTTTAATGGTAAATGTGAAGTCAACGGGATACTCTGAAAACTAAGTTGAGAAATGAGTTAGATTCAAAATCCCATGAGAATGAAATTGAATCTATGAAAAACGGAATTTTCTGTTTTACTCTGGTATCTAATTCAATTAGACCAGTAACTCTCGGAGCAGGGAAGCAAAGAAGTACCTTGGGGTAGAGGAAGGGTGAAATGGAAAGAAGTACATTTAACATAAAAAAAGTTAGGTATGTTTTTAGTAAAGCTATTTAATATTTTTAATTTCAAACATTTAAGGACAGTTATGGGATCATTACCAAAACACTGACCTACACCAAAGATTTTTCACTACGAAAAAAAACACAGACATAATTCAATGATTTTGATTCTGAGTTTGGAGAACTCTAATCATTAGTCCTAAAAATAACACAATTTCTATGGAACTCAATTCTTTAGGAAGCTTACATTATGATGCTATTTTTTTAACGTTTAAAGATGTTATCTGTTCATTTTAAAACCTGCTGAAATACAGACGGTTTAACCTAATTTTAGGAGAAAGATGAATATTTATTAAAGAGCTCAAAAGCAGAACATCCACCATTATCAATCTCCTATTTTGAGGAATTCCTGGAAACCTCTGTGGTAGACAAAGTGTCAGGGATGAAACAGATGGTAACTTTTCCACCTCTTTAAGGCAGAGCTCTGTCCTTTTTTGTAATCCCCACATCACTGGTCACAGTGCTCTTCCCTCTTAAAGCGGGAAGGTATTCAGTTAAGGGCCAGAAATCAAAGGGCCTAAGGGTCTACTCCTGGCTTTGTCCCTGACCTGCTGAGACCTGAGGCAAGTCATTTAAACTTTCTGGGCCCAGGTCCAGTTTTTCATTTGTAAAATGCATAGCATTGGCTTAGATGACCTCAAGAACCTCTTCTAAGCTCTAAAATTTTCTTTAAAATTGCCTAAGTGATTAGAAACAGGTTAAAAAAGTTTATTCAAACACCAAAACTACACTGTCATCTTGCTCTTTAGATTGCAACTTCTTAAAAGCAGACAGTGATGCAAAATGGAAAAATTCCATTATCATCCAGATGTTTGGCATCATGTATAGAAATATTCTGTTCCTGAAATCAGTTATGACAAAGAAATGTTTGTCTCAAAATTAGAAAAACTTTCTAAAACAATTTTTAAATGTAAAGATGTAGACATCTATTTAAAAAATAACCAAAACTTTCTTCTACTCTGTGACTAATTATTTTATAATACCTTGAAGGTTAATCAAGTGAGACCTTAAAAGTTCACTAAATACACAAGTAATAAATATGCAAGGAAACGGGCTGTTCACTCTAAGGCAACACGTTGCAAGGGAAGATTTAGGAGATTTTCCAGGCTCTATTAACTAGGTGACTCTCAGTAGAGTTATTTAAAAGTCTTCTCAAGTGTAAAATAAGGGACTTGGAGTAGTTCAGACGTACTTTTCCTGGAGACTATTAGAGGGAAAAGCCAAAAAAGGGCTGGAAAGAGGGTGAGAAATTGAAACAAAACTGTCCTCTCCATTATGGGATTCAGGGGAGCCAGAAACCCCAAACTGTATGCAATTATGCACATGGGGAGAGTTCAGGAGACAGTCCCTTGCTTTCATCAGAACCTGACAGTGTTTCCCATTTCAAAAAGGTTAAACACTACTAGATGATCTAAGGCTGTCTCACCTCAAAAATTCTGTTTTACCACTTTTCTGTGACAAGCTTGCAATTCTATGTTTCTTTTAAGGTAGCTTACCTAACTCTCAAGTTCCAATTTTAATACAATCTATAGTCATGTCTCAATTACGAAAAATTTAGGAGACAAAGGAGAGATGGGGAGTCATGGTCAGTTAATAAGCGATATAAGTAATCCCAGTTTCGACAAATTAAAGAGTTGATTTCTTGAAAAAAAAATAAAATCTAAACTAACCTGGGAAAGTTAGTGGAAAGTTAATTTGGGATTAACTTTTTCAGGCCTTGAGGAAAAAAACCGATATGTGATAACTAAAGATATATTACTTTAAAAGAACACTTGTCTGTTAGCAGCTTTGTAACAAGTTATTTCTTTCAACATGCAAGAAAAAAGAGAGAGAAGTATAATTGTTCCTTCCTCGAAAAACTTAATTACCAAAATGTACGCTGAAACTCTTAAAAACAAATGAAAAAAACTCGCAGGGCAAATTTTTGTGCGAAAATCTTTAGTAACAGATCTATGAGCCCCCCATTACCCTTTGGGACCCACTGAAGAGGTAAGAAAATAGGACAAACCTGGGCTCGAACTTCCAAAAGAAGCCTAGGAGAAAGAAGAAAACGTGCGGTTAGATCGCGCAGCCAGGGGGAAGAGGCAGCTCCGGCAACAGGGCGCAGAGGAGGCGGAGCCCAGAGCTCCTCCGCAGCTGCCAAAAGTACAAGACGTAGCTTCGCTCCAATCGCTCCCAGCCCCTTTCGGGCCCCTCTTGGCTGCCTCGCCTTCCTCCCCGAGTCCCCAGTGTGCAAACTCGCAGACCCGGGACGAAGCCCAGAGTCTAACAAGCAACTCCAAGCCGCCCCTTGGAGCTCGGCAAGTTACAAAGCGGAGAAGCAAAACGCAGAGCAGTCGCCTCACGGTACCGGTCCCCAGTCCCCGGCATCACGGGAGTCCCCCAAATCCCACCCTGCTCTCCACGGACCCAAACAACACCTCCCAAAGCAATACCCTGTACTGGAAGGGAATCGTCCTCCGAGCACCTAGTCTACCCCTGGGCCCAAGAGCCCCAATTCCGAGGCTGTCCTCTGACCTGAGCATAGGCCAGCTCGAAACTGGACACCCGCCCCCAAGCCAAAGCGCAAACCCCCCATTCTCTCTCCCGAAACTGGAGACGCAGCCCCTCAGTCCCAGAGATGCTAGTTCCTTCCAGGGTGTTCAGTCCCTCCCTAGGCCCGCCAGCGAGCCCCTCGCCCCAGCGAGCTCCAGCCGAAGGGGCTCCTGCTGCGCCACCCCCTCCCCCCCAGCTCACCAGTCCCGGGGGACACGACCTGGGCAGCTTCGCTCGCCCTGCCTCCCTCCTTCAGGGCAGAAGAAAGTGGGGTTACTGAGAGCCCCCAGAGATAACGTCGAGAGTCTTGGACTGCCTCCTTTCACACCCAGGGGCTCCCGAACCTCCAAGGCGCGGGGCGAGGAGTCCCGCTCGCCTCCCGCGAAGCCCGGCGGCCGCACATCCCGCTTGCCTCGGTGCCCGGAGCAAAGTGGAGCGTGAGGCTCCTTGGCGCCGCAGCCCGGACCCAGTGGGCCGGGGGCACAGAGCACTCTTCCCGCAGGACAGTGGCGCAGCCCGCTCCCCGCTTTGCAATCCGGCCGCGGATGGGGGGGGCTCGGCCGGTTTCCACCCACCCTGGCCCTAGAAAGCGGCGCGGAGGCTCCGGCGGCCCGCGTCAGCTGCCCGGAGACACGGCACGGCGCCGTCCCCAGGCCGGGGCTCGCTGCCGCCGGTCGCCACCTCCGGTCCGGCCCCGTCGCGCAGCCGGCTCGGGGCCGGAGCCGCCGCGGCCTAGTCCCGGAGGGAGACCGCTCCCGCGCCCGCTCCCGCCCCCCGGCCGGCCCCTCCACGGCCAGTTGCCGCCCCGCAGCCCCCGCCCCGCCGCGCCGCCCCCCGTGGGGCAGCGGGAAGAGCCCCGGATTCCCCAGGCCGGCTCCGGGGGCGCGGGGGGCCGCCGGGCGCCCGCTCTAGCCCGGCCGCTCCTGCCCGGTTTCTCTGCTCACCTCCGCCATATTGGTACCTTTAGGGCGAACGAGCAGCGCCGAGCCCAGTCCCCGGATGGGGCGCCTGAGCCAATCGCAGCCGCCGCCGCCGCCGCCGCCGCCGCGGTCCGCCCGGCACCCGCCCGGCGGCGGAGGCGGCTCGGCCCCTTATAGGGCAGGGCGGCCCGCGACGCCCCCGGCCCGCTCGCACGCCCACCCCGCCCGGAGCCCCACGCAGCACCCAGCGCCCCGCGCCCGCTGCGGACGGCCCGATGCGCACGGGCCCTCGCCCGCTCTTCCCCACTCTGCTGGAGGAAAGTTCCTGCCGAATTGGAGGCAAGTGGGGGACGAATGGAAACTCGGGCATGGGACGGACCCACGTCCAGGCAGTAGAGGCCGAAGAGCCGGCCGGGCAGCGGAGAATCGACGGACGGACACTCTAGTCCGGTAGGACGTGGGGGAGGCGGGCAGGAGACGTGGAGGGACAACTCGACAGACTTCCCCAAGTGAAAAGAACGGAGGGGATCGATGCAGTAGACTGATGGACAAGAGAAATCCCCGGAAAATAGAAGCGACGGATGGACGGCAGGATCAGTCCAGAATGAGAGGACGGCGACCAGGCACTTTGCGGTTTCCCCAAGAGACCTGAGGAATGTGGGGTGCAGACCGGCATATCCTGGCTCTTGGAGTGGCCGGTGGAAGTGGTCATTTGCCACGCAGGCTTTGGAAGATAGTGACAGTACAGAAGAACGGGCCAAAGATCAACAAGGGAAAGAATTTGAAGAGACTCGCACAATTCAGACAAGACATTCGTAAAATATAAACTGTGCATGTACCCCCAAAATTAGAACAGTCGTAGGGGTTGTTAATTACTAAAGAGTCCGGAGGATGCCCGGGGGTACACACTTGATAGACCTGTGGAAGAGCAAAATAGTATATCAGAGGCCCTGAATTGAGCCTCAAAAACTCTACCTCCGCCCCAAAAGGCCAAACATTTGCTTAGAGGCAAAAAGAAAACTAGTGCTGTGGTCAAGTGGATGGGTGGAGAAGGGAGGACAAGGCTTAACAGATAAACCTACTGTTAAACGTGCCTTCTGACCATTTGCTCTTCAGTGGGAGAGGTCTCTAACTCCTGGCAGATCCACATCCATGCTGAACAACTTTAAGCAACGCATACACAGAAATACACTAACAAGTCATGGGTAGCCTACAGAAGTAAGTCCTGCAAGTTCAAGTCATTATGTAGTCGACTGGGCATAGGTTGTCTTGAGGCAGGAAGCCGGAAATAATATGTACGGAAAAGAAAGTTAAAAAACGTGGAACAGAAAAGTCTCCTGTAAGGCCCATGGATGATAAGGCAGATGGAAATACTCAGAAAAGTATGGCCAGACCCTACAGAGACTTGCAGAGGAGAGTGATCTCAGACATCAGAGTTCTTCTCCCAATTGTTGCTAAAACCTATTACATTAAATGATAGAGTTGAGGTTTTTGCTTACAAGTTGGGAACCTTTCTAGAAGCTAAAACTTGCCACACTTTTAGTCCACACATAGCACGTCTGCTTTTATGCTGGGGTCACATTTGATTCTTTGCTCCAAGAGAACATACAGAGGCTGAGGCTGAGGACTGGATTATGGATAGGAGGGGAAAGAGTTACTTTCAACATTTTTGCCAAGGCATCTTAAAAATTAAAGTTACTCCACTGGTAAATGGTATTTATTTATGGAAATTTTAGGGAAAAATCTCTTCAACCATTTCAAAACATCGTAAAGACATGGAAAATTACACTTTCCCTGCTGTGAAAGATATCTTTCGACCTTTCGTCCAGCCAAACCTGAACTTTGAAACCAGAGGCTTGGCACCCGTTGTATGTACTGTCCTCAATGCGGCGTTTAGAGTTTTCAAAGTATTAAAAAAAAAAAAAAGCTTGAAATTAAGTGCAAGTGATTAACTTTAGAAATGTTGCAGTGAGCATGCCCTGTGGACAGAGCCATTAAACAGTGCCCTGATCTGCTTGACTACAGCATGAGCCACCACAGATCAACTCACGGATCTGAATCATGAAGAAAGTGTCTCCAACAGCCTGCCTTGTACTTAACACTAGGAAAAATGTTTTCTTCATAGCAACCCTTGGCTAATCCAAACTATAAATGTAGTCTGAGATTCCATTTTGCCATGTCCGAGAAGTATAGAGACTCATGCACTTGCATGAACTGAGTAGACTTCCTGCAGATTCTTTTTTTTAAAATAAACTATAAAGATTCCATATAGGCACTTGTAATTTTGACTGCTTATATTTTCGTAGTTTATATAGTCTGTGTCCAGGGTATTAAATAAGGATTCATAGAAAAATCGCGAAGCTAAATAAATTTTCAGTTTAAGGAATCAGGGCTATTTTCTCATCTTCTAATCACTAGAGAAAAAGTTTACTGCCCAGTCTTACATAATACATTCCTTTTATGATAAAGTGTATAAAGTCTACCTATGTACATGGATCTTTCATTCTTTTTGACGACAAGACTTCCAGAGTTGTTACAGACTAGAAGTCTCCTTGCTCCAGGGAGTGGCATAAAAAATTGCTTTTTACTGTTGTTTTTATTATTCTGTCACTATACAACACACGGCATTATACAGAGAACAAGTCCTATGCTGGACACTGGGCACTATAGTATCACCATAAGATTCCTTGTCTCTCAAAAGCTTATAGTGTAACTGTATTCTGGTGTGTGGGGGATGGGAACAAGAGGAAGGAAAACTCAAAACTGAAACCATGGTAATCCTTTAAGGAGAACCAAAATGTTAATAGATCCTCCAGCCATCTTTAGAAATGAAATAAATCAGCCTGCTCAGGGAGCATCCAACCTTGCTTTCGGCTTAGGTGATGATCTCACGGTTGTGAGATCACGCCTCCCTTTCCCCCACCCCCAACCCGTGGTGGGGCTCCTTGATTGCTCAGTGGGGAGTCTGCTTGAGATTCTCCTCTCCCTCACCCTCGGGTCCTCCCCTAATTTGTGCACTCTCTCATTCATAAAAAAATTTTTTTAAAAGAAATAAGAAAAGTTTATAAATGTGTACTTTGAGACGTTTTACAAAAAATAGGTAAAATAAAATAAGAAAATGTAAATATAAAAAATGAGGACCAAGAGGTTAACACCAGAGAAAAAGAACAAGAATATTCAGGTAATGAGATGTAACACAATATGAGATTTAAACCATAAATTTGGCTTGCAGCTTTCTGAAGAAAAAGCAAATAAATAAATAATTGCAATTAGTTGTTTGATTCTCATTGTCTTTGAAGAGAAATATACAAATACTTCATTGGCAACAAAAGTTTTCAGGACACTTTAAAAGAAATATCCTGCAGAGCTACATAGTAACGCAGTAATGTAGAGGGAAATACCCTCTACCAGATCCTCAAAGGCATTAGCAGGTTTTACAACACTGTTTCTTTTAGTGGCCATCCCTGAAAATTGAGAGTATTATATGACTGTATGACCTACTGAAAGCAGTTTTAATAGGGCCACAGTAATGCGAGGCAAATATTTAGCTTTCTACAGATTCCATCTAACCCAAGGGAAAATACTAGGCTATCCAATGTTAATGTCTATGGTAGTTAGCAGGCATAATGAATGGGTGAAGAAGGCTAATATGAAGGCAAAAATGGGGGCAATAGCAAACCAATAGATAATAATCCTGCCTAAATAGGGCAGTCACCAACTTAGTCTCAAACTGGCTCTTGCCTTGTAAGGATGTGGGCCCACTGCTTCCAGACATTCCAATTTTCCAAAAACAACTAGAAAGCTGAATTTTTATGAAATCTGTTTTTTAAAACTTGGCAATTGATTAAATTTTTAAACACAGTGTAGGCCAAATAAGTCACATTAAGTAAATCATGCTGTGAGTTTCTAGTTTGCAGACCCTAACCTAGAATATCCAATTAACATTACTTCTCAAAAGGGTTTCAGATAAGACTGTGATGCCAACAATTCAGCTCTCCATTGGATCAAACTACTTCCATTTTTTCTAAATATGTCCACTTCTCCTGTGAGATACTCAAATATTTTTTTGTTGGAATGAATGACTAGTCTCTGAAAAGGCCAATTCATTATAATATGTTTTGACTAAGCAAAGATTGTTAATGGAAGGGAGATGCTCTTCAGGAAAAAAAAAAAAAAAGAGTATTCACAGAGATGAAAAGAGAGTAAATCCTCAGTTCATTATAAAGAAGAAAAGAACCTGGTCCACAAACATGAGAATCTATCTGACTCATGAGTCAAGGCCATCCCTAAAATATGATGGATGCATCAGGCTAACACACCTTTGAAGGTGATTCAATTAGATCTTCAACTCAGTGACTTTAAGTTTAAGGGATATTCTCAAAAGAATTGTGAATATTTATACTCCTTTGCACATATCCAAGTTAACATCTAATTTTTCCATTATAAGTTTAAAGAGTTGCAAAGATATACTTCCCAATGTATTGTAATGGTGGTCATTTAAAAATAAAGCCTTTATTTAACACTTCAAAATGTATGCAATGGGGGGGGGGGCGCCTGGATGGTGTAATTGGTTGAGCATCTGACTCTTGGTTTCAGCTCAGGTCGTGATCTCGGGGTCATGGGATCAAGCCTGGAGTGGTGCAGAGTCTGCTTGGGATTCTCTCTCTTTCTCCCTCTGCCCCTCCCTTCCTCAAATAAATAAATCTTTTAAAAAATAAAATAACATGTATGCAATGGAATCTAAATACCATAGCAATTTGATATGCCCATCGTTCTTTTTTTATAGAGAATATATTTCTACTTTAACAGTTGGAAATTTTATAATTCCTTTTTCTCTCTGAATTCATATTCCCATTCTATTTCAGTCCAATTATTAAGATTGTTATCAGTCCAATTATTATTTTTAGTCTATTATTAATTCACAATTGATCAAAACAATATACATGTCTTACAAATTTTGATTAAAGCTTATTGAACAAAAATCAAAATTACACTGAAATCAATCTCTTAATAAGATGAATGGGACCTTAAAAAAATTAGTCCATGTACCTATGGATAAATTTTACAGAATACTAGAATGAGAACGAGTTTAACATTGGTTCCATTCTTATTCTTTATGTAAATAGAAGTAAACTCTGAGAAACCATATTCATACAATAAAGGTTTTGTTTTTAAACCATCACTGAATTCTTTGAACCCTTAGTAATATATCACGTTGTGATCTTCCATCAAACATTACTGTTAATAATCTTATACTGTTATTTTGATTGTCTTCAATTTTGCTGAAAGTGAAGAATTAAAGGCTACCTGGTTGCAAAAGGATTTGTTACCCAGTACTTACGGTCCTTCAATATAATTCACTTCGATCTTGATGAATACCAAAAAGGACTTTGCCAAGACTTAGCAAATGATTGATTGTACTGGTTACTTTTTTTTTTTCTCTTAGAGGCACATGTTTAAGCCAACACACTCAGGAAAGGGAGGGAAAATGGAAATATTCTTAATTTCAACACTTTTTTGTCAATATAATATTTTAAAATAAAATCCTTTTTATCTTGTCACACATTTTAAATAAATTTTTTGTCAAAACCATGTCAGCCCATTCAGTTTGTGGAAAATATTTGCCAGACAACCCAACTAGCAAAGACTAGTCAAACCAAACTGCCAGGTCAGATTTGCTTTCTTTCCGAAAAAGTCTGACTTCATTTTCCAATTCTTTTTTTTTTTTTTTAAGATTTTATTTATTTATGTGACAGAGATAGAGACAGCCAGCGAGAGAGGGAACACAAGCAGGGGGATGGGAGAGGAAGAAGCAGGCTCTTAGCGGAGGAGCCTGATGTGGGGCTCGATCCCATAACGCCGGGATCACGCCCTGAGCCGAAGACAGACGCTTAACCGCTGTGCCACCCAGGCGCCCCTCATTTTCCAATTCTAATGAGCATGTTAAATCTTATTTTGAGGCATATTAAAAACCATTGGGAAATAAATCACAAAACATGTTACTATAAAATAGATTACTAAAAGCAGGCAATTCAAGATTAAAATGATGTAATATCTAATAGAATTTATTCATTGTATCATAAGTCATAAAAACAAGAGTAATCAATATGTAGTTCCTCATTACTTCATTTATTTTCATTCAATGTAATGTGAAACTAAAATTGATAAGTTATTTATATTGCAAGGGATGTGGTAAAAGGCACAGTAATCCTTTGGCTAATGTGTACATGTATGTATTGAACTTTGGTATTTGCTTTGGAAATAAAAGAATTATGAGTAAAACATCAGAAATACTTCAGTAATTTCATTTGTGTTCAAATTTAATATTTGATGATAGAGAAAAATATGTGCTGCTAAAAATAATCAGTCTAGGAGTTAGGCTTTCTTTTTATTTTTAATAGGAAGTGGGAAAATATCATAAGATGCAGTTACATAAGGATTTTTATTTGTGAGTTTTATCTAGTGTTCATAGAAATGTGGAAATAAAAAATTTCAGTTTCCTCTCAGAGACATGGCCTACAATGTGTACTGAAACTAGTTGAAAATACTTGTTTAAATAGTGTTTACTATTGCCTTTCAATGCTGGCTTCTTTATTTTGCTCTTTCCAGAACCCTCCTTCAAGAGCAGTGCATTTTTTTACAATGGTCAGGAGAGAAAAGAAAGAAAGTCATTAAATGAAAATGCCTCTCACTACCTACACTCCACAACATACTGTCTGATATCAAAAAATCCCAACAAAGACCAAAATATACCATTCTTCACACCATGCTTAACCTAAAAATATATGTAAGACAGAAAGATTTAACATGCATCGAGTAAGTTCTATTAGCTTATTATATATCCTTCATTTTAATGTGTATTTCTAAAAATACACTGTGAAGATTTCTTCTTATATCTTAGTAACTCTAACTGTGAAAAAAAATTCACTTCTCTAGATGAATTGACCAAAACAGAAAACAGGTTGAACAAAACAACTGTTTAAGTACTGACAAGTGCTTCATAATTCTATGTTGTGCTGTATTAGAATAGAAACCACAAAGAGTTTTGAAAAAGCTTAACTTGACAATTTCAGAATTTCAACACTAAGTAATAGGATCTTCTCTCGATGGAAGATCATTATCATCTCCCAGGGTATTAGCAGAACTAGACTTATAAGTTATTTTGAAGAAAGAATGCACAATTTAAGGAATGCCAGTGACTTTGCTCTCCATCCCCCCCAATGAATATATTCTGGGGTTAGCTTGAGATGAATGACTTGCATCTTCTATACTCTTGGTTGGCTTCTCACAATGTGAGCATCTTGCTGTACTGAGTACAATTCTGGTATTTAAAGGTACAACTTGGTGGTGGGGGGGTACAGCATAGCCTATAAATATAAGCCAACTCCTTCATCTGGTGTTCAACTAAAGAGATACCATATACTGAAGGAAAATTGACTCCGTTGGACTTTTTGAGAGGCTTTATGTCTACTTTCGATGTGGTAGTTTCTTTTTTTTATTATAATAATTTTTTTATTATATTATGTTAGTCACCATACAGTACATCCCTGGTTTTTGATGTAAAGTTCCATGATTCATTAGTTGCGTATAACACCCAGTGCACCATGCAATACGTGCCCTTCTTACTACCCACCAATGTGGTAGTTTCTTAATGCTTTCTTTTCTTAGTTTAGTTTAAAAAAAAATTATAGGGGCAGGTGGCTCAGTCAGTTAAGCATCCAACTCTTGGTTTCCACTCAGATCATGATCTCAGGGTCGTGAGATCAAGCCCCAAGTTGTCAGGCTCCAAGCTGAGCAGGGAGTCTGCTTGAGATTCTCTCCCTCTCCCTTTTCCCCTCCCCGCTGTGCTCATTCTCTCTTTAAAAAAAAAAAAAGTAAATAAATAAATAAAATTTAAAATCATTATTATGTGGGTGCCTGACTGGCTCAGTCAGTGGAGCACAGGACTCTTGATCTTGGGTTATGAGTCTGAGCCCCATGTTGGGTGTAGAGATTAATTCAAAATAAATAAAATCTTTAAATAAATAAATAAATAAATTATTATGAAGTGTTTCAGGAATATCAAAAAGTATGCCATTTAAATAGCTTTTTATCTTCCTTTTTCTTCATTTAGTTTGCACAAACTAAATGTAAATGCAGTGTGATTCCACATTATAAGCATTTATTGAGTACCTTTTAAGTGCATATTATTTCATATAATCCTCTCAGCCACCTTGGAGGTGGGTATTGTCTCTATATTATAGATAAAGAAGCTAACAGAAATGAAAACTTACCTAGCTTGCAAATGACAGAGTTAAATTTGGGCACAAATCTGCCTGAGCTCTTTTCTTCATATCAAGATGTCAATGAGGAAACCAAGAACTACTATTTAAAAAAAAAAAAAAAAAAGGCATTGAGTTGAAATCTTGGTAATTATGGATGAGACTAAGCAAACTCTCTTGGAGGAAAAAACATGCTAAACTAAGGGACCTCTTTGGGATTAACCCATGAAACTGGATAAAAGAAAAAATGTGTATCATACCAACTTATTGTAGTGATCATTCAGTTAGGTAAAATAATCTGAGATATATAGTGCTTAAAAGATAGTAAGCCGAGGGAGCACAGACCATGTCCAACTGAGTCCCTCTTTGCATACACTTGGCCTAGCACACTGCTTGGCACACAGTGCACACACAGTAAATATGTGTTGAATAAATGAATGAATCAGGATCTAGTTCAACTTCCAAGCGACCCACGGTATACAATATGATGATAACTGGCAATGTGTCCTAATGCATCATTTGGAAGGGTGTTTTAGAGGCAGCATTCACTTATTAATCCATTTACAAATCACTTGCGTGCCTGGCCTTCAGTTGAATTTGGCCCACCCATGCAATGCACGTACCAGGAAGTCCCGTGGGCCCTCTGACTTCACTGTGCATTCAGGCAGCCCTAGTGCTCACCTGTTCTGACTTGTTGTGGTCCATCTCCCTCCCCCACTTCAGACACCTACCTCCCCATGATGTCACAGCACAGAGTAATGTCCCTCAGGGCCCCCTTACTTGTATGACTCACTGGAACATGCTTCTTTGGCTTTCACCCTCTGTGTTCCCTCTGGAACCTCCACTCACCCATAACTGCAAGTTTTCCTCATCCACACAAGCCACCTCAGCTCTACCTGGCCTTCCATCTGGGAGAGGAAAGGACATGTTGAGCTCACTGTGCTGGGATCTATAAGGGGACTCACTACAAAACTACAACGCAAAGCAGCTCTCCTCACTCACCAACTTGTATTTCAGCTTTTGAAATATTTATACCCTAACACTTACCTTTACACACAAATGAGTCCTCCCCTCCACTGAGTGGATTTCTAGCCAAAATGACCATGTCAAAGTTGTGCAAGGATAAGTCTATTCTTTTTTTTTTTATTATTTAATTTATTTGTTTATTTTAGAGAGAGAGAAGAAGAGAGTGCACAAGCACGTGGTGGGGGGGCAGAGGGAGAAAGAGATTGTCAAGCAAACTCCTCGCTAAGCACACAGGCTGAGCTGACATGGGGCACGATCTCACGACCCTGATATCACAACCTAAGCCAAAATCAAGACTGGGACGCTTAACCGACTGAGCCACCCAGGCGCCCCAAGAACAAGTCTATTCTTTGGCAGAACTTTTAGATGTAGAAAGAAAGACTTTCTGGAACTGGTTATATCAGAAGCATTTATTTGCTGTATGAGTCTACTAGGGCTGTCATAACAAAGTACCAAAGACTGGGTGACCTCACCAGCAGAAATTTATTTTCTCACAGTTCTGGAGAGTGGAAGTTCAAGACCAAGGTGTCAGCAGGTCTAGTTTCTCTTGAAGCCTTTTTCCTTGGCTTTTAGATGGCCACTTTCCTATTATGTCCTCACATGGCCTTTCCTCTGTGTGCACTTATCCTTGGTGTCTCTTTGTGTATCCAAAAGTCCTCTTATAAGGACATCAATCAGATGGGATTAGGGCCTACCCTAATGGCTTCATTTTAACTTAATCACATCTTTAAAGGCCCAATCTCAAATACAGTCACATTGTGAGATACTGCAGAATTAGAACTCCAACATATGAATTGGGGCAACACAATTCAAGCCATAACATGTGCCCCCCCCCTCAGATTCTTTCCACCCAATCTGCCTCTCAGACTCACAGCTTCTGCCATGGATGATCAACTCTGTATAGGGAACTGCATGCTGGTATCTGTCTTCTGCCATTTCTGTACTCAGACAATACACCAGCTTCAGAGCCTGGAATCTGGTTTCTTTAGTAACTACTAGAGGGGCTGGATGATGTAAGGCAGAAACATGAAAGTTTTGACTCTATATGAAACAAATTTTGATGAATGTAGACACGGGAGACTGAAGGGTGTCAGGCAGTTTAATTTCCTCTCTTCCTTCCCTTGGATGGATGACTCTGGGGTACTGGCTCTCCAAGCAACCTGTCCTGAGATGTCCTGAGATGTCCTGACTAGATGCACCTGCTTACTGACCTGCTGGGCCTTCTGTGACTTTGCAATGAAACAATGACCAACATAATTATGCACCACCTTACACTGCTTGCTGTCCTTCCCTGCATAACTTCCCTTCTTCTTCACTCTTGTTGACACAGCTTTGCATCATCCAATTATTCCCAAATACATCATCATTTAATCCTTGCCTCAGGCTCTGTTTTCTAGGGAACCTGGGCTAGAGCACTGGCACACTAGACAAATGGAAAATGAGACACCCCCCCAAAAAAAAAATCCTGGTAATTAGAGACAAACATTGACAAGGAATCTTGAGGCTGATTCTGAGTGCAGTATCAGTTAACCAATAACATGGTCCTGCATTATATATGTTGAGTTCAGAAAACTCACTATCAGTCTTAATGAAATACAAGATTAGAAAGTATATCAGTCAATTCCAAAGAGAAAAACAGAAACTGTTCTAAGATTTAAAAGAGAGGAAATTCAAATAAATAAATAAAAATAAAAAATAAAATAGAGGAAATGAGTCCTGAGATTCCAAACAGAGGACTGTCAAGTTATCCGGAGATTTGCAAAAGCAGAAAGTGCTACCACTCCTAAACTGAAAGACAGAGAACAATCAATGTTACCACAGCTCAGGGGCCAGGAAGTGGGGGAGGCTGGAACTATGGTGTGCTTGCCTAGCTAGAGCTGTACTGGGCATGTAACCAGAGAGAGAAAGAGGGACAAGTATCCTGGCTTCTCTCTTCCTCTCTGTGATTTTCTGCTAGTGCCTCCCGTTACCTGAACCCAAGAGGAAGCCAGCTGACACAGGAGCCTGGGAAATGGAGCCTGTAGGAATTGCTGCCCCTGCCATATGGAGGACTTCAAGGGAATTAATGGCACAGGCTCAGGACTGGCCCAGAAAACAAAGTAGTTTAACTTGAAGAAATTGTTAGAGGTCAATAACTTTATGGGGTAGGGAAGTGTACCTTGGGAGAAAAAAGTATAACACATGCCAGTAACCTTTAAACTCAGATCTGTTTTATTCCAATGTCCACTATGCTATACCTGTGTTATACTTTTGACATTGTGACTCAGTACATGTGTGCATGTATATATACACATATACAACTGAAACAAAAGATTCATAAAATTATACTTATTCTAAATAGCATATGCTCTGATATTTTTCCATTTCATTAGATTTTTTTAAAACAAAGTTTGCAAGTCTTGAATTGATTTCATGACCCTCTAAAGACACTTGCTTCCAACCCTCTATGCAAAGTGTGGACTCTGTCCTGACAAGTTAAAGAACTGGAGCCACAATGTGAATAAACGATGTCACTATACACTAAAGTCATTAAGCACTAAATTCAGTTGACATTTTTTCACAGTAAGATATTCTCAGTGAAGGAAGCAGTATGTTGATTGATATGTTGTAAAAGTCAAAAGGAAATTTTCTAACATTTGTCCTTTTCTGTTCTTAAAAGATCCCTCGCCCTTTAAAGCCTTGTTCAATTATTTCTTGGGGTCTCTAAGGAACATCTCTGATGCTGTCATCAAACTACATTTACAGAAGGTTCTCACCCTCTCCTCAGCGCTGATGGCTAGAAGCAAGGCTGAAAACCATTGCCCACTCCCTCTGCTCCTCCCTGCAAGAAGGACCACTTGACTCATACTCCTGGGCTCCCTGCTCCTGCACCATCTAGCCTAGTGGAAAGGAGATTCAAGTTCTACTTCTGCAGACTAAAAAGAGAAGGAAACCTGGGTCCCCACTATGACTCTGGTTTCCAGGTTGCAGATGAATTCTGTGAAGCTACGATCTTCCAGGACTGCAGTCCTCAAACAGGAGGACCCTAAGACAGTGGTTCTCAACCAGGGGTATTTTGCTCCCCAGGGGGACATGTGCCAACGTCTGAAAACCTTTTCGGTTGTCACAATGCAAGGGAGGGGATTGCTACTAGGATTTGGTGAGTAGAGGTTAAGGATGTTGCTGAATATCCTACAATGCACAGGACAGCCCCCCATAACAAAGCATGAAATGATCCAACATGTCAAGAGTGCTTCGAGGGAGAAACCGCGCCCTAACAGTGCACGTGGCCTTCCCTGCGGTGAGCAGGCATGGACTGTTTGAGATGGGCTGGTTATATATCTTCAATTTCCATTTGTACTCTACTTTCCTAACTTTGGTCTGCAACAGCCAGCCAGTTCTCCTTTCCAACCTCCCTTTCTTGGTGACTCTTCTCCCGAATCCCAAATCTGCATGCCCCCGTCTAAAAACTTAGGAGGTACCTAAGAAAGGACAGTTTGAAAATGCGTGCCTCTCTCCTTTGTGGAGAAGTGGTGAGGCAGTCCCCGAGGGCAAAACAAAAGAGCTTCATAAGAATATGAAAGCATCAGTTCCTTGTTTCACGCAGGTAACAATCATCTGGCACGTCTCTGAGTTTTATGCACCCATCTATATGTTTTAGAATTAGAATTCAAAAGTAAGATAAATCCATGACAGGAAGACATAGGAACACATTAATTTGATAGGACACGTAATTAATGAATGAAGTCCAACTCTGACAGCAAATTCAATCTGGCTAATTGGTTTAACAATGAGGACTGACTGGCTTTGCCATTTAGATTACACAGTAGACATCTCCATAAAGGAAACTGGTTAGTCTACGGGCCAAGCTACACTATATAATATGCCAGAAATGACATCCTTTGCAATTCCTTAGATTTATAATAGAAAAAATTTCACATTAACTTAAAAATGTGAGAGGATGGTGATATAAGTCAGAATAGTGGTTACCTTCAGGAGGGAGAGGGCAGGTACCACTAAGAAGAAAGTAGGAGGGAGCCTGCTAAGTGCTGGAAATGTTGTACATCTCCATCTTTGTGGTGATAATGTGAGTGTGTATAAATATGGAAAAGTAAACTAGGCCGGGACACTTAAGATTTGTGTCTCTTAGAAAAGTTGTATTTTAATAAAAACAACAACAAGAAAAGTAAAAGCGGTCCTCAAAATTCTTTTGTGAGACTATTCAAGCAAAACATTTGAAGACCACTGCTGTAGGAGACTGAGATGACTAAATTTTCCTAAAGCCGTGGTCCAAAACATGTCTTTCCTGTCATCTATCCTCAGAACCTCTCCTTCCTAACATGTCTCACTTTCCTCTCAAACTCCTTTTTTAAATTAATTAATTAACTAATTAATTAATTTTTATTATGTTCAGTTAGGCAGCATATAGTACATCATAAGTTTTTGTTGTAGTGTTCAACAATCCATTAGTTGCCTATAACACCCAGTGCTCATCCCAACATATGCCCTTTTTAATCCTCCCAAACTCTTACACCAAGTTCCCAGAAGTCTTACTCTGTATCCACGCACCCCTTACATCCTGAACCACTTCCCTGGGCATTTCTCTCCACTGCCTGCCTTCACTGAGGTCTGCTCCGCTCCTTGATCCTCCCTGCCCTGCCCACCCAGGACACCACCTTTTCAGACTGCACAGACTTAGGGTCAGGAAGTGAGGTCCATGTCCTTGATCCTCTGATAGGAAGCCAGGATGCTCCAACCTCTGAGAATCCTAATATTCATTATAGTGTCTTCATTCCTGGTCACTGTCATTTACTTGGCCACTGCCCTTCACCAACGGAGGATCTGATGTACATACCTTCTTCTCCACCCCGATCCCTGCTATTCTCTTGGTTGCATTTATACTTGAAGAACAGAAGAGGGGCGCCTGGGTGGCTGAGTCAGTTAAGCATCTGCCTTCAGCTCAGGTCATAACTCCAGGGTCCTGGGATTGAGCCCCACATCCCTGCTCAGCTGGGAGCCTGTTTCTCCCTCTCCCTCTGCCTGCCACTCTGCCTTCTTGTGCTCCCTCTCTTTATCAAATAAATAAATAAATACAATCTTTAAAAAAAAAAGAACAGATTTTAATTTTGATGAAGTCCAATGTATCCATTTTTTTTCTCTTATGGTTGGTACTTGTTGTAGCCTCTGTAATTTTTGTCTTCTCAAAGTTTTCCAAGATTTTCTCCAGTATCTTTTTTTTCAAAATATTTTATGGTCTTAACTTTAACATTTAGGTCTAAGACCGATTTTGAGTTAATTTTTATATATGGTGTGAGCTAAGGGTCAAGGTTCTTTTTTTTCAATATAGATACACAGTTGTCCCAACACCATTTGTTGAAAAGCTTTCCCCCATTGAAATAACTTGGCACCTTTGTCAAAAATCAACCGGATATAGATATAGATATAGATAGACAGATTTTTGATGGTTCACATATATGTCAAAAAATCTATTTTTTCATTCAGATATATATATGAAAAATTATATATATGTAATGCCTATTAGTAGGCTCCATGTTTTGTTTCATTATTCTATATGTCTGTCAGAAGACAATTCTTGATGACTTATAATATTTCTAATAAATCTTGAAATCAGACAGTGTAACCCTTCATCTTTGTTCTTTTTCAAAATTATTTTGGCTATTCAATATTCCTTATTTCCATATGAATTTTAGAATCAGTTCATTCATTTCTATAAAATGCCTGCTAATATTTTACTTGAGATTGTGTTGAATCTATAGATCAATTTGGAGAGAAATGACATCTGAGCAACAGCAAGTCTTCCAAACCATGGTCTTGACATATCACTCTATTTACTTAGGTCTTATTTACTTTCTCCTAGCAATGTTTTATAGTTTTCAATGCACAGGTCTTGCACACCTTTTACTAAACTTACCTTTAAATATTTTATGTATTTTTTTAAAAGATTTATTTATTTATTTATTCGACAGAGATAGAGACAGCCAGCGAGAGAGGGAACACAAGTAGGGGGAGTGGGAGAGGAAGAAGCAGGTTCATAGCGGAGGAGCCTGCTGTGGGGCTCGATCCCACAATGCCGGGATCACGCCCTGAGCCGAAGGCAGACGCTCAACCGCTGTGCCACCCAGGCGCCCCATAAATATTTTATGTATTTTTGATACTATTTTAAATGGCATTAAAATTTTTCATTTTACCATTGATTGTTGCTAGTATATAAAAATTTGATTATATTTGTGTATTGATCTTGTATCATACAACTTCACAAAATTTATTTATATTTTAGTAGCTTTTGTGTAGATTCCTTAAATTTTTCTATGCTTGCAAATATGTCGTCTGCAAATAAAGATAGTTTTACTTCTGCCTTTCTGATCCATATTCCTCGTTCTTTTACTTGCTGTATTGCGATGGCTAGGACCTCCAGGACAATGTTGAATAAAAATGTTGACAGTATTTATTCTTCCTTCTTCCTGATATTTCTGGGGCAAAGCATTTCATCTTTTACATTTGTGGTGGTTTTGAAATATAGTCACAATTTCTTTTATACTCCTCCCCTCAGAGAGTGGAGTCTTTCCCCCTCCCCCTGAATGGGAGCAGTAGTTAGTGACTTGCTTCTAATGAATAGATTCTGGTGGAAAGGACTGTGACTTCCAAAAGATCAGGTCATAAATGGCATTGTGGCTTCCTTCTTGCTTTCTGTTTTTCTTGGATACTTACCCTGGGAGAAGCCATTTGTCAAGCCATGGAAACACACAAGAAGACTTAGGAAGAGATCCATACGGTGAGGACCTAAGGCTTCCATCAAATAATGAGTAGACCTGAAGCCTTGTCCCAACAATTTTGTGAATGAGCTATCTTGGAAGCAAATCTTTCAGCCCTAATCAAGGCTTCAAATGACTATAGTCCCGGCTGATATCTTGAATGCAACCTCATGAAAGAACCTCAGTGAGAACCACTCTACTTGCTCTCAAAACCCTAGCCCTCAGAAATAGTAAGATGATAAGTGTTTATTGCTTAAGCTGCTAAGTTTGGGGATAATTTTTTACACAGCAATAGATAACTAATAAAGCCATTAAGTATCATGTTTCCTATGTATGTCCTTTATCAAGTTAGGCTATTTCCCTTCTATTACTAGTCTGCTGAGAGTATTCATCATGAATGGGTACCGAATTTTGTCAAGTACCTTTTCTGCATATATTGAGATTATCATATTCTGGTAATATGGTGATTTCCAATGTCTTTTCAACCTTTCATTCCTAAGTTAAACTTTAATTTATCATTTTGGTGCCTCCATACACTGAGAAATATTGATCGGTAAAAAGGCATGAACAACTGATACATGCAACAGCATGGATGAATCTCAAAAACACTCTGGTTCCATTTATATAAAATTCACAAAATGGCAGAAACAATCTAGTGACAGAAAGTATATTAGTGTTTGCCTGGGGCCAGAAAGTGGGTGGGAATTGACAGCAAAGGACAGGAGGAAAGGGTGATGGAGATGCTCTGTATTTTGTGCATGGTAGTGGTTACAAAAATGTATAACTCATTGATCAGTACCCTTAAAATGGGTGAACTTAGATGTAAGTGAATTATCTCAAGAGAGTTGATGTTTAAAAGTTTATATTTGAGGGGCACCAGGGTGGCTCAGTCAGTTAAGCATCTGACTCTTGATTTCAGCTCAGTTCATGATCTCGGAGTCGTGAGATCGAGCCCCGCAATGGGCTCTGCACTCAGCATAGAGCCTGCTTGAGATTCTCTCTCTCCCTCTGCCTCTGCCCTTCCCCACCGTACATTCTCTCTCTTTCTCCCTTAAACAGATAAAATAAAAGTTTATACTTGAATTCTGTATAACTATAAAGGTTGAGAATGTATTTCCTAATCATGCCTATTAAAATAAAAATGCTAAAAGAGTAGGTCTAGGTTATCTTTAAACATGGTTATCTGTGTTACAACTAATGCTAGCAATTTGGTTAATAACCACAGTGAAGGAGAAAACACTGGCCCAGTTAATGGATTTAATCTACTCCTGAATCTAAATGGTTGTTAAGTAAACGCTTCTGCTGTGTATAGAATTGATACTGAAATAAGTGTACTCAGAGTCTGGTTTCCTAAGGTAAAATTCAAGTATGCTTGGCAAATCCAAACCCAAGTCAATTTTCCAAGTCAGAAAACTCTAGTTAAGTTATCCTGGCCTAAGAAAAAGGGGTTAAACAGAAACACAGCCCATGACCTTTCTGATGGCTTTTGTCTTTGTGAAGACAGCACTTCTCCTTTAGCTGTGATAATACTGAAATCTGTCTTACCCTGAACTAAGACTCTTCAGCCTGGAACACATAGAAATGGTACAAATGCCAACAGTTGTTTCTAAATAAACCAGCCATGAAAGAGAAGTCACTGATAAGAGAAATGATCAACATTATCAATTGTAAGTTACTGTCGGCAAAAGCAGTTATGTAGTATTACTACACCTAGTGCAGAGACTCCTCTCACTTATCTTTCCCTTCGCAGAAGGTAAAAAGAACAAAGGAAATGAGAGATTACCTCTAAACTGTTAATTGCGCTGGCCATGCCATTATCCTTGGCACACTCCGGCTGGAATTCCAAAATGATTGCTGTCCCCAGGTCAGCCCCTCCTTGGCCCCTCAGCTGGTCAGCCCAGTCACTGGAGTACGAAAGAAAGAGAAGCATACTGTCAGTCACATTCAAACTTTCTCTTTCTATACTCTTTTATTTTGGGGGTAGCATCTGAGAACCTCAACATCTGCAAGCCTTTTTTCCTTAGTGGTGGAAGTCAAGGGCTAACTCTGCCAGTATGGTGGAGAACATCTTTCACAGGAAACCCAGAAAATCCCTGAGATCAAGGAAATGCAGGACACAGAAGGTCAGTGAGCCAAACAGGAGCCAGGAGCCAATAGTGAGAATGAGGGAACCATAATCAAAAAGGTAGAGATGAGGGTGCCTGGGTGGCTCAGTTGATTAAGCATCTGCCTTCGGCTCAGGTCATGATCCCAGGGTCCTGGGATGGAGCCCTGTGTCAGGCTCGCTGCTTGGTGGGGAGCCTGCTTCTCCCTCTCCCTCTGCTTGTGCTCTCTGTTGCTATCTGTGTCTCCCTCTCTCTTGAATAAATAAATTAAAAACTTTAAAAAAAAGACAGATATGATAGCAAGTATTGACAGAGATGTGGAAAACTGGAACCCTCATACACTGCCGCTGTGAATGTAAAATGTTGCAGCTGCTTCGGAAAAAAACCAGTCTGGCAGTTCCTCAACACATTGAATAGAGAGTTACCACCTGACCCAGCAATTCCACTCCTAGATGTATACCCAAGAGAAATGAAAACGTTTGTCAATACAACAATTTATACACAAACATCATAGCGGCATTATACATAATTGCCCAAACTGGAAACAACCCAGTGTTCATCAACTGAAGAAAAAACCAAATAAAATGCGGTATATTCACATGACAGAATATAATTTTGCAATAGAAAGGAATGAAGCACTGAAACCCACTATAACGTGGATGAATCTTGAAAACATGATGCTAAGTGGAAAAAGCCAGTCATTGAAGAGCACATATTGCATAATTCCATTTGTATGAAATGTCCAGGATAGGCAAATCTATCCATACAGAACGTTGAATAGTGGTTGCCTGGAGCAGGGGAGGGGGTGAAGAGGTAGGTGGCACATAGAAAGACCGGGGGTTGCCATGTTTCTTTGTGGGGTGATAAAAATATTCTAAAATTGATTGTGGTGATGGCTGCCCAATTCTGTGAATATACTAAAAGCCAGTGAATTTGTACATTTTGAATGGGTGAATTGTATGGCAGTTGGATTACATTTCAATAAAGTTATTTAAGAGGGGGAAAAAAAGAACCATGGGACCAGGGCAGAGGTGGAAAGCCCAGGAGCTGGCCAGAAGGGAAGGCTGAGAGAAAGAGTAGGCAGGAGGGTGGCCTGAGGCTGCTCCGAGGCTAGTGCTGGGAGTTGCTGTTGCTGGTGGTCTATATTTGCAGCAACACAAGGGCAAAGATAGGTTGAGCTGAATTTAAAGGACCAGGGGGGCCCGGTGCCTACCGTTTTTAAAACAGAAGACTGCTTCTATACTTGTTATTCAAGAACTCCAAAGAGGCTGCTTCTGTGTTCAGGATTTTTTTAGAGGGCACGTGGTGGGCACTACATTGATCTGTTTATTTAGGTCTTCATAGTCAGGAAGCTGAGTTACTCATAGTTTGAGACCTTATCTTCATTGATTCCACGTAAGGCCTTTTTTGGTATGTTCCTTTATGTTTATTCCTTTTTCCTCCCATAACCTAGCCAAGCAACCTTTCTAATGGGCATGATGAACACCTTTTGGTTTGGATGTATACGCTTCCACACTGTTACTGTTATGTATGCATGCGTTCTTACATTTAGTAAATATCCTTGTGATAGATGTTTAAGTAGGGTCTGCTTACAAATTTCCACTGTTATCTACCTTTTGGCTAGTTGTGTTGAACACTGCACCTGGCACCTAGTAAGAGCTCAGTAATTGTTAATCATTAATAATTCTAGACCAGTGGTTCTCAGCCCTGGATAATCTGCCCCTTCCTCATCCCCCTCTCCCCTAAAAAACATTTGGCAATGGCTGGAGGCATTTTTGGATGTCTCAACTGGAGAGGTGGTACTAGTATCTAGTGGGTAGAGGACAGATATGCTGATAAACATGCTACAGTGCCCAGGACAGTATCAAAGCAAAATGTCAAAAGCGCCTAGGTGGAGGACCCCTCAAGAGAACAGGAACCACATAGGTGTTCATTCATGATTGTGTCTCTAGCACCCAACACACCTCACGGTCCATAGTAAGTATTCAATAAGTATGTGTTGGCACATTCATGCAAACTGACCAAATGGGTAAAAGCCTTTTGAGATGAATGAGGGCACACCCTTACAGTGGGGCTCCAAGACTTCAAAGGGGACACAGACCCCTTTCCCAGAAAATTAATTCAAACCACTTATACAACTTAAGTGTCCATCCACGATGAATAAAGAAGAGGTGAGATATATATATATATATAATCTCCAGCCATTTTAAAAAAACGAAATCTTGCCATTTGCAACAACATGGGTGGACTTAGAAGGTATTATGCTAAGTGAAATAAGTCAGTCAGAGAAAGACAAATACCATATGATTTCACTCATATGTGGAATCTAAAAACAAAACAGATGAACAAAGAAAACAAAACAGAAACAGACTCATAGATACAGGAAACAAACTGTTGGTTACCAGAGGGAGGAGGGGTTGAGTGGGTGAAATAGGTGAAGAGGATTAAGAGGTACAAACTTCCAGCTGTGAAATAATTAAGTCATGGGGATGTTATGTACAGCATAGGGAATATGGTCAATAATACTGTCATGATTTGTATAGTGACAGATAGTAACTAGACTTACGGGGATCATTTTATAATGTATAAAAACATAGGCTCACCATGATGTACATCTGAAACTAATAGCATATTGTATTTCAATTACACTTCAGTAAAAACAAAATGGAACAAAACACAAATAGCTAGTATGTTCCAGAGAGACTGGACCAGAACACAGGCCAGGGGCGCCTGGGTGGCACAGCGGTTAAGCGTCTGCCTTCGGCTCAGGGCATGATCCCGGCGTTATGGGATCGAGCCCCACATCGGGCTCCTCTGCTGGGAGCCTGCTTCTTCCTCTCCCACTCCCCCTGCTTGTGTTCCCTCTCTCACTGGCTGTCTCTATCTCTGTCAAATAAATAAATAAAATCTTTAAAAAAAAAAAAAAAAAGAACACAGGCCAGTACTCTTTCTACTAGGATACCCTGCTACTAAGAAGGTTCTTTGAAGACACATGAAAATGATTTTGATAAAGTAATATAAAATAATCACATTATAAACAGAGTTGGCATAAAAGGGAGCTGCACAGCACATATCCTAAAGACATTTTTATGCTCACATTCCAGAATGCAAAACTAGGAAATCATCAAAGTACACAACTAGTTGTCTTTTCTTTGCTTGGAGACATTTCACAGAGAGAAGTTTTGCATATGGTCCTGAAAATTCTCTGCTCATTCAAGTTTTGGCTCTTCTTTTGGTGGCATGGATCTACGCAACAGCAAATGCCATAACCTTTAGTTCACGCATGACTGTCGCCTGTGTCAATCCGTGGGATTCAGCCAGGCCTGGCAATACTCACGGATGGATGGAAGGGGGAGAGGCAGCAAGCCTTGGAAGCAGCTCAGTAGGTCCCCAGGGGTCAAATACAAGGGAGGGAAAGGGAACGAAGCAGCTGCAGCTGCAGTGAACTCCAGTTTTGCGCGGGGCAGGCAAGCACAACTGCAGACAGCCTGAGCAGGCGGCTGAGAGAGAACAGGAGCCCAGCAGGTGTGTAAAGCACAGGAAAGGAGCATTCAAAGTGGATCACCATTAAAAGTTCAAGACCCCAAGCCAGCAGTCTGTCAGCCCTGGGGTTATCTTTGATTCTGATCCCTGGGAGTTGGACTGGCATGGTCAAGGAAGTCTCCTGTCCTACGAGATGGGACATCAGCCAGCTTATTGACAATGGGCTCATATCCAGAAGCCCACATTCAAGAAATGGAGCCTGTGAAAGTAAATGGAGAATTCAGGAACCAGGTAGGTGCTGCTGAGGGATCTCTATGTGGGTCGGCTGTAGCTCAGCTGCAGTAGAAAGGCTGCACAGTGGGGAGAGGGACATGAAGAAACCAGGCTGCAGACTGGACAAAAGGAGATGTGGGGTTAACAACTGTCAGGAGGCTGTGGGATCTCTGATGGTTTCTGTTGCCCCATTGTGAGCACAGTAACAGGCACACTGGAGTCTCTGGGCTCCAGAACATTCCCTTCCCATAGGCTGCTCTGGAGTAGACTCACAGGTCATGCCACAGAGCTATTATTAAAGAGAGAAAGGAAAACTTGGGAAAACTCTCTTAGTTCAGATTTTAAATATTTACAGCAGTTTTTGCAGTTGATTGTTAGTTGACTTCTTTCACTCCCTGGTGCCACCTTGCACCTGCACCAGCCCATGGAGCTCTTTCTACACAGCCAGCCCTGACCTCCTAAACATGTGAGCAATCTCCTTGAAAACACCCATCAGAGATGTCTAAATAGAGAGAGAATGAGATGAACAGAAGGAGGGAGGGAAAGGTACCAGCTCTAAGTGAGGTCTGAGATGGAAGAACACCGAAAAGGAAGTTGCATAGAGAATGCAGGTGTTCTCCGAAGCACTTTGTGGTAGGATTGAGTCACCCTGTGTATAGATCTTTTCAATGCTGATCTACAGAGAAACGAATAAAGGAATGGCCAAATGAATAACTCAGTGAATGAATCAAAGAATCAATGGACTGATAAATGAATGAATGATGATGATAGGAAAATGGCAATGAGCAACCATCATTACACAGATGTGTGTATGCAGAGGGAAAAGATCAAAGAGTTGATGGGTGTAATCAGTACACGGAGGGCTACTCAGGCCCTTACAGAGGGATTGGTGATAAACTACAGGAGATTGACAAGCCCAAAGTGCCTCGGAAACCCTCACCCCTAGGATGGCGACAGACATGTGTGGCAGGTGCACCCTCATAGCTGGCAGCTGTCATGTTCAACTCTCCCCTCCCCCCATCCAATCATGGGTGTGGAGCAGAGGGGCCCAAGTTAAAGGACTCACCACTCACCCAGTCCTTTCTCTAGCAGTCCCTTATGTTAACTCCCTGACAATATGAGAGAAACAGAATGACTCACAAGTCATATAAGTAACGCTTTAATGCAAAAACAATCCTGTGCCTCTGAAAGACTAGCTACCTTGCATTGGCTACACTGATATTCTACACATGTGCTACATGATGGATGGTGAAATTGAGGCTATACAGAGTGAGGTGACCTCCAGCTAGATTTTATCTAGCCAATCCATAGGGGAATAATGTGTCCTAATGACCTATTGTGGCTGACCTTTTCAGAGTGAATATCGAATTCTCAACTGATAGAGGGGGTGAGTACCAGCATCACCTGGGGAGCTTTGTCAAACTTCACACGCCCCAGGAGTCCTAGCCCTGATTCTGTTATTCCCTGCCTGAGACAACAGCTACTGGATAGAGGGCAAGGAACTAGATCTGAAGTTGTTTGCATCCAATACAATGCCTACCACTTAGTCTCAGCTCAATATGTAGTTCCTGAATAAATGGATGAATAAGCCAATTTAGCTGTTTTTATAACCACAGAATTTGGAGTTTGGAGAGACCTTAAAGTTCAGCCAAACATCTTATTTAATGACAGAAATAAGGTCCAGAGTGGTGAAGTGACTTATCCAATATCACACATTTAAATACTTAGCACAGCTACTAAAATTACAAGAGTATTCAAAGTAGTTAGTATAAAAATGTAAATTAATCAGCAAACAAACTGTTTTCTGCAAAAGGCAAAGCATTGGTTTGAGAAAACTGGTCAGATGGTCTGACTGAGAGGGAAAAAAGGCATACTAGGATCACACACCAAATGTGGGATGTGGGGGTCATAGATCTGTCCTATCTTCAGGTTCTTTCCCCCCACAGTCTGCAAAGCCGCCCTGCCAACTAAGCTTTGTCCTACAACTCTAAGCCTACAAAGTACAGCAGATGGGCATGGTTTATCAGGGAAGTCTGTCCTTTAGCGAGAGAGAAGGAACCAGTGTCACAGGCCAATTCGGTGCTTCAAAGAAGAGTCTGAAAGAGATGTTCATTAATTGGGAATGACTTAGATGAGATTCCATTTCAAGACATATGATCTCTATCATGAAAACCCTCATCACCATTGAAATGTCTTTTCCTGAAGCAACGGCAAAGTGTCAAGAACACGGCTCTTGATTTCAGAGGAAAGGCTACGTATTTCTACTGTGAAGAGCCAAGAAATCATTCAACACTGAAACAGCTACATCTTTTTCATTGTGCAAAGGCCAACATAAAGACCACAGCCCCTGCTTACAGGTGAAATTCTTTTCAATACTTTGCACTCCAAGGATCTATACATAAATCTACTTGGCTTTAAGTTGCCAGAGAGCAGAATGTTATTTTAAACAAAAACACCACCACCAAGAATGACATTGTCCATGGGACCACTGGGACACCACCTGGAGAAGGTACTGATGAGGCACAATCATCCTCTTGGGCTGTGCTTTGGTGTTTGGGCAGCCAGCAGGAAACACTGATGGGGAGGGAGTGCAACTGTGTCAAGCAAATGGCCCAGTCCTTTTGGTAGCAGGAGCACTTTATGAAAATGGGCTCCATAAAGAAGTTCCATCATTTGTCTTCAGATATTATCCATCCATCCAAACAGCTTAAACCAAAATCAAGTATTGCCATATAAAATATTTTAAAAATGTGTGTGATCCTGATTAAAAATGTTTAGGGCAGCATGCTCTGAGCCTCTATACTTCCAAAAATATCTCTTGCATATGCCAACAATTGAGCCCACAACTCGTGTTATCTGTGCCTTCAACCACTTGCACTGTTCTTCATCTTTGAAGCCAGCTGTTAAAGGGCATTAAGAGCGAGGTCACTTACCCTCCAAAGAGGATCATTTGACAATGCCACACAAAGTCATCTGCAGATGCAAGATAATAGTCTTTGCAACTGTGGGTGGCCTGCACCATTGCACAGTGTCATTGAGAGCAGAGAAGTCACCATGGACTCCTTTCTGAAATTAAAAAATGTGTTCTATTGCCTTGTTTGCCCTGAGAGAATGGGTCTTGCAATCCACCAGTCACGTAAGATTTAAAAACCTTCAGATGGCAAGACTTGCAATATATACATTCTATGAGTTCATCCTAAGATAAAATCATCCCTCATATTTTCATTTAACTCTGGTGTTAGTAGTTAAAATAATCAAATTTTAAGGAAGTTTTTAAAAAATCATATAAGTACTTAAGCAAATTTGAAAATAAAAAGTTTCTTGACCAGAATGGTTTCCACAGATGTTAAATGCAACACTTAGGTTAATATAAGCCCATATGTCTTAGGTTAATATGTATTTTACTGCATCCTTCCATGCAGACCTTGACATAGGAATATGTGGAAGAACGGCAAGATGCCTGTCCTACTCCAGGATCAGCTCACATCTAATTTTCCAAGGAATTTCCAATGTAATAAACTCTCTCTAAAAATATTTTGTGGTGAGAGATTGTAATTCTAAATAATGAGACATTTTCTTCTATAGCTCATGATATAACAGTTAAAGTTGGCAAACCCTCCCTTGGTCACACTTATAATCTATGACATTAAAATATGGCTGTGGTTTGGTCAAGGCCAATGAAATCAGGCAACCCTGCTCTAGTTGTAAGAATGAAATGTTGAATTAGCAATTCCACTTTAATGAATTTATGTTAAGAAAATAAAGATATGAGCAAAGATTAATATACAAAGATATTCATGGCAGGATTTGTCTTATAGGGAAAAAATTGAGAGCAATTTTAATGCTCAACGACATGTCACTAAATAGACCATGATACTGCCATTAAAAATGATGATTGAAGGGCACCTGGGTGGCTTAGTCAGTTACACGTCTGCCTTTGGCTCAGGTCATGATCTCGGGGTCCTGAGATTCAGCCCATTGTCCAGCTCTCTGCTCAGCAGGGAGTCTGCTCTTCCCTCTCCTCTGCCACTCCCTACACCCCCCCCAGCTCATGCTCTCTGTCTCAAATAAATAAATAAAATCTTTAATAAAAAAGATGATTGAAATGTAACAATGTTTATGTTAGACATTGAATAATGGAAACAGTTGTAAAATACTAAGGACAGATGAACTTATTTTGAGAAAAAAAAATTTATATACAGAGAAAATAGTCCAGAAGAATATATGGTATAATTATGGGTTATGTTCACTTTCTTCCTTCTTTCTAAGTTTTCTAGCATAAATATGCAAAGACTTACATAACTTTATTTTTAAAAACCCATCTTACAGAAAAGAATAACAATGTCAGAGGCCAAAAATGCTATTTGCCAGATGTTTGTCATTATACATTCCCGAAAGCCCTCCTTCCTACTTGAAAATCAGGATGGGCTAACAGGATGAAACAGATAAGCCCTATATCTCAGTGACTAAATTCAATGAGAGGTTAGTTTTTATAAATGCAGGGAGGGAAGAAAGAATTTGTAGGGCTGCTCAGGAGGTTTTCCTAGCTAGTTCCAGATATAACACATAATACCACCCAATTCCATTGTCCAGAACTCAGTCCTATTACTGTCTAACGGTGAGGAAGACTGAGAAACATCTAGTTACATGACTGGAAGAAAAAAGGAAATAATTTGGTAATCAACCAGCCAGTTGCAGCCACACTACCATCACCAAGATGGGCACGACTTCCACATGGTAACTCTACTTGGTACATGAAGGTTAGAGTGAGGCATCCTTCCAAGAAGTAGAAAATGAAGAAGTGAAAATTAACCTAGCTGAAGCCAACCCAAACTCATGAAATATATCAAATTCCCACCCATCTGAGCAATGAACAGGAGAAAACGAGGTGGACAGTAATGCCCTCTATTGCAGAACTTATGCTTTTCAACTACCAACTCATGATCACGATGCCAGAATGGAATGTTTCATGCAATCCCTGACAGAGATATAATAGATTGGCTAGATGCAGGTGACTGAGGATCTGATAACGCCCAGAACAAGTCGGGTTTACTTGGGTCCACCCTTCAGAAACATGATCGTACCAACAGATCTGAAATTGTGGTACAATCAAATGTTAATGTAGTCAAATATTTCAACCTGAAACCTAACAAGGTGAAGCACTCTATCTGAAGAAAGAGTGTGTTCATAGAAAATGATCTTCGGAGAATTCAGAAAAAGAGAGAACTAGAAAAGAGGAAGAGTTTGGTGGTTTCTGCATCACCGTTCAGGGAGAGATGTTAAATCATATTCATTGAACCCTGTGGCTCTCATGCTTCTAAATATTTCCTGCACATTGTATCATTTAATCCCATAACAACTCTATGAAATAGCTTCTGTTGTTATATCCTTCCAACAAATGAGGAAACAGATGGTCCGGGAGTGCAAATGACCTGTTTTAAGTTTTCAGTTTCTAAGTGTCAGAGTCAGAAGTGACCAATACTGGGGCGCCTGGATGGCTCAGTCAGTTAAGCGTCTGCCTTCGGCTCAGGTCATGATCTCAGGGTTCTGGGATGGAGCCCACGTCAGGCTCCCTACTTAGTGGGGAGTCTGCTTCTTCCTTTCCCTCTGCCCCTCTCCCCTGCTCATTCCCCCCCCCAAATTAAAAAAAAAAAAAAGTGACCAATGGTTTCTGTGACCAGAAGCTGAGAGTTAGAGAGCTCACTGCATCACACAGGGCATGAAAATCATGGTTTCTGAAGAGATGCCCTATGGCAGGGCAGGAATAATTCATCAAGTCCCACGTTGGCCTGAATGAAATGTTGCCCTGATTGGTTGCCCAATCAGTTGTTCCTAAACTTGGCTGGTGTTATCTGTGAGCTTATAAAACTCTAGTTCCCAAACCCCATTCTAACCCTTCCTAAAAGAACACCTCTAAGGAGTAGGGTTCAAGGACCCATATTCTTACAAAGCTGCTAAGGTGATTCTGATATGCAATAACATTTTGGAATTCATATTCCAGAATTTCCCTCCTTTGGCTTTGATTCATACATTTGAAATGTTCTATTTAAAAATTTAGGCATGTCAATGATGGGACAGGATATCCTCAATGGTATGCATACAGTTCTACTCACAGGAAAATTTCTAATCTTTTTGTAAATTAGAAAGTTAGCTTTCAATTTTATAAATTAGTCTTTTATAAACTTTATCAACTTAGTAGATGCCTCCAAATCTGTCCATTTCACTTTGGGGTTTGGGTAGGGTGGCCAATTGTCCAAAAGCTTTCCTGGTATTAACACTGGAAGTCCCACCTCTCAGGAGATTCCTCCAGTCAAATTGGTATGATTGGTAGAGTGACCAACTCATCCCAGTTTGCCTGAGAATGCACCATGTTTTAAAATTGAAGGTCCCACATCCTGGGAATCCCCTGAGTCCCAGGCAACCTGTGTCAGTTGGTTACCCTAATTAGTCACAAACCACTGCTTCCCTACGAGACTCTGCATGGTCTGATAACCTCAGACAAACTCGCTATTTTACCATTTACTAAAATATATCTTCCCAAGACTCAATGACATCCAGAGTTTTTAGGAAATAAGGATTTTGTTCCTAATGAGATTTCATAAATATTAAAATATAAAACTTATGGGGGAACTGTGGAGACTTATTCAGGAGAAAGAAAACAGTCATTTAGGATTTCTCAGAAATGGAATGCTCTGTAATTTTCTTGCATCTTCTCATAAATAGGACTGAAAAAGCAAACCAAAGATGTGTTACTATATAGGTCCAAGTATTGATAGGAAGGGATCTAAGAGTCACACCAGAAATGTGATCATAGAAACTCCACGGTTGCTGGAATCTGCAAAAATTTTAATGTCACCAAGTGTTCCCAATCAAAGAAGACCCCAATGCCTCCCTCCTTGACCCAATGCCTCTCCAACCTGGGGTTCAGGCTTCATTACCCATCTCTCACACTGGCTGATTATGTTTCAAGTAAGTGACCCAAGACAGTGAGTTTGCCTAAGAGATTTCTAGTTTGTTTTTGAGACCTTTCCTTTATGCAAAATTGGTGAATGCTGGGTCAGTCATTTATACATTAACACATTTGAATATTCATAAACTGTATCTGCTTTAGTGTTCCCAAACTCTGTTTCATGAATAATTCACATGTTTGACAGCAACCTATGTTATTCAATTTATTTAAAGACTACAATCAATATAGCATGCTGCTCCAAAACATAGCAACCAGTCCTTTAACTGTAGTGTGCTTTAAAATTTCCTTCCAGTTATTTCTCCATCACACTGAACTACAAATATAGGGTAATTACTAATAATTCTATCTCCATTTTGCATGTCACCACAATCAACATATTGATTGCTTTTTGATTATAATAAACGGTTGGTTAAATTGAAGGTTTGCGATTAAGAATGTTAAGCTCTGATATTTATTTAATTCAGCTGCACCAATTTAGGCTCTACATGGTAATTTCATAAAAGCTATTGAGAATCAGAGTAGTTATTTGAATCAAGTTATAAAGAGAGCCCAGTTTCCCCAGGAGAATCTGGCATTTGAGTAAATTACACCAAGTAGGGGTTTGGTTTTGCCTCTTAGAGCATGCAAATCACTCCAGCATTATGCTCATTTTGATATGTAAATAGCAAAGCAGAGAAAAACAGGAAATTTCTTAGGTTAATTTCTTACTTTAGGATTTAAAGAAGCAAGCTTCAGAGAAACACTAAATGAAGACTTATTTACAAAAAAACTTTGTCCTGGGCCCCAACTGGCTGGATGAAGAGAAAAACAAGAATTAAAGAAGAAATATGATGGAGCTGTCAACTTTGATACAGAATTTAAGAGATTATCAAGATTTTGGCTTAAGCCAGAAAACCCATTTCAAAGGACTGAAAATCCTCCATGTTTTAGAATCTCTTAGGAGGAGATACCAAGTTTTTGTATAAAAACGGTATTGTGATTATAAAAAGCAGCCCAAACTAGAATGATCAGTGACAGGAAATTCTGGCTAACATCATGCAGACTTCACTTTCATCTCTTTTCCTCTTATTTTCTTTGAATGGTCATCTCTCAACACCTTCTTCAATTTAAGAAACAAAGTATGTTCCATTGAAACCTGTGTCTCCCATCTCTACCAACCAAGAACGTGACAAAGTTATACAGAACCAGCTTTCATATTTTCTCAACTCTAAGGCACGCATGTTTTAGACTATAATGTTTCTGAAATCAGGATATGTGATTAATAGATTCTTTCCTTATATCCCCCTTAAAGGCTGTTACTCATTGCTTGGTCTCATGATTCACAGCGTCTTAAAATGAAACTATGTTACTGTTATTGCTCATGGGGTCCTCTAAATAAGAATTCCCTTGAAACTATAATCAACCTGCACCACGCCTGACTTTGTACAGAAAACCAAGTCCCTCCTATTCATAAAGCCACTGTGGGGACTAAGTCTTCCAGATACCCGACTTTTAGTATAACATGGTTCACTTCCATGTAAACTTTTTTGTCATCTCTTCTCTCCTAGACTTTTCCCCATATTATTTTGTCCTTCCTTTCTCATTCTGAAATTCCCACTGTCTGTTCTTGACTCTTGTTTCTTCATCCTCTCTGCATTTCCTTTTATATCTAATCCAGATCCCATAACACATCACTTCTACTGGTCTCCATCCAGTTTCCTCTACTGCCTTCCTCTTTGATCCTTCCATCACATATGCCCAGCAAAACTCCATCACTGGAAAATGCAACCACCTGCCTTTGTGCCCCACACTTATCTGCTGGGCATGATGGGGGAAAAAAGAAAACCCCAACTATACAAACTCATATAGTCAGGCCACTACAAATTCATGTACTCCAAACAGGTCCTCAGGGGTTGTATGGCAACCCTTCTGTTGTCTGTGTAGCTCTTTATTCCCACTCTCTACAGAAATCTTTTAAAACTTTTCTCTCCTTTTGTAAACATATAGCCCATCACTTCTCACTCTCTGTAGGAGACTTCACTGCAGGGAAAGTGGAATTCATCATTTAGGAACCCCCTCAACTTTGTTCTATTCAAAGCACAAATTTACTTTTTTCTGTACTTCCTCCTTCTTCATTTCCCCATTGCCAAACTGGAAAAGATGGCCTGCCTTTTATCTAAATCTATTCTCTCTACCTCTAATCTGATCTCATTTGGTTCTACCACCTCTCAGTATTGTATCTTCATTCTTGCCCTCACACTACCTTCTTTCTGAAAGCATTTAAACAGGCCATAGTATTTCCCATCTTAAAAAAAAATAAACCCATTTTCAACTCCACATCCACCCAGGCTCTCCCTTCCATAGATTAGTTTCTTCAAAGAAGTGTCTGCTCAATATCTCCTCTTCCTCACCTGTCATTTACTCCTTGGCTTCTGCAATCTTGGCTTTTCAATCCAATGAGGTGACTCTCACTGAGAGGTCCAATCCATATTGCCAAATCCAGTGGACACTTGCAAGTCTGTATTAGAGGTCTGTAGCATTTGACTATATTAACCATGTCATCCTTTGAAGATCTTTTTCCTGCTCTTCTATGAAGCCATGGTCTCTTGGTTTCCATTCTGCTTCTTTGGCCACTTCATATCAGTCTCTTTCTCTAGGCACCTTTTCCTCTGCCTAGCCTATGAATGTAGGTGATGCTCAGAAATCTGTTTGGGTCCTCTTCTCTTCTATGCTGGATGATCTCTGCTATTTCTAAGCCTACAGTCATCATTCTAAGCCTACAGTTTGGGTTTTCCAAGAAGCATCCATCAAGATGTGATTAGCTGTGCAAGAGATTTATTGGGGGAAACATCTGTGAAGGACAAAGAGGAGGGAGCAGAAGTAGGTTGGGAAAAGCAGTTAGATCATGATGTCATTTTGACACTTGCAAAAGAAGTGGGTGAAGAAAAGATCAGTCAGAAGGGTCTCAGAATGCCATGGAGTTCTAAGACAGTTTCATTCAGGCCCACGGGGAATCCTGGAACCAAAGTTGCCTATTAAGTAGTCCTGTAGCTAGCTGGGAAGTGTGGCCTTGGTGTGAACCCAGTGTAAGATTCAAAGGCGGGGGGGGGGGAGGGGTGGTCAACTGGGTCTGTCAGTGAAGTGTGCTTCTCCACAGCAGGTTCTCTTGAAGGAGGTCTGAGCAGTGCACTTTCATGGCTATAATCCATGTCAGTAAATTTCAACCTTGGCAGGGCCACCTGCCAGAATCCTGATGGAGCTCTTTAAATACAAATGTATCTAGATCTTGCCTTCTGAGAATTTTGATTTAGTTAGTCTTAGATGAAATCAGACATGTTCTTTGCAAAAAGCTCCATAGGCAATTCTGATTCCTAGCCAAGTTTGGAAACAAAGATCTTCATGTCGATGGCTTGAATTGCTCGAGTCAGTCTGGGTTTTCACCGTGAGGTCCAGATCCATATAATCAACAGCCTACTGGGCCTTTCCATTTGGATGTTCCAAATTAAAGTCAATATAATCTGCCCCAAGCCTGTTCCTTTTCCTGCATTCCCTACTTCAGTGAATGCCAATAACTTTCCTCTTTCAATGGTCCAAACCAAAAGCCATGGCATCATGATTGACTCCTCCTTCCCTTACTCCTCACCACCTCTTAGTCACCAAGTCCTGTTGATTCTGCCCTCTTGATATTTCCCGAATATCTCTCTCTTCCCTAGTGTCACTATGTAATTTCAAGCTATCATTCTTGCCCCCATTCTTGTCCCCTCCAATTCATTCTTTACACCACAGCCAAGTGATCCCTCCATAACACACATTGGGCACGATCACTCTATTGTCTCCTTATGGCTCCCAAAATAAAGTCCAGAATCCATTATGTATTACACAAGGCCATACACATTTGAATCCTTGTTTATTAGCCCCTGTCTTAACTCTAGTCAGCATCCTACCTCCTGCTGAGCTACATGCAGTTCTGGGAGATCTCTAGGCGTTTGTATCAGCTCTGACTTCTTCCTGGAATATACTACCTGCTTTCTTTCCTTGTTAACTCCCCCAGTCTCTCAAGGCTCCATTTGAATTCACTTCCTTTGTACACCTTCCTTAAAGTCAACGTCTCTTTCCACTTCCACCAAGCTGAGTTAGATGCCATCGCAATCCCATCACATCCTACCATTGCATGTTTCACAGAGATTAATGTGATCCTTCAGACTATGAATGTGCCTTCTTCACTGGAAAATCCCCAGCACTTCGCACATTGGAGTTCTCAGCTAAGTACCTTGCGGGCTATGAACAGTAGAAAGAGCACAGGCTTTGAATTTTACCATGGCCTATTTCTGGATAACCTTGGGCAAGTACTTAACCTCCAGTTTTCTCATTTGTAAACTGAAAAACATTCCTCTGCATTGCTATGATCAGTGCATCATTATCTAAAACATGGTGCTTGTCATCTGGAAGTATACCCTACAATTCCAGTTTTTCGAATTCTCTTCACTTTTACAAGATCTCTGCTTAACACTTCATCTAATTGAATCTGATATGCCATCTTCATTGTTTCCCCCTTAGAGCTGTTTCCTTCCTGTATATTAGACCATCTTCCCACAACTCATCCACATAGCTACCTTCCTCTTTTCTTTGATTTCTTCCATGAGCCAATTCCTGTACCTCATTGCTGAGGCAGACACCACTAATGGTTTTTGCAGAAACTGTGGCGTCAGACACAGCAGCAGATCCATAAGTTACTGCACATCCATGTGAGCAAAGGCTAGGGCTTGAATCCCCAGGTGGGAAATGATAAATATAATTGCTGAAGTGGATACCATTAATGGTTTTTGCAGAAATCATACTGTAAGATCCTCCATCATATGGACACATGAACTCCCCCAAGAGCAACCAAGATAATAAATTCTGGTATATCAGAAGTTCTTATCCAGATCTCGGGCATTAAAACACAATTTTGTGTAAGCTTTTGCTAGGGACAAAGCAAAAGCTAGGTAACAAATCCTTCTCACCCGGATGTTCTAAAAAAAATTGACTTAGGAGTCCTGTCCTACACAGACTAAGTAACTAACTAATTAAATTCTCTAGTATTTACTGAGTACCTTCCATGTACAAGGCATTGTAAATGGTCTAGAGATAAATGCAGTTTGGAACTCAGAGCAGTTTAGCACAGTAGTTAAGAGCATGGGCAGCTCCTGTCTGCCTGAACTCAAATGTAGGCCCCATCACTCATTACTTGGATGACCTTGATCAGTGACCTGAGGTGTGCCTCAGTTTTCTTGTCTGTAAATTGGGTATAATGATAGTACTTTTCTGAAAAGACCTCAAATAATAAATGTGTTAACACATGTGAAGTCTTACTTAGAACAGTGTCTGCCACTATATAAACTTAAATATGTTAACCGTGATTATTGTGGAACACAGAGGAGGGGTATCCAGCCTAGCCTTGGGGACCAAGAAGGGCTTCCTATAGGAAATAATGTCTAAACTGATATTGGAAGGATGATGGTAGGTAAAGGAAAGGATGTTTTAGACAGGAACTGCATGTACAAAGCTCCACAGCACAGTGGGCAATGATCCACAGTGGAAAACTGTTAGAGTTGCTGGGTTGTAGTGTGTGTTAGAAATAGGAGGGCAATAGAGAGAGATGATAAAGGTAAGCAGGTGTGTCACCTGTCTTCCATTTGCCCCTCTTATTTATACTCTCCTCTGCCCTGCTCTTTGTGCAGAGGCTAACTTCTGTGGCTGTTTTTTGTGGCTCCCATGCTTACTGGCTTTCAGTTGTTATTTGACCACTGAGAAGCTCTGGAAGGCCATTAGAGGGAGGTAGGAGAGTGAGGGTGGCCTTACTCCCTGATTCTGTTCCCAGTGAGCCACAGCTTCTTCCAATCACCCTCCTCATCCCACAATCTTTCTCAGGCATGAGGAAAGGATCCCAGCCCAAGAAAGTACCTGGGCAAGGAAGTCACCAAGCCTGATATTCTTTGGATCCCTGGATATTCCTAACACTCACTGGATGTTTGTAACCCTATCCCAAGTGTCAGCCCCTGAGGAGCAAAGAGAAAAAATATCTCTATTTTTCTCTCTTTCTTTTTAAAAAAATATTCTATTGAACTTAATTTATTTTTTTAAGAAGACTCCATGTCCAGCATGGGGACTAATGCGGGGCTTGAACCCACAACTCTGAGATCAAGACCTGAGCTGAGATCAAGAATCATGCTCAATTGATTGAGCTACCCAGGTGCTCCTATTTATTTTTAAGTAGGCTCCATGCCCAGTGTGGGGCTCGAACTCACATCCCTGAGATCAAGAGTCACATATTCTACCAACTGAGCTGGCCATGTGCCCCTATCTTTCTCTTTCTATACCCCTTTTTTTCCTTAAAATCTCCAAGGACCGAAAGGGAAACACATCTCCAAGTAGGAATGGGCCAACCACTGCTGTTGTCCCTGATTCCAACCCTGCAAAGCTCTCACCAATATAACTTCCTCAGGGCCACCTGAACTTAAACCTTTGCCAGGCCTGAGAGCTGCTTGATGTTACCAGGCATGGCCTCTAGGGGCACTCAGGTCTCTCTAGTCACCAGAACCGAAGCGGTCAGGTAGAGATCACAGGAATGGGCTCTTTTACAGAGAACAAGTTTTTGATCCTAATGTAACTAGAAAAGCACTAGACTGATTCTATTTGCACAGTTTTCGGGTTTTGTGGAGTAAGGGAAAATATTTGCAAACCTGACAAATGAATAATATCTAGAATATATAAGGAACTCTCAAAACTCAACAGGGAAAAACAAACAATCCAATTAAAAAATGAGCAAAAGACATAAAGAGACATTTCCCTGAGGAAAATACACAGATGGAAAATAAGCACAAGAAAAGATGTTCAACATCATTAGCCATTAGAGAAATGCAAATTAAAACCACAATGAAATATCACTATACACAGCTAAAATCCGAAACACTAACAATACCAAATGTTGTCAAGGATGTGGAGAAACCCAATCACCCATACAACACTGGTGGGAAATGTGAAATGGTACAACCAATCTGTAAAGAGTCTGGCAGTTTCTTTAAAAATGAAACATGATGGGGCACCTGGGTGGCTCAGCGGTTGGGTGACCAACTGTTGGTTTAGCTTGGGTCCTAACCTGGAGTGGGGGGATTACTCCCCCCCGCCCAGTTCTTCCCTCAGCATGGAATCTGCTTGTTCCTCTCCCTCTGCTCCTCCCTCCACCCCCTCAACGCCCCCACCTCTGCTCATGCGTGCATGTGTGGGCTGTCTTTCTCTGTCCCTCTTTCTCTAAAATAAATAAATAAACAAACAAACAAACAAATAAATAATTTTTAAAAAAAATAAAATAAAAACGAAACATGCAACCACCATGCTACCCAGCAGTTGTACTCCTGGGTATGTACACCAGAGAAATGAAAAATTATGTTCACATAAAATGTGTACACAAATGTTTACAGTAGTTTTACTCATAATAGCCCCAAACTGGAAACAGTTCAGATGTCCTTCAAAGAGTAAATCGTTAAACAAACTGTGGTACATCCATATCCTAAAATACCACTCAGCAACAAAAGGAAAAAACCAGTGATGCGCACAACTTGTATAAATTTCCAGGAAATTATGCTGAGTGAATAAAACAATCCAAAAGGTTACAGAATATACACTTCTGTTTAACTAACATTGTTGAAAGACTAATTAGAGAAACAGAGAACAGTGGTAGGCCGGAGTCAAGGAACAGGGTAGCCGGGAAGAGGTCAGTCTGGCTGCAAGAGAGCAACATGAGAGATCTTTGTGGTTATAGAAATGTTCTGTTCTGTCTCAACTGTATCAATGTCCATATCCTGGTTGTGATACTGTTCTATAGTTTTGTAAAATATTACCAGTAGGGATTAGTGGGTGAAAGGATTATGGAATCTCTGCATTATTTCTTACAACTGCATATAAATCTCTAATTATCTCAAAATAAAAAGTTTAATTTAATAATGGAAAAATGTTAGTTAAAATTCAGCAATTGTTCAATATTGGCATAATTTACCAAAATTGATCATTAGTTACTTTGGATTTACCTGTTATGCCCTTATTAAAGTCATTTTACTAATTTAAAAATATGACCAAGCTCCCTACCTTCAACCCACATACATATACACCTACGTGTTCACACATTTACCTAGATATTAAATACTCCTACTCTGCAGGTCTAGTGTGGTGCCTAGAAATCTATATTTCTAGCAATGAGATAATTCTGATATGCACTAAAACACTTCTTTAGGTGAAATTTGGCATCTTTCCCTATCAATCTAAATTAATATTCCAAGGTCACCTCTAAGTGACCATGCAGTATCAGTGGTAGGATGGAAAAGTCCTTGAGCTTTGCGAGGCAAACATCTTCCCAGGAAGTCTGGCTCCTGCTATTTCATAGGACATCCTTCCTCTTGGAACACACATCCTCCTGCTTCCTGTGTGCCTAACACCTTCATCTTTGCTCACCTCTCCAGACTGTACCTGGTGACCCATTCAGTTTCACATGGAGGAAAAACATGGCGTTGAGAGTCTGAGGGACAAAATGAAGGTCTTTTGAAAAGTACAGATGTTCTGATTTTAAAATAAAACTCCTACTGTTACAGTTCTGTGTCCTGCGAATGGTAAAGAATGAGAAGAAAGTGGGGCGCCTGGGTGGCACAGCGGTTAAGCGTCTGCCTTCGGATCAGGGTGTGATCCCGGCGTTATGGGATCGAGCCCCACATCAGGCTCTTCCGCTATGAGCCTGCTTCTTCCTCTCCCACTCCCCCTGCCTGTGTTCCCTCTCTCGCTGGCTGTCTCTCTCTCTGTGAAATAAATAAATAAAATCTTAAAAAAAAAAAAAAGAATGAGAAGAAAGTGCCCTGTCAAAACAAAAGCTTTGGACTCCGTGTAATCACACACTCTTGTCTTGGGGTAAAGGTTCACAGCCAAGCTAAGGGATAGCATTTCCTCCTAAAATCTATTTAAGGCAAACAGGGATTTAAAAAAGACACACAAGTCACCTCTGGTACCAGATAGAAAGAATTAAAACCTGCACTAGACAGCTGCTTGCCTACCAAAATGTCTTGGCAGGATCACAGCTGCAACTCTTCTGAAATCTGAGGAATCAAATTCAGAGAGAAAGTTGGGGACTAAAGAATCAAGACTTTAGAATACCAAAGCATTAGAAAGTTGAGAGGAATTCTGATTGACTAGGTAAGTAATTCATGCCAAATAAATCTATGTCAAGTCAGGGGAGCGAAGCAATGGCTTTGGAAAAAGGGGAGTGGATATACCTTTACATCCTAGCACTTGAAGACCTTTTCCAGCATATTTCAAGGCCAAGTGTAGATTCTTCTATCAAGCCATTAAACTTTCTCCCAGGGAACAAAGAGATAAACTGTATGTTTTCTTCTCTCTGTTAGAGGCAGGTAGTGAAGAATGAACAGGGACTGAACATTCCTGAAAACTCCACTTGGTTTTTGTACTGGCCAGAGGACTTGGTTTCACACAATGAAGATTTGGGGTAATTAAGCATAATAGGAAATCACCAGGAAACTTGAAGAATCTAGCTCAGAAGAGGAACGTAAACTAAGGTGGGACACGCAGGTAGGCCCACTGCCAAGGTCATGCCAGCCTGGTTGGGTGCTATTGCTGCTGCAGCTACCACTGCTATAAACTGAATGCTGCCAATGGCTCAGCTACATTGAATCCTGAGAGGTGTCACTGTTGTCCACATCACTAGGGAAGCTGTCCCTCCTGAGGACAGGATGAATCAGAATGAAAGGTCCTAATGATTCAGGATCTCCAGAAGTGTAGCCTATAAATTTGTATTTTAAAATATAATCCCCAAGGTGATTTTAAAGATCCCCTGATTTGGGTAGCAATTACTTAAATATGGAATATTAATTGTGTTATTGCTCTGCTCAAAGCTTTCCTGTTTGTTTCATGTTCAAAATTACTCAATGGCTAATTATTATCTATGGAAAATTAAGTTCAGATTCCTTAGACTAACATTCAATTCCCCAAGTTCTCTGGCCCTATCCCATTTTTCCAGACATGTCTTCCTCTCCCTTCTGTGTACCCAACATGGCAGTCCCACTGAACTGCCTTGATCATTCCACGGCTCTGCTGATATGCCTCTTGGCTCTGCTCCCATCTTTATCTGCCGAAATACTCTTCATTTTTCAGGTCACCTCCATCCCAAGTTTTCCTTAATTACTTCTCAGCTTTCTCTGACACATTTCTCTTTTTACACATCATATTATGATTCTGATATAGATTTTTGGCATACATGGTATTTATAGTAATAGATAACAATCTTTGCATCACCTATTATATAGAGAATAGTACCTGATTCATAGTAGATATTCAATAAATACATAAACAAAACCCATCTTGGAAATTTTTCTAGCTGGATTTATAAAGTACATTAATTCTGAATGATGCTTCCAATTAGAGGCAGAGCTTGCCACAAATTCTGGTATCCCAAAAAGTAGTCTGTTTTTCAGATTTATAGACCATGATTCTTTAAAAGGAATGGATGACCACACTAAATCCCCTCAACTACAAATGTTGCTTACCCTAACACTGAATTGAATACCAATGAAACTATGTTTTACATAGATAGATCACACCCTGCCCTCAAAAGTTAAAATTAAGAATGTCTATTAACTTACAGCAATATTACTTAAAGATAATTACTGTTGATGGTAGCCAGGAGATAAATACTTCATTGTAAATATGTGGCAGTGAATTTTAGATAGAAAATTACAAAAACCAAGTATCTATTATTTAAGTGGTTAAACACAAAGAAAAGGTTGCTCCTTTACCTCTCAGGTCAAAGTCTGAAGGCTTGGAGTGATTGATTGGTACAATATTGTGTGGTTAAAAAGGTGGGAATGCAAGCTGGTGCAGCCACTCTGGAAAACAGCTTGGAGATTCCTCAAAAAGTTGGAAATAGAGATACCCTTCGACCCAGCAATTGCACTAGTAGGTATTTATCCCAAAGATACAAATGTAGTGATCCAAAGGGGCACCTGCACCCCAATGTTTATAGCAGCAATGTCCACAATAGCCAAACTATGGAAACACCCCAGATGTCCGACAGATGAATAGATAAAGACAATGTGGTATACATACACAAAGGAATAGTATGCAGCCATCAAAAAATGGAATCTTAACCATTTGCAACAATGCGGTGGAACTAGAGGGTATTATGCTAAGCAAAATAAATCAATCAGAGAAAGACAATTATCATATGATCTCACTCATATGTGGAATTTAAGAAACAAAACAGAGGATCACAGGTGAAGAGAAGGAAAAATAAAACAAGACAAAATCAGAGAGGGAGACAAACCATAAGAGAACTGAGGGTTGCTGGGGGGAAGAGGGGGTGGGGGGATGGAGTGGCTGGGTGATGGACATTGGGGAGGGTATGTGTTGTGGTGAGCGCTGTGTATTGTATAAGACTGAAGAATCACAGAACCATACCCCTGAAATAAACAATACATTATATGTTAATTAATTGAATTTAAATTTTTAAAAAGTCAAAAAAAAAAAAAAGAAAAAAAGGAGGAAGGACTAAGTTTTCGATTTTTCTATGGTTACCTCATGTCAGACAGCCAGTGCTGTGAAATTATAAATACAGTAGCGTTTGCTTTCATTTTTCTCTGTATCTTGAATGTTTCCTGTCCCTTTTGTTTGGAAGTTACAAAACCAAGCCAAGCCAAAATGAAAATAGAAAAACAAAACAGAGGGCTTAACTCCTTTGCTTTGACTTTGCAGCCAATCAGAGCTACATAAACATAGAGGTGAAATAAGTGTGGGGAGGGGTTTTATTGATGGAACTGTGAAGTGATCATTGAGTTTGGGGATTCCATCCAGAATTCAATTCAGATTCAGGAAAGGATTGTGAAAAAAGCCTCCACATAGGATGATCGCTTCACTAATTCATTTATTCAACAAATAGTTACATGTCTTGCACTGTAGGTCTTGGGGTAAGTAAGATATAGTCTGTCTCCTCATAGAATTTATTGTTCAGTAAAGGAAATAAGTAACAAATGTTGTACAGATGATTGCCCTGCTGTGGTGGAAACAGTTACCACAAAGGAGATGCACACAGTGTAGTCTGAGATTTGTCTAACAGGGGTCCCAATCCCAACTCACCTCTTGGCCTCCAGACTTTTAGTATATACCTCTACTGTTTGTCTCCAACTTGCTTCACTCTTCCTTTTACTCATTATGTCAGTTTTATGTATTCCAGCTCTTTCTTCTCCAGAGTTCTGGCAATCATTACACTTGTGTCACTTTTATGCATCTAGAATTTGGAAAAACCAACAGTTATTTTCTGCATAGTAGCCTAGTCTGGACAGAGCTAATCAGAAATATTATCACCGTGGATGATCCCAGACAAGATTCTTTGGATTCCTGTCATTCTAAAGCAGAATCTGCATTGTCCACACAATGTAGTGCGAGAGGCCCACATTAAGTGACAGTAACCCATGGCCCACCCCTTCAAGAGCCCTCTTTGCTTCCTTCAGTGGCAATGGGAGAGTCAGGATAGACTCGGTGAGATGATACTTCATGTGAAATGCTCACAGCTAGATTTTGTTTCTGCTGTGCCCTTGGGGGTTGGAAGCATTATTACTTCTCAGGCATATTTACTCATCAGTATCTATAATCTTGACCAGCTAAGACAATGCCCACAAACTGGGAAATTTCTTGATTTTTACATTCATTTTTCTCATTTCCTGTTAGGTCATGAACAAGAAGACCTGATATGACCAAAGATGTTATGATTGTGGACATTAATCTGTGGAGAAGCCAAACTGGGCATGAGGGAATTAACAAAGTTCTGTACAACCCATTTATTCAGACATGCAAGATTGGTTCACCTTTTCTGCATACTTTTCTGGGTTGCACGCTAAAGAAGACTCAGGTGAGAAAAATGTAGATCCAATTCCTAGGCAATAGGTTGGATTGAGCTGAAAAAAAGGATCACCCTCAAACAATAATATCACCGGTAAAAAAGAAAAAAAAGGAAAAAAAAGTTGAACAAAAAATTTTTAATACATAGCTAAACTTGAAAGTAAGTAAAGGAAATTCCCAGGTGTAGGGGCCCGAAACAGCAGTTGGAGCCAAACCTCTTGAGAAAATAATGATAAATCAATATTAGCTTCAGAGGCCAAGGACTGTGATATTAGTGGTTTCATTGAGATAAAAGGTGAGGATTTGGGTTTCCCACAAAAACCAGGCTCAAAAGGCTGCTCTGCTCATGATGAAGAAATGCAAGGACGTTAACTGCTGTCCAGGAAAGGGTCAATGAAGCTATTTATCCACTAAGAGAAAGTGGCTTCGATCAGAAATCAGGACCCCAAATATGTGTCACGAGTGTGGGAGGCTAAAAATTCAGACTACTCTGTGGAAGTGTGAACACCAAGCCAAAAGATCAACCTAGAAACTTTTCCAGAAGGCACTCGAAGAGGCATCATAAAACTGTCTTGAAGAGATTTCTTCCATGTTGAGAGTCCCCAACATCATGCCCAGATTCAGTGATTTGCTAGGAGGACACACAGGATTTAGCATGTACTCATATTCATGGCTAGGATTTATTACACTGAAAAATCCAAAGTATAATTGGCAAAGAGAAAAAGCACATGGGCAAAATTCAGAGAAAACTAGTTACAATTCTCCAAGAGTCTGCTCCCAGAGAAGTCACGTAGGATACATTTAATTCCCCCAGCAAGGATTTGTTACAACATGTGAAATGTTGTCTACCAGGGAAGCTCATTAGAGACTCAGAGTCTGGGATGTTAATTAGGCACTTGGTCAGGAAGGCATCCTCTGCCTCTCTCATATGCAGATCCCAGACTCTTGAAAGGAAAAGGAAAGTGTTCATCATAAACCAAATTGTACAATTTAATCAGAGACAGCTACTCTGATCAGTTCTAAGAATAGTGGGACCACTCTTGAAATCTAAGTATGAGGTATAGAACCATGAAGAGACCTTAAATATTCTCATCACACACCAAAAAGCTAACTATGTGATGGGAGAGATGTGTTACGTAACTTGATTGTGAGAATCACATATATCAAAACATCATGCTGTACACTTCAAATACATTAAAATTTTGTTTGTCAGTTATACCACAATAAATCTGGGGGTTAGGGAAGGAAAGTAAAAAACAAACAAACAAAACCTGAATCCATTTCTGTTGGTTACAACTAAGAACCCTGATGTATATAAGAACAGTCTGAAAGAGGGGCGCCTGGGTCACTCAGTCAGTTGAGCACCAGACTCTTGGTTTCAGCTTGGGTCATGGTCTCGGGATCATGGGATCAAGCCCCATGTGGGGCTCCACACTCAGCAGGGAGTCTGCTTGAGATTCTCTCTCCCTCTGCCCTTCCCCCCACTCCCTCTCGAGCTCTCTAAAATAAATAAATCTTCAAAAAAAAAAAACAAGTCTGAAAGATACTTTAAAATAATATATGGGCTCTAGAGCCTCAAGATTTTGGCACCTGGTGGGGGAAACATATACATAGAGAACTGACTATATATAACGTGGAAGGTACTGTAACAGACACAGCAACAAACGTCTCTGAGAACCCAGTTGAGGGTATCTTTTCCATCTTGAGGGGAGCAGGGGTCCAGGTCAGGCCTCACAAGGAACTAACAAAGTGTGAACTGAGTCCTTAAAGGTCCATAAGATTTCATCATACAAAGAAGAGAGGAAAAAGAATTGTATTTAAAGGGAAAGGCATGATCCAATGTATGGTAGGAGGAAGCAGAACCTGAAGATAAACTAATTAGGCTATGAGCACCATTGCATGTAAGGTTGAAGATAAAATAGGGACAGTATCTGAAGAAAGCTATGGGAAATTAAGGTGGATAAGTAGGTAGAACTAAGTTCTTAAAAAAAATCCTTAAATTGACTTCCAAAATGTTTGCATTATTCTTGTCCTATTTCTGTCACTTTTAGAGCCAATAGAAGGCATATTGAACCATCACCTTCGTGAGCTGGAGGGAGAAGAGCGGGTCACTGAGATGAGGAATGGACTGGAGATAGAGGGTAACATTCCAGCCCCAAGTCCGGTCACTGAAAACAGGGCAAAATCCAGGAAATTCTTTTAGGCTTAAAAAAAGCCTTATTCAGATAAAAGAGCAAAGAGGAAACAAAAGACATACAGGACAAATATAAAATGATGAGCAAGATGATAAATTTAAATCTAACTATAACAATAATCACAACTGTAAATGGTTTAAACACCTTAATTAAAAGACAGAGATGATAATGTTTCAATTTTGGCTCATCAGTTGTATTATGGAATGATTCTGTCCCCCGCCTAATTCCTTTGTTGAAGTGCTAATCCAGAGTGACTGTATCTGGAGATAGGGTCTTAAGAGCTAATTAAGGTTAAATGAGGTCATATGGGTGGAACTGTAATTCAATAGAACTGTGACCTTATAAGGGGAGGAAGAGAAGGTAATACCTGTCTCTGTCTGTCTCCATGTGTGTGACTGCACCCAGAAAGGCAAGAAGGCAACATCTGCAAGCCAGGGAGAGAGCCCTCATCAGAGACTGAATAGACTGGGTCCTTGGTCTTGGACTTCTCAGTTTTCAGAACTGTGAAAAATAAATTTCTGTTGTTTAAGCCACCCAGTCCACAGCATTTTGTTATGGAAGCCGCAGCAGAGTAAGAAAAATTGTAACAAATATACTACACTAATGCAAGATGTTAATCATAGGGAAACTGGGATGCAGGAGTGAAGGGATCTATGGGAACCCTCTATAGTTTTCACTCAATTTTTCTGTAAACTTAAAAAGCTCAAAAGAGAAATTCTAGTAGTTTTTTTTTTTTAAGGCAGAAATTGTCTAACTGGTTATAAAAGCAAGGTTCTCTATATAGTGCCTATAAGAAATGCACATTAACTACAAAGACACAGAAAGCTAAAAGAAAGAGGACAGGAAAAGATATACCAGACTAACACTAAACAAAATAAAGCTGGGGAGCCTGTATTAATAACAGACACAATAGGTTTCAAAGCAAAGAATCTTTCCAGAGACACAGAAAGTCAATTCATAATGATAAAAGTCAACCTACCACAAAGACACAACAGTCTTCAATGTTTATGCAGTAACAGAGCTTCAAATAAACATAAAGCAAAAACTGACGGAATTGCAAGGAACAGTAGATAAATCCATAATTATAGTCAGAGATTTCGATAACCCTGTCTCAATAATTAATAGAACACATAAACAAAAAGTCAATAAGTCTATAGAGAAGACTTGAACACTATGTCCAACCAACATGATCTATTCAATGTTTATCGAACACTCCAACCCTAAAGAGCAGAAATGCATACACAAATGCATACTCAAAATATACCAAAATACATCATATTTTGAATCATAAAAAAAGTCTTGATAAATTTTAAATGATTTAAGTAATAAAAAGTATATTTTCTGAACACTGTGAAAGTTTTAATTTAATTTATTTTCATTAATAACCAATAACAGAAAGATCTTTGGGAAGTCTCCATATACAATTGGTCCTTGGATAATTTGGTAGCGACATTGACCCGCTAGGCAGTCAAAAATCCACATGTAACTTTTGACTCCCCCAAAACTTAATTTCTAATAGCCTACCATTGACTGGAAACCTTACCAATAGCATAAACAGTCAATTAACACATATTTTGCATATTATATGCATTATGTACTGTATTCTTATAATAAAATAAGCTAGAGAAAAGAAAATGTTATTAAGAAAACTGTAAGAAAGAGAAAATACACTTGGAGTACTGTACTGAAATTATTTTTAAAAATCTGTGTATAAGTGACCTGCTCAGTTCAAACTTCTGTTGTTAAGGGTCAACTGTAATTGGAAACTAGCACACTTTTAAACAACAAAGGGGACAAAGAAAAATAATCAAAATTAAAATTAAAAAATATTTTAAACTTGGTACAAATGAAAACACAACGTATCAAACTGTATGGGATGCCTGAGTAGTAGAAAAAAAATGGCCCTCCAAAATGTCTACATCCCAATCTCTAGAACCTGTGAATGTTACCTTATAACACCAAAGGGACTTTGCAGATGTGGTAAATTAAGAACCTTGAGATGGAGAGATTATCCTGAATTATCAGAGTAGGCCAATGCAATCACAGTAATCCTTACACAAGAACCGAGGAGGGGTCAGAATCTGAGGAGAGGGCAAACTGGAAAAGGGGAACCTGGCTGGCTCAGTCGGTGGAGCATGTAATTCTTGACCTCAGAGTTGTGAGTTTGAGTCCCACACTGGGTGTAGAGATTTCTTTAAAAAAAAAAAAAAAAAAAGCTGAAAAGGACAAAGACACATGGTCTCACCTCAAAGATTCCAGAAGGAACCAGCCCTGTCAACACCTTGACTTTAGCTCAATAAATCTGAATTTGCACTTTCACCTTCAAAATTGTAAAAGGACAATTTCGTAATGTTTTAAGCCATTAAGTTTGGGGAAATTTGTTACAAAGTCAACAGGACTCTAACACAACCCTTAAAATACAACTTAAAGGAAATTTAGAAGAATAAACGCCTAACTTTTGCCTTATGAAACTAGGAAAAAAGAAGCAAATTCGAAGTGGCAGAAGAAAGCAAGTGATAAAAATCTGAGTAGAAAGCAATGAAATAGAAAATAGAAAAATAGCAAAAAATAATGAAACTAAAAGTGGTTCTTTAAAATCATTAAAACTGATAAACCTTTAGCCAGACTGATCAGAAAAAGAAAAAGAAGACACAAATTACCAATATCAGGAACAAGAGAAGTGATATCCCTACAAATACAACTAATGTTAAGAAGAAGAGAGTATTATGAATAACTTTGTGCTAATAAATTCAACAACTTAGATGAGAAAGGGGACAGATTCTGCAAATTATGAAAGCTCACTCAAGAAGAAATAGATAACTTGAATAGCTTTATATCTAATAAAGAAATTGAATTTGTAGTTAACCTTCCTCCTCCAAAGAAAACTCCAGAGCCAGTGGCTTTACCAAGTTCCTCCAAATATTTAAGGGAGAAATAATACCAATTATGTACAAACTCTTCTGGTAAATTGAAGCAGATGGAATACGTTCCAATTCATTCTATGAGGACAGCATACCAAAACCAGACAGAAAAGAAAAGAAAACCACAGACCAATACTCATCATGAACACACATGCAAGTATTCCAAATAAAATCATAAGTGTAAATCGTACCCAACAATACATAAAAATGATAAAACATTATGAGATTTCATGGGGTTTATCCTCACGTATTCCACATTACCTGGTACGTGAAGACTACAGAGAGTACAAGATAAGCCTACTATTGAAATATCAATCAACATCATTCACCATAACTTTTTTTTTTAGCTAAAAAAATAAAACAACAACGACCCTGTGCAATCATGTAAATACATGCAGAAAAAAACCTGTTCCCTAATAAACTAACAAACAAAACTCTGAGAAAACTGGGAATAGAAGGGAACTTACTTAGTCTGATAAAGTGTATCTACAAAAAAACCCAAACAAACAAACAAACAAACAAACCCCTATGGCTAACATCATATTTAATGGTGGAAATTAAATGTTCATTCCTCATAAATTCAGGAATAGGATGAGAACATGCACTTCTGCCATTTGTATTCAACATTATATTGGTGGGCCTAACAAGTGCAAGAAGGCTAAAATAATATGTAAACAGATAGCAGCCAGATTAGGAAGAAAGAACTAAAACTGTCTTCATTTATAGAAGATATGATTATCTATACAGAAAAAGAGATGGAATGTGCTTAAAAGCTACTGGAATTAATAGAAGAGTTTAGCAATGTTGCAGGATTCAAGGTCAATATATAAAAACTGTATTTCTATATACTATCAATGAACAATTGGAAATTGAAATTAAAATGACGTTTAAAATAGCATCAAGAACATGAAATACTGGGGTGCCTCAGTGGTTCAGTCAGTTAAGTGTCCTACTCTTGCTTTTGGCTCAGGTCATGATCTCAGGGTCGTGGAATTGAGCTCTGCATTGGGCTCCATACTCAGTTTGGAGTCTGCTTGGGATTCTCTCTTTCTCCCTCTGCCTCTCCCCCACTCTTTCTCCCTCTCTCTTTCTCTAAAATAAATAAATAGAGCTTTAAAAAATATATATGAAATAGTAGGGTTAAATCTGACAACAGATATGCAAGATACACACACTGAAAACTACAAACTATTGCTGAGAAAAGTTAAGGAAGACCTTAATAAATGGAAGAGACGTAGTGTTCATGGAACACTCAGTGTTGTGAAGAGGTCAATTCACTCAAACTCATCTACAGCTTCAACACAATCCCAATAAAGACCCCAGCAGGACTTTTTGTAGAAATAGATAAGTGAATTCTAAAATTCATATGGCAGTGCAAAGGACTTAAATTGTCATGATGTCTTTGAAAAAAGAAAAGCTGGGACGCCTAGGTAGCGCAGTCGTTAGGAGTCTGCCTTCGGCTCAGGGCGTGATCCCGGTGTTCCGGGATCGAGTCCCGCATCGGGCTCCTCCACTGGGAGCCTGCTTCTTCCTCTCCCACTCCCCCTGCTTATGTTCCCTCTCTCGCTGGCTGTCTATCTCTGTCAAATAAATAAATAAATAAATAATATTAAAAAAAAAAAGAAAAAAGAAAAGCAAAATTGGAAGACTAACACTACCTTATGTCAAGACTTATTATAAAGCTACAATAACCAAGATAGTGTGGCATCAAGAGAGACAAATAGATCAATGAATCAAACTCAAAAGTCCCCAAAGAAGCCTACACATATATGAACAGCTGATTTTTGACAGAGGTGCAGAACTAATGCAGTGGAGAAAAGATAGTTTTTTTCACAAGTAATGCTGGAGCAAATGGATATTCATATACTCCAAAATGAATTCTGATGCATATCTTGTGTCATTAAAAAATTAACTCAAAATGGATTATAGATAGAATTGTAAAACCTAAAACTATGAAACTTACATAATAACAAAACAGGAGAAATTCCCAAATTGTTGTGACTTCAGGTGAAGCAAAATTTCTTAGATATAAAGCCAAGAAGAAAAAAAAGTATGAATTGTATTTAACCAAAATTAAAAATTTCTGGTCTTCAAAAGACATTTTTCAGAAAACGAGGATGAAAAGCCCCAGATGGGGCACCTGGCTGGCTCATTTGGGGGAGCGTACAACTCTTGATCTCAGGGTTGTGAGTTCAACCCCCACATTAGGTGTGGAGATTACTTAAAATCTTGTAATAAAAGAAAAAGAAAGAAAGAAAAGCCACAGACTGGGAGAAAATGTTTGTGAACCATATTCCTGATAAATGTCTTATGTTGACTATGTATAAAGAACTCTCAAAACTCAGTAACGAGATTTAAAAGCAGGGACTCAGGGACACCTGGGTGGCTTAGTCAGTTAAAAAACATCTGCCTTCAGCTCAGGTCATGATCTTGGGGTCCTGGGATCAAGTCCTATGTCGGGCTCCCTGCTCAGTGGGGAGTCTGCTTCTCCCTCTACCCCTCCCCCTGCTTGTGCTTGTGCTCTCTCTCTTTCTCTCAAAGATAAATAAATAAAATAAAATAAAAGCAGGGACTCAGATATTTATGCACTCTTGTTCACTGCAGCATTAGTCACAAAAATCGGAAAGGTGAAAGCAACCCATGTCCATTTATGGAGGAATGGATTAAAAAAAAACAAACGTGTTATGTACACACAAAGAAATATTTGGCCTTAAAAAGGAAAGAAATCCTGACAGTTTGGGTGCATCTTGAGGAAATTATGCTAAATGAAATAAGCCAGTCACAAGCAAAGACCACATGATTCCACTGATAATGAGATACCTGAGAGCAGTCAAATTCATAGGGACAGAATGTAGAATGGTGGTTGCCACAGCTGGGGGTGAGGGAAAATGAACAGTTTTTGTTTAATAGATACAGAGTTCCAGTGTATCAAGATGAAAGAGTTCTGGCAAAGGACAGTGGTGAAAGTAACACAACAATACATAACGCCATTGAATTTTACACATAAAAGCAGTTAAGATGGTAAATTTTATATGAAATGTATTTTATCACAATTTAAAGCAAACTCAATCAACAGAGAACCACCCAATTTTTTAAAATGGGCAAAATGTTTGAACACACATTCCCCAAAGAAGATATACAGATGGAAAATAAACATATGAAAAGATACTTAACATTGTTAGTCATTGGGGAAACGCAAATTAAAACCACAATGAGAGATCACTACGAACCTATTAGATAACAAAAATTTAATATACTGACCGTACTAAGTTTTGGCAAGGATATGGAAAATTTGGAATATTCATACAGTGCTGATGGGAATGTAAATGGTACAATTGCTTCAGAAAACAGTTGAGTAGTTTCTAAACAAGTGAGATGTTCATTTACCATATATGATCCAGCCTTTTGACGTCTATGTATTTACATGAGAGAAATGAAAGCATATGTCCATACAAAGACTTGTAAAAAAATATTTATAGCAATTTTATTTGTAATGGCTATAACCCTGGAAACAACTCAAATGTCCCTCAACAAGTAAATGTATAAACAAATTGTGGTGTATCCATGTGATAGACTATTACCTCCCTCCTTTCGTTGTTCCTTTTTATTAACAAAAGGAACATGGATAGATCTCAAAATAATTACGCCGAGTGAAAGAAGCCAGACAAAACAATAGTACATACTGTATGATTTCATTTACATACCATTCTAGAAATTACAAACTAGTCTATAATGACAGAGAGCAGATCAGTGGTTGCCTGCTCATGGAAAGAAAGAATGAGGGGGAACAGGAGAGAAAGGAATTAATTACAAAGGGGCATGAGCAAACATTTGGGGGTGTTGGGTATATTCCTTATCTTGGTGGGGGTGGTTTCATGGGTGTATGCCTATGTCAAAACTTATCAAATTGTATACTTTAAATATATACAGTTTATTGTATGTCAATTTTACTTCAATAAAGCTGTTAACAAAATAAATAAAGGAATTTTATAAGCTCAGACTTGATCTGCCTCAGTGAATTCCATCTGTTGGTGGAGGCAGAGATTGAGGGGCATAACAATTTGGAATTTTCACTTTGGGAAATGACCAAGGAAGACAACCTGCGATGAGGAAAAAAAATATATTGCTGAGCCCTGTGGAAAATTTTGAAGAGGTGAAAAAGTGTTCATTTTCTCTACATTTAATCAACATAGAAGGCCTCAGAGTCAAAAGATATTGGAGCCAGGAAGGATCTTAGAGAAAGAACATGCAGTTAAGTTTTTGTATTTTTCAGATGAGGAAATGAATCCAAGAGAAATAAAGGGCCTTGCATAAAGTCACATAGCTTGCAGAGCCAAGCATAAAATACGAGTCCTCTGAAGCCTAATGTTGTTTTTCTGTACCTAGATATCCTAAACCCTTGGATAATTGTTAATCTAGGTTAGTCTAAGAAAATATGGAAAAAGATAACACCTATCAGACTCAGAGATAATATCTATGAGAATCTTTGAGATAATATCTATGAGATAATATCTATGAGAACCTCTGCCTTCGTACTTTCAGTCCCTAAACCCTCTTAGACAGACATCACTCCTTGTAGGTCAGTAATGCCCTCCTGGCTACCCTCAGAGTCTAGGCAACTTGAAACTATTACTTCTGAGGTGAATTCCTTACAGGCAGAGTCAGTTCAATAATACTTGTCTTAAAAACACAAATTTGGTCCAACGTGATTGATATATTAGGAAACAATATGAGTACACATAGGTACACATTTACCTTTGCTGTGTGAGGTGAGCTCTTATGAGTGAGAAACTGGATGAAAGCAGAACACAGCACTCAGCTGAACCCAGGGGCCTGGGATACCTGAAATGCACATGTGTGTGCACACACACCCCTCAAATACCCACCACCTAGCTCAGTTCACTGAAGGTGTTATGTCGTGCCCATCCACATCTGCTGTTAGAATCTTTCCTCTGAGTTTAGATAACCTACCTTCCCACCACTTGGCAGTGAATCACAAGCTGCAACCCTTTCAACACTATGTCCTCAAATTTAAAGTCTTTTTAAGGCAAAGTGCCATGTTTATTGTGTTGTGAATTTCCTTTTTTTTTTTTCCAACTTGAAAGTGGTCACTGTTTACTAACTGACCAGATTATAGTCATGGCAGACACGTTAGTTCAACCTTCTATCAAGACTATTGATCTGGTCTTCCCTGCTGCCAGCGTCTCCACCTTCTACAAAATCCATGATCTTTTTCTTCATTCTCCCTCGTGGAGAAGATAATTCGAAGGGCCACAGGAAGTTGTTTCCCTCTCTGAAGCATTTTCCAGCAATTCAGATCACATGAGTAAGATCCTCCATGCAGATGATGCCCTATTTACCAAGAGTTGGAGCAATCAAAGTGTTGTCTGTCAGGACAATTGACTTTTTTGTTGATTTTGCCATGACCACGCTGGTAGATCAATTCATTTACTGATTTCAGGCTTGGGTACCCCATGCAGTGTAGGGCTCCACCATCCTCAACATGTTAACGGAAGCCTTTCTGATCTTCACAGGGCTGCCACGAATAACTGACACAGGTGAGGAACTGTCAACAGCTTCTGGAACTTTGGGCTCACACCATTGCTACCTCTGATCCTGAGAACAAATGCCCATTTGGGTTCCACAGTTACATAGAAGTTACTCACTTTTCAGGGCTCCGGGTGGCTCAGTTGGTTAAGCGTCTGCCTTCAGCTCTGGTCATAATCCCAGAATCCTGAGATTGAGCCCCACTGCTCAGCGGGGAGTCTGCTTCTCCCTCTCCCTCTGTCTCTCCCCCTGTTTATGCTCTCTTTCTCAAATAAATAAATAAAATCTTCTATTTATTTTAAGATTTTATTTATTTATTTGAGAGAAAGCGAGCTAGAGAGAAAGCACAAACGGGGAGGAGCAGAGGGAGAAGCAGGCTGAGCAGCGGGACTTGATCCCAGGACCCTGAGATCATGACCTGAGCCGAAGGCAGACACTTAACTGACTGAGCCACCCAGGTGCCCCATAAATAAAATCCTTAAAAAAAAAAAAAAAAGAAGTTGCTCACTTTTCTTGCCATCCTCACAATTCAAATATTACTTCTGTACATCTGCCAATTTTCCCTAATATGGTGCATGGCTTTTTCATAGATAAGCTTCCTCCTTGCCTTTTGAGGCATCTTTTTGGCAAATTTCTCAGGTGCTTGATCTTCAGCTCTGCAATATTCTTTTTCTTTGTCTTAATGGTTTCTGGCACAGCGGGAACCTTCTTTTTCTCCTCTTCTAGACCCTTTTTTCTCACTGCTTATGAATTTCTTGAGTTATGAGGCTACTTATGAATTTCTTAACCATTTAACATGTGTGAAACTGTGCTGGCATTTTTATTAGGTTCCTATACCTTTTTCTTTATGTGTCACTGATAAAGTTTTGGAGTGTTGTCTCTCTGATCCCATCTTTCCCCACAAGCCCTGTGGTTTTTCTTGCACTGTTGTGCATAGCATGGTGATTTTTACGAGTACCTATGTCGCATTACAGCAGAACTTTATCAGAAGTGTGGGGTAGACCCTTGAAATACTAACCTTGGGTCCAATAGCTATGCCCATGCATGTGTGCGCGCACACGCACACACGCATGCACGCACGCACGCACAGACACAGACACAGTATTGTTTAAATACTACTGGACAGGTGTCCTGTCATATACGTTTGTTTCAGAGCTGACAGGGGAACAAAGTCTCTTTTTCAGAGTCAGCCCACACAAGGATTATTTACAGCATACCCGTCCTTTGTTCCTTCTGAGCAGTGACTGATCTGGATGCAATGAGGACCATTAGCACTGGTCAACCAGCAAAGACAAGTATTAAGTTAGCTTACGTATAATGGATCGGGCTTAGCAGTGACCCACTCTCTTGGCATCTTAGGTGCTAGTAACAATAGAAGTCAAAGCATGTTCTATCACGGTCTGCATCATAAGCCATGTGGGGAACCGAACAGAATGTAGATTCCTGGGCTCCACTCCTGAGCTGCCAAATCAGAGCCTCTAAGAGCAGGATCAGGGAATCAGCATGTTTACAGGCACTCCGTCATCCTCGGAAACCCTGAACTTTGAGAACCACTGGATTAGAATGTCTGTGTGAATTGCAGCAAGATGCACAATGCAGAGCCAGGGTTCCTGGGGGCTTGATACACAGCTTAACTACTTTTTACCTGAAACAGCTGGCTCTCCCTCTGTTTTATAGATCATTATGATCCAATTACAATGGCTTTTGTCCAATTTTAGACCACTATTGTTGAGGCTTTGTCATGGGTGCCACACGTTGACCTGCTGTGACAGAGAGGAGGTGGATAAAAAGAAGGAAAAGTGCCAGAGTACTTTGACATATTCGAGTGTCGTTTACGTCAGGTTCATTACGTTCATATCCCAGCTGTCTGTCAAAAATTTTTTAGAACTCTTTTTTAGAACTTTGAATTAAATTCTCTGGTGTGTTCTAAAACAAAAACAGGACACCAATAGCTTTCTAATGAATAATTTCTATATTCTAGAATCTAGCCACTGATTAACCAGTACAAAGATCTGCATTCGTGTACAAGATGGACTGGGAACAAAACAGCAGTTAAAAATTGCAGAGATGTTATGAGTACATTAAAGGAATACAATTATTTTTCTGCAGAAGGTAAGTGTTATTGTGATGTAGCATATACAGTAATGTCTCATAATCACCAGCAAGTGTTCATGTGATGTTTAACATCTTCCACCTTGGAAGAGGAGTCAAGTCACAGGCAAAACAAGGAAAGATCTTAACTTAAAGGAGATCTTAACCCCGTTAAAGAGAACTCTTAAAGAGACCTTGACTCTCTCTTTAGCACACCCAAATACGTAAAATAACTCTCATACTTCCTACACTGGAAGGAAAAAAAGCAAGTTCTGTCTTCTAGTATATGCAAGAGAACATTGTAACAAAGATGTGTTCATTGAAGGAAACAATGAAGAAAATGAACACAAAAGTACAGAATTAAAATGGGTTTGCTTTGTCTCTTTTGAAATCACTGAAACCAGAACTATCAAGATGGAGTTTATTATGCATGCTTCATAAAATGGCACCATGTATCAGAAAATCAATGTGAGATTTAGCTAAGTGCTAGAAACCTCCATTACCAGAAGTTATGCTGACAATTCATCTTGCCCACCTTTTCTAAACAAAACTTGGCTTTACCCATTCAAAAATTCTCACTTTCTAATGGCATGACAAAGTGTCAAGCTTGGTGAGGTATTAAGAGTAAAATACCATGATAACTACAACTTAATTTCAAATATTATAAATATGTATAATGTCCAGAGAAAGAAAAAGCAAATATAGCAAAATATTAACTATTACTGAATCTAAGAATGAAGTATATGTGCATTTATTGAAGTATCCCTTCAACTTTTCTGATGTTTGAAAATTTTCATAATATAAATTCGAAGGAAAAAAAAGAAATACACAATTTAGCCACTTAAAGTTAATGAAAATATTTAGTCACTCCAGAAACCTCTGTAATCATACCCAAGCCCGTGAGTACAATTTAGTGTGTAATTCTGATTTTATGACTTAGCATGGCATTCCTCAAAAATTATGGCTGAAGAAGAAGGAAGTGTAACCCGAAACTGCCCTACCCACTGCTATTCTTTCAATGCTGAGTATATTCCCCTCCAGAAGTATGACTGGTATATTAAACGTTACGATGGTTTTCTACCTTTAGGCCCATTCTCAAAAGATTTTTCCTCTTTGTATGACTGACTAGTAACTGAATTGTAATGTGGAGATCAAAATGAGAAGCTTCTGCAGAGAACAGGTTTTATGTTGTCTTCAAATCAATGAGATTGTAAAATAGTAAAAGGTTTCTAAATAGACTTGAGTCCATGAATAACATTTTATTTATCAAAATAAATGACAAAGTGGATTTATTCATGGAGTGAAATCATGGAATCGGAATTTTCTCCTGGAAGGGTCACAGATGTTTAAATGTTGTATATGTTTATATTTTTGATATGTATATTTCCGTTGCAGGAACTTGAAGAAACTAATCCATATCAGATTCTCTCTTCTTCTCTCCCTGCCATCATCCTTCTTGTCCAATCCCCACTGCGTCTGTCTCAGCCTTTCATACTTGAAAGATGGCTCTGGGCAAAGGACCACATCTCATCTGCAGAATGAGGAGAAGGGCTAACGCGCCTCCCGGTCCTCCTGGATCCCACATCAGTGTAGCCACATTTTCTTTTGCCAGCAAATTGTCTGGCTTACTCTCCTCACCCCCTGGGAATGCACCAGCCTCAGGATCTCTTCAATCAATACTTTAAATGGCCCTTTTCCTGAAACACGAACAATGAGATTTTTTTCTCTCTGTCGTCTCCCTGCCTCTCACTCTTTCCTTCTTTCTTTTTCCTACCAGCTCCCATTTCTGTAAGTGCAACAACTGATCACTTCCTGAGTTTCTAATATTAGCCCTTAGGTCACCTGACCTATTAACCCTTTCACAGCTGGCTTCCCTCTGCACCTGCTGGACCATTAGTGTTCTAAATTCCCTGGAAACCAAAAGATTTTTAAAACATGCTTAGTACCGCCTGGTTTCCATGCTCCTAGAAATGCAAGTTCATGGCAGGTGATGTGTCTAATGTGGTTAGCTGGGACTAGTTAAACTCTCTACTGGACCTCTTAGGTATAACCCCATGATTTCCCAGTTACTAAATATTTCCATCTACGTCACCATGTGAATAAAGCTCCAGATGCAATGTTAAAGTTCTGACCAGACAGACACAAAAACAGCAGCGCATAGCTTTCTAAAGCACCTTCAAGATCACAGGTATTGTGTATGTTCACCTGCTGCTATTATTAGAAGCACTTCATACTGACTAAGCTGTTATTGAGGATGAAGTGGATTAAGACTTATGGAGCCTGGATGATAAACACATGACACAGGGCTTCGGGGGCAGGCTAGGTGTGTGCAGTTTTATTCTGCACCACACCTTAAACACTCAGCAGGGAAGCCTATGTTCAGGGCACTTCAAATATTTGAATGACTCATCTAAATTGACCTTCCACAACAACCCAACTAACCTCAAGAGACGGGCAAACTGGCAGCTTATGCCACGGTAGAAAGCACTGGAGGGGAAGCAAGGGAACTATAGATGCCCACCAGCTAGGCAGATGAATCACCATGTCCCTCCATGCCTCTGTTTCCCCATGAAGTTCAGGGGCAAGAAAATCTGACTCCTAGTTGTCTTGTGAAGTTTTTTTGGAGGACTGAAGGAAATGCTGGCCAAGTGCTTAGAACAGGGAGTGATGCTGGAGGGCAAGCACATATGGGGTGCCAAGTCCCAGCGGACGCTGAACCCTAGATAGAGGGGCATCATTTCAGTCACTTTTTAATGCAAATGCTTTTATTTTATTTTATTTTATTTTATTTTATTTTATTTTGTTTTGTTTTGTTTTGTTTTGTTTTACTTCATTTTGAGAGAGCCCGTGTGCGTATGGGCGGGGCGGGGGGGGGGCGGTGTAGGCAGGGGCACAGGGATAGGGAGAGAGAGAATCCCAAGCAGGCTCCATGCCCAGCACAAAGCCCAATGTGGGGCTGGATCCTATGACCCTAAGATCATGACCCTTGCTGGAACCAAGAGTCAGCTTAACTGACTGAGCCACCCAGGCAATCCAATGCAAATGTCTTTATATGATGATCTAATTAGTAACTAGAGAGCCATTAGACACAAAGCTCAACTAAGCTGTGATGTGACTGCCCCTCAAGGAGAGTCCTAGAGGTGAAGGCAGAGAGAAAGCAGGAGCCTTTGAGAAGTGTGTGCTTGAGATGATAATCTTTGAAGAACCACATATGATCAGAGGGTGAGAGGGTCAACAAATAGAAGATCCTGCCACTTTCTAGCAGAGACGTTGGAGGAAGACTCCTTGAACTGGGTCAGAGCAGCTGACTTGTGGACCCTACCATCCCCTAAGTGAAGAGAGAGCAGCACGAAGGCAAAGGACACACCCAAGTGAGATCTCTGGATTAATCTAATTTCCCCAGAGGATATCAAGAATAATAAATAATAAAATAAAGCCCATGGAAAAATACCCAAACAAGAGAAAGGGGCATCATCCTCTGATAAAGATAATCCACAGGAATCAGAGAAGAAAACCAAGAAGTTTGGGAAGTTTTACCTCCTCAAAAGAATGCAAAATAACTGACCTCTTTGAAACAGATTCAGAAAAGCATAGGATGGATTAAGATGGAAAGACAATGGAATGAAAAGAAAAGGGAGTGGGGTGAAATGACTCTGAAATCCATAATGAAGACGATAAAGAACAGAATCGGCAATATGGCATCACCTTTCTAGAGGACACTGTAGCAACCTGTGTTAACATCCTTAAATAGACACATGGCCTCTGACCCCACAATATTTCTAGAGGTACCTGGCTGGCTCTGTATATAGAGCGCGACTCTTGATCTCAGGGTTGTGAGTTTGAGCCCCACATTGGGTATAGAGATAGCTTAAAAATAAAATCTTTAAAAATAATAAGAATAGTATTTCTAAAAAATTTAATCCAAGGAAATAGTAGTGCCAATTTGCAAAATACAACTACAGGATGTTACTGAGGGCTTTAAAAAAAATTTTTTTTATTTACTTGAAATAAGATTGAGAGAGAGTGTGTGAGGGAAAGGGAAAAGCAGACTCCCTGCTGAGCAGGGAGCCCTATGCGGGACTCCATCCCAGGACCCCAAGGTCATGACCTGAGCCGAAGGCAGACACTTTACCTACTGAGTCATCCAGGTGCCGAGGGCTTTTCTACAGTAGAAAAATGAGTGTTCACCACTAGGGAATTACTGAAATAAATTATGGTATTGATATATCATAATATTAACATGAACATAGCTTTGGGTACCTGTATAGTTTATATATATCATATATCATGCTATATATATAAAATATATATGCTGAAAATTAAGCAGATTACAAAATAATGCATAGACTAAAACCTGAGTTCAATTTTTAAAAAAAAGTCTGTGTGTGAAGCACAGAACAGAAGTCTGGAAAGATCGTATTATTAACTTTTGCTGCATAACAAACCATTCTAAAACTTAGTGGCTTAAAACAACCATTTCTCTAGTTCATTATTTTGTAGGGCAACAAATCTAGGCTGGGTTCATTTGAGCAGCTCTTCTGGCCTTGAGTTTCATCATGCATCTGTGGTCAGCAGCCTATTTGCTGGTTCTAGCTGGTTTAGCATAATCTCCGCTGTGACAGTTCATCTCTGCTCTTGCTGGTCTCTCATTCCAAGGAAACTAACCTGGGGTTGATCATATTGCCTCCCAGGGTTCTGAAATCAAGAGTGAATCCTGAGCTGAGAACTGGCATGTTAATGCTGTTGCATTTTATGGCCAAAGTAAATCATAGGACCACCTCATATTCAAGGGCAGGGAAAAAAGATTCTACCTCTTGATTTAAGGTGCTGCCAAGCCATATTGCAAAGCGATGTGGATATAGGAAAAGGGATCATTGTGGCAATTTTGCATACAATCCACCACAAGGATGTACTAGCATATTAGTGGTACATATTTAGGACATGTAATTACAGGTGATTTTTATTTTACTCCTTATGTTTTCCTATACTAGCAACATCTTTTGCAATAAGCATGTATTACTTTTGTCACTGAAATCAAGTTGCTATTCCCATCTTACCATTTTACAAAAACTTTTTAATGGCATTGCAAAATGATCATGGTATAACCTTGAGTAAAAAAGCATGATAGAAAATTTAAAGGTACATTCACAATATATCCTAAAACATAAAATGCATAGAGAAAGGTCGAGAACATTTATTAAAATGTTAACAATGGTACCATTTAGGTGTACGGTTATGGATATTTTTCTTTTTTTTTTTTTAAGATTTTATTTGTCAAAGAGAGAGAGAGAGAGATCACAAGCAGGGGGATAGGCAGGCAGAGGGAGAAGCAGGCTCCTCAGTGAGCAAGGAGCCTGAATTGGGATTCTATCCCAGGACCCTGGGATAGTGACCTGAGCCAAAGGCAGATGCTTAACCAACTGACCCACCCAGGCATCCTGGATTTTTTTCTATTTTACTAAAATTCCTAAATTTTCTATTCTTAAAAGAAATTACCTTTTTTTTTTTTTTAGAGAGAGAGAGAGTGAGCAGGGGGAGGGACAGAAGGGAGAGAATCTCCAGCAGACTCCCCACTAAGCACAGAGCCCCACATGGGGCTCCATCTCATGACCCATGAGATCATGAGCTGAGCAGAAATCATGAGTCCAACGCTTAACCCACTGAGCCACCCAGGTGCCCCTAAAAGAAATTAACTGGTAAATAAAAAAGTGTTTTGACTCTTGACTATAGAGAATTAACTGAGGGTTGCTAGAGGGAAGGTGGGCAGGGGATGGGCTAAATGGGTGATGGGGGTTAGGGAGGGCCCTTGAGATGAGCACTAGGTATTATTATGTAAGTGATGAATCACTAAATTCTACTCCTGGAACCAATATTACACTATATGTTAACTAAGTAGAATTTAAATAAAAAACTTGAAAAGGAACAAAATAATAAAATAAAACGACATTTAAAAGAAGGCTAAGCATTCATGTCTAAAAGACATCCCGGAACCAACAGTAACAGTGAGCCACACACTGAGAATGATTAACTTGGTTCTCTGCATTTGAAATCTAACGATAGGAAAATCATTTTTTGCTGGAAAACAATGGTGAACTTGTTTGTCTACTTATACAAAAGCATTGAGAAAAATGTCAGTAACAGTGCAAGTCCACATACTCCAACACAATTTAGTCAAACCTCTATATTTTGGAGTTCCTGGACCCTGCCCAGCTGCTATGACAGCTTCTGCTGTATTGGTTTCTTACAGCTACATCCAACTGACTGGGACTCCAAATGCAGGAGTGACAGATTGATAGGCTCTAACCTCCACCAGCAAGGCCAGATGAATGGGAGGAAGAGAAGCTTCTGGAGGACAAAGAGGAGACGCTTCTTGTTGAGGCCAGCCTGCACGAGTCTACCCTGGGAGTCAAGGCCTCACCCCAAACCCGGCTCTCCTTGAGAGAACTAATCTCATTCTTCTTTACCAGAATACAAATACTCTCCAATTATGGCTCTCATGCTAGGAGTCCTGACAGTGTCCTAGCCAAGGTTCCCAGAAAAAAAGACCCTGAAGTCACAGGTTTATGTGTGGGTGTTTTACCAGGGAACTCAGTCCCAGGCAGGAGTGAGACTCAAAGACAGTGAGGCAGGAAAGAGAAAGAACCACCATGAAGAGGATCTAGCAAGCTGGCCACCAATAATTGATAACTCAAAACCATGAGATTGTGCCCCTGAGAAACCACACCAATGACATCTCAGCATCATCTTGGGAAAAGAAGGGGGAGAAAGGAAAGAATTTATCCATAGGTTCCCATCTTTCATTGGTCAAAATTTCTCCCTATGAGGCTTTAATTCCCCCACACTGCCAGGCTACACTTGAGCAGTACTACTCTTAGATCCAGAAAAGGAGAACTTCTGCCTTGGACTTGAGGCTCTTGACTTGCCCTGCATACCACAAACTCTGTGTAACACACACACACACACACACACACACACACACACACACACACACACACACACATTAGAGAGCATGTCTACCACTTGAGATCCTACCATCAGCCCTGGCTCAGCACAACTTGTAACCCTAAACATCTGCTCCTGTTCAGACCCCAGGGGAACTCTTCTTCACATGGCTTGCCCTATTATCCTCAGAACAAAAGGCAACTGTGTCAAAATGCCATGGAAATTTGTGGGTTGTTCCATTGCCAATATTGGAGGCCAACACCCTTTTGGAGTTCAGGGCAGATTTGAGAAGCAGAAGTGCTTAGGTTAGAAAAAGACAAATTTGTTAACTTGTCAAATTCTTCTCAGAAAGCAGGAAGGCAACAGATTCTTTCACAGTGAAGTATTTCCCTATAGTGCCAAGCGTTCTTGTTTTTCTTTGTGTTCCAATTGAAGGCTCTGGAGGAAGTGACAAATTGATGTTGTATTCACAACAGTTGCATATGGTAGCAGAGGAACATTTACAACATCACACAAGTTGTTGTACTCTTAAATTTGTATTGTCTCTCAGATACTAAACCACCTTCTGTATTTTGTTCTGAGGCGGTTACTAGTTCTCTGCAAACTACACTTCTATTTTCTGCCAACAGGGAACACTGGGCGGGGGGGGGGGGTGCAGCTTGCTCATCCTTCTTTTTTTTTTTTTTTTTTAAAGATTTTATTTATTTATTCGACAGAGATAGAGAGAGCCAGCGAGAGAGGGAACACAAGCAGGGGGAGTGGGAGAGGAAGAAGCAGGCTCATAGCAGAAGAGCCTGATGTGGGGCTCGATCCCAGATCGCCGGGATCACGCCCTGAGCCGAAGGCAGACGCTTAACCACTGTGCCACCCAGGCGCCCCTTGCTCATCCTTCTTGTTTGCTGATGTCCCTGTTAGCATCACCTCCACACCAGCCCGTCAGCTCGGCAGTGATACCTGGTTTGTGTCCACCTTTATGCGGTGGTCCCACAACCACAATCACAGCATCCACTTAGCCAGGCAGTTCTCCCTGTCCAAAAGTCTCCACCCCAGTTCCACCTTTCTCCAAACTTCTAGTTTCTTCCTCATTCTCCCACCCCTAGGCATGGTATCTTCTACTGATACTACCTTCAAGGTTACCTTTCTGACCCCTTTTCAGTGTTTTTGTCCTCTGATACTGGTTTGACCAATTCCTTAAATATTTGCTGTTAAATCAACTGATGTGATTTCTCTTTTCCTAACTGGCCCAAACCGACACAATAGATCTGAATGAAGCATAACAATTCTTTACAGGGCAATTGGATGGACATTGAGTGCTAGAATTTAAATAAACTTTCAAAAACTCAAGTATAATTTTATTTAAATACTTTGAGTTTTAATTTTTATATTAATGAATTATGATGTATGTTGGCCATTTTAATTTTCATAAACAATCTTGAATATTTTAGAAGGAAAAATATCTTATCTTTAAAACATAATGTATTAGGATTAGAGAGAGAGAGAGACTTATTTCAATGAATTGGATTGGGAGCTTATTGAGGCTGGCAAGTCTGAAATCTATAGGACAGACCAGCAAGGCTGGAAGCTGGTGGGCAAGAACTGATGCTGTGTTCTTGAGGCAGAATTTTTTCTTGTCGGGGAAACCTTAGCTTTTGCTCTGAAGGCCTTTCAACTAATTGGATGAGACCCACTCACATTGTGGAAGGTAATCTTTACTTAAAGTCAACTGATGATAGATGTTAATTACATCTACAAAATACCTCCACAGCAGCATTAGTGTGATTGAGTAACTGAGTAGTATAGCCTAGCCAAGCTGACACATAAACTATCATTTTTATACTTATAGTAATTTTGTATAAAATACATAAAAAATACATTTTAATTTTAAAATTTATATTAATTTATATTTTTGTAAATATATTTAAGTTTTATGTTCCTTGAATATTGTTATATTTGATTTAGAAATGAAAAATACAAAAGTAGAGCTTAGTAAAATTAAAAAAACAGACCCGCCCCTACTGAAATGTTGACCTGTTGGCTAACATTTTCCTTTCAATACACCCTCTCTGCCCTCACAGGCCCACCCCTGACATCTGCAGAGACTGGGGCAAGAGTACAAATGGAGTCCACTGTATTTTCAGTTTTTTAATCAATAATAAAAATCTCCATTTGTTACAAAATTTGGAGTTGCAGAAATTGCATCTATTTATTCAAGTTGTATATTTGATAAGAATATGTTTCTTGCTCATTTAATTGTTTCTAATGAGTAATTAAAACAGAATTTGTAATGTAATGTCCTGTTTGCTAAATCTATGGTGGTCATACCCAACTGCTCATTCTCCTTATTTTTGAAATTTTGAGCAGACCACCTCTTCCCAAAATTGGAAATCTCTAATACCTCTGCAAAAATGCTCTAATTTGGCAATGTCCTTAAAATATGTTACAACCAGGGTGTAAAAATGTTTATGATCATTGATATTTTCTGTCAAATTGCTTTATAAAAAACTTCATAGCAACTGACTAATGTAAATGTTTTCATTTATTAATTTTGGGCGCTAATGTGGCAGGCCAAACTGATGGTAGGCCAAAAATGATACCTTGTTTTCATTTTAATTATTGCTGAGGTGAAACAGTTTCCCAAGTGTGTGCTTGAATCAACACTGTATATCATACGGTATAAAATTATGTGTAGTTCCTGACCAAGCAATTCTATTTGTTAGTTTATTCTAGAGAAATAATCCAGACTAGGTATAAAAATATTTTTTTCTGGAGTTACTGTAATATTAGAAAATTGTAATGAAGTTCAACTGGTGAGAGCTTACTATTTAATTATAATAAATTTATTTATCAAGTTTATGCAGCCCCTAAAAATGGCTGCTATATTAAGGCTAGATACCATCATGGGGTCACAGGGCAGGAGGAAGGGGTGGGGAGACTCATAAGAAAAGAAAAACCAAGGGGCGCCTGGGTAGCGCAGTCGTTAAGCGTCTGCCTTCAGCTCAGGGCGTGATCCCAGAGTCCTGGGATCGAGCCCCACATCAGGCTCCTCCGCTGGGAGCCTGCTTCTTCCTCTCCCACTCCCCCTGCTTGTGTTCCCTCTCTCACTGGCTGTTTCTCTGTCAAATAAATAAAATCTTTAAAAAAAGAAAAGAAAAGAAAACAAAAACCAAAAACCAAAAACCCAAACCTCAAGATACTAATCACTTGTACACTTTGAGCAGTTGAAATTTTGTTTTAATGCATTAAAAAGACCAGAAGAAAATTCATCAAAATGCTAATGGTGGTTATATTAGGGTCATAAGATCACAAGTATTTTTTTCTTCTTTAATTGCCTTAAAATTTTCTATAAAGGGACTATATAACTTTTTAATTAGAAGGTTAAAAAAAAGAATTCTATATATTCCACTAAAACTTTTGAACTCATTAAAATCTTCATTATTCAGAGCTAAATGAAGTATTCAACTTCTCACTTCTTTTGGATCACCTTGCTTCATGATTTATTCTGAAGCCAGGAACCCTGGGAAGAGGAGTCCATCAGGTTTTCTTTCATCACCTGCAAACGTGTTTGCATACTGGATTGCCTTTTGTCTTATTGTTTTAAAGAAATATCCTGCCTATTTCACAAAAACAAATCCCCCAGCTGTGTCCTGGGTTTGAATTCCTTCTTTCTGTCAAAACTTGGCCTCATCCATTGTAACCTCTCCCGTGTGGATTTGCCTCTGCTTTCGTTGGATCCTCCCCTGAAGGCTAATGATGCTTAGCATCTTTCCACGTGCTCACTAGTCATGTACATCTTCTTTAGAGACATGCCTATTTGAGTCCTTTGTCTATGTTTTAATGGGGTCATTTGCCAGGGTGCCTGGGTGGCTCAGTCGTTAAGCGTCTGCCTTTGGCTCAGGGCGTGATCCCAGAGTCCTGGGATCGAGCCCCACATCAGGCTCCTCTGCTGGGAGCCTGCTTCTTCCTCTCCCACTCCCCCTTCCTGTGTTCCCTCTCTTGCTGGCTGTCTCTCTCTCCGTCAAATAAATAAAATAAAATCTTTAAAAAAAAATGGGGTCATTTGCCTTCTCATATTTGAATTGTAAGAGTTCTTTATACATTCTGGATTCAAGTTCCTTATCAAATATATGATTTACAACTATTTTTCCCCCATTCTGTGGGTTGTCTTTTCACTTTCTTGATGGTATTATTCTCAGCACAAAAGCTATTACTTTGGATGAAATCCAATTTAGTCCAACTAAATCTTTTTTCTCTTGTTGCATGTGTTTGGTGTTACATCTCAGAAGGCTTTGCCTATTCTAAATCCATGAAAATTGATCCCTAAGTTTTCTTCTTGTTTTTAAAAAGACTTATTTATTTATTTGAGAGAGAGAGAGAGAGAGGGATGGCACAAGTGGGAGGGGCCAAAGGAGAGGGAGAAAAAGTCTCGAGCAGACTCCACACTGAACCCAGAGCCTGATGTGGGGCTCAATCCCAGGACCCTGAGGTCATGACCTGATCCAAAACCAAGAGTCAGACGCTTAACCAACTGTGCCACCCAGGCGCCCCCCTAAGTTTTCTTCTAAAAACCGTATAGTTTTAGCTTTTACATTTGGGTCTATGATCCATTTTGAGTTAATTTTTTGTATGGTATGACAGCAAGTTCATTCTTTTGCATGTGGCTATCCAGCTGTTTCACCATTTATTGGAAAGACCATTCTTTTCCCCCAATGAATTGTTTTGACGCCCTGTCAAAAATCAATTGATCACAGATGTAAAGGGTATATTTCTGGACTCTGCATTCTGTTACACTGCCCTGTATGTTTATCCTTGGCTAGTACCATACTGTCTTGATTACTTGTAGCTTTGTAGCAAGTTTTAAAATCTGTAAATGTGAATCTTGTCCCTGCTACTTTTGACCTTGGACAGGTTACTTAATCTTCTCTTTTGAGGTTTCTTACTCTGTTCAATGATAATAAAAAGAGTATCTCCTTGAAATTATAAAAATTAGTTTCCACACTCCTGGGGGCAGGGGGAAACAATTTTTCTGTAGCCATAGAAAGTGTAGCCACCATTATCAGATTTCAACATATTTAATCAATCAAGGACAGCTTGCCTCAGAGAATGGACTTCTGCAAGCCAATCAATCAGTGCCAGCCCCACACGTCTGAAAGCCAGTCAGTCAGGAGCACTCCCACTCCATGTGACGCTCTAGGAAAAGGATTCCACTGTCAAATAAATGTGGTAAAAGGCTACATACTCGATTTCCTTTTCAGAGGTTCACAGTGGCTCTATCCTGGATCCAGTTCCCTAGGAAACAGATTGAAATGGAGATTTGTGTGCAGGTAGTGTACTTGGGTTGCCTTTGGAAACACCACCTATAAGGGACAGAGGGAAGGAAAACTGGGCAGAAGGAGAAGTTTCACTACCATGGACTGGCCATTGAGCCCATGGCTGCTGCCACAGGGAGCTTTGGAGCTGGGATACCCGGTCAGAGTTGTTAAGCATTGGGGCAAGAGGAGCCAGGCTTCTCTAGTCATTGGATGCAGGCTGTGCCAAGGATGAAGGGCATAACCATGGCCAATTCATCTCTCTTCTGCCAGGACATCTCTCAGGGAGGGACAGAGCTGTGAGCCATCAGCACTCAGCTGTTCTGATCCCTCAGCTGGGAGAATGAGTACTTTGGTTCTAAAGGGGGAACCTGGGCTGGGTGGCATAATGAAGTATCTACTACAGCTCAACTATTCTGACACCAATTCTCTGACACCAATTGAGTGTCCCACAGTTAGAATCCAATCCAATACTAATGAGCTGGAGTTAGTAAAGACCCCACAATTTAAAGTCCTCCTCAAGACTGTCTCCCCTTCAGACACCAGCGGCAAATCTCAGGGACTACATGCACTTTTGACTGACTATAAACTTAGGAGTTCCCACGATCCCTTCAGTTTCAATAATTTGCTAGAACAACTCACAGAACTCACTAAGCATGCTATGCTTATGATTATAATTTTATTATCAAAGATATAACTCAGGAAGAGCCAAACGGAAGAGACACACAGGGTAAGGTAGAGGGTGGGTGGGTGAGGCACTTCCATGCCCTCTCCTTACAGTACATTAGTGTGTTCACGGACCAGGAGGCTCTACTGACCCTCCCAGTTGTTGCTGGGGTTTCATTACATAGGCGTGATGGCTTAAAGCAGTGGCCATGTGATCGAACTTAATCTCTAGCCCCCTCTCCCCTCCTCGGAGGTCAGATGCCTGAAATTTCCAACTCTCTAATAACATGCTTGGTCTTTCTGATGATCATTCCGCCCCCATCCTGAGGCCAGCTGGGTACCATCCCCCCCTCCCCCATTATGTCATTAGCATAACCAAGATACTCCTACAAGTCAGGAAATTCCAAAGGTTGATGAAGCTCTGCAACAGGACTGGGGACGAAGACCAGATATTCTGTATTATACCATAGTTAGCATATTAATAAGTCTGGGATAGTCTGTACTTTAAAAAAATGATTTTACTTGTTTAACCTGGTATTTCCTCAATTTACTTGGCCATGAAGCCCTATTTTATGGACCCTATGTTTTCCCACACGCACACCTATTAGCACACTTGGGAAACACACTTTGGGGAGCACTACTCAAACATTTATTTCTCTGAGCTCCATTGCTGCATTTCCAAAGGTTTGATGGCTGAACAAATTACATATTTTGTGCGGCCTAGTACAAAACCAAAGTGTGGAGTTCCTCGTTCAAAAATTAGTAGGAGCAGGGGCGCCTGGGTGGCACAGCGGTTAAGCGTCTGCCTTCGGCTCAGGGCGTGACCCAGCGTTGTGGGATCGAGCCCCACATCAGGCTCCTCCGCTATGAGCCTGCTTCTTCCTCTCCCACTCCCCCTGCTTGTGTTCCCTCTCGCTGGCTGTCTCTATCTCTGTCGAATAAATAAATAAAATCTTAAAAAAAAAAAATTAGTAGGAGCAGAGGTGCCTGGGTGGCTCAGTCATTTAAGCATCTGCCTTCAGCTCAGGTCATTATCTCCCAGTCCTGGGATCGAGCTCTGAGTCAGGCTTCCTGTTCAGTGGGGAGTTTGCTTCTCTCTCTCTGCTCCTCCCCCTGCTTGTGCTTACACACACACCCCGAAAATAAACAAAAAGTCTTCAAAAAGATAATCAGGAGCAGCATTAGCTGAGCATCAAGGCAATCATGGGGCCCTTCTGAGCACAGGGCTCTGTGTGACAGCACAGGTTACACACCTATGAAGCTGATCCTACCTAATGGACTCTTTCCTACTGTTGTCTGTTTCAGTAAATGGCAACATTGACCCAGTTCCATGGGTTATCATTATTGACTTTTCCTTCCCTCATCTTGAAATCTCCCACTTAAATATCTCTCAGACTTGTCCACACCTCTTTATCCCCACTGCCCACCTCCCTAACTCAGGCTATCATCACTGCTCACCCAAGACTGCTTTGGCCTCCCACCACTCACACTGCCTCTTATCTCACTCCTCCACAATGTCAGCCAGGATAATCATTCTAAAAGTGGGTGCCTGGCTGGCTCAGTAAGTAAAACATGTGATTCTTGATCTTGGGGTTTTGAGTTAGAGACCCACGTTGGGCAGAGAGATTATTTAAAAACAAACAAACAAACATGTGGATCTCATCACAATCCTCCCCCCACCTTCCCTGCTCCACCTTCCCTGCTTACAACAACCTCAATGATACTCCTTGCTTTGGGGAAAAGTTCTAACACTGTAACATGGCTTAAAGGCCCTTTCTGATGAGGTCCAGGCTTACTTGTAAAGTTTCAACTCACTACTCCTCTTCGTCTCCTGGTGGCCATTCTTTCTCCTCTGTCCTTGTCAGGAATAGAGCCAGACTTCATTTAAAAACAAAACAAAATAAAACAAAACAAAGCACCAACAGGGGCGCCTGGTTGGCTCAGTCAGTTAAGCATCTGCCTTCGGCTCAGGTCCTGTGGAATTGAGCCCTGCATTGGGCTCCCTGTTCAGCGGGGAGCCTGCTTCTCCCTCTCCTTCTGTGCTCTCTCTCTCTCAAGCAAATAAATAAAATCTTTAAAAACAAAACAAAACCCGGGACAAGTTGCATAAGAAGATATCAAGGGGAAAAACAGGACCAGCCTTTGAGCTGGGCCTGACCCCTGTGCCGCCCAGCACGGACTTGCCTGTGCAGCGCAGGGGCCGTCTCCTGCTGGGCCATGTAGTTGGGCAGCACAGCCTCGTGGCTAAAAGCAGAGCTCCTCGAACCACACTGTCAAGACTCTTACTGCTTTTCTGCCTCAGTTTCCTCATCGGTAAAACTGAGGATAATAAAACCATCTACCTTAAACTGAGGATTAGATGAGTTCGTGTATGTGAAACACAGGACATCGCTGGGCAAGCAGTAAGCATTACATAAGTATTATCAACAGAGCTCAGATTCGTTTCTGCTTCTTCCCTCTCCTGTCAACCAACTACCCGCTATCCTTTCTCGTGCTCATTCTTTCTGCTCACTGATGGCTTTGGCTTACTCATAGCTTCCACTCTCTCATGGCATCTGCATATTGTTTCTTTCTGTGTGTTTGGCTTCTACAATTTTCCAACTGCTCAGCTACCTCTTGAAACTTGCCAAATTCCCCACAACAGAGATTCTGATTGGTCCACAGAAATCACTGCAATCTCTCTGAGACAACTTATTGCAGACCCGAATCAAGAGCACTGCCCCCCCCCGGGGGGGCTGCTCCCCTCTGTGAAGGTTCAGGGAAGGAACTCCTCAGAGGAACCTGCGGGTAAAGCTAGCATTGTGGGCAATGGTCCATGCCATGTACATGTGCTCACTCAGGCTTAAAGCTTGGTGCTATCTTGGGACGCCTGGGTGGCTCAGTCTGTTAAGCATCTGCCTTTAGCTCACGACATGATCCCAGGGTCTTGGGATCAAGCTCCCCATTGGGCTCTCTGCTCAGCGGGGAGCCTGCTTCTCCCTCTCCCCCCACACCCTACTCATGCTTTCTCTTGCTATCTTTCTCTCTCTCTCAAATAAATAAATAAATAAATAAATAAATAAATAAATAAAATATTTAAAACATTTTTCCAACTTAAATAGAGAAGAAGGATATCCATATAACTGCTGACTATAGTTATTTCTGTATTTTCCATGTTTTTAAAACAATTATCTTATTTGGTGATTGGCACTAAAAGAGTAATTGTGAAAAAGTCAGACAATTCCGTATCCCTCTAAAAATCTCATTGAAAACATCATGTTGGCATAGGATCTATCATAGGTGCAGCTGCAGTAATAGAATGTACATATGCTTCTTTTTTCTTTTACACCATATTGACAAAATAAGATTCATGATTTATTAAAATACATACGTGAAATGTAAAAACACCCATATATGCTATATAAAACATAAAACAGAAATGAAAGTTCATAAATTCATTCCAAATCTAAATACCCAGGGATAATTAAACAGCAAGTTTAGCACTCCACTGTGTTTCTTTCTTTCCTGTACTTTCCTGCCCAAAATCTTATTATGAAAAAAACTCAAAAGTATAGAAAAGTTTAAAGGATTGTCCAGAGACCATCCATACACACACAGTTTATTCATCCATTCGGTCTGTTGATGGACACTTGGGACCTTTCTATTTTGGGCTACTATGAGTAAAACTGCTATAAATATTGTAGTACAACTCTCTTTGTAGATAAATGATTTTATTTTGTTCTCTTAATGGTTCTCTTGATGAACAAACAGAAGTTTTTAATTTTGATGAAGTCTGATTTGTGAACTTTTTAAATGGTTAATACATTTGTGTCCTAGTTATGAATGTTTTTACCTACCTTAATTCCATAATTATATTGTCTTATGTGTTTTTCTGTAAGTACAATAGTTTAATCTTTGACATTTAAATCTATGATTTAATCTCAAATTATTATTTGTGCATGTTATAAGATGAAGCATATTACTACGGTCTTTTTATTTCATGTCAATATTAAATTGTTCCAATACCATTCATTGAAAAAAGTCATCCTTTTCCCAATGAATTGCATTGGTGGCTTTGTTGTACATGAAGTAACCATATAAGCATAGGTCTATTTCTGGACTCATTGATCTATTTGTCTGTCCTTATGCCAATAGCAAAGTGTCTTAATTACTCTTTTAGACTGCTTTAGATTAATTCTTGACATCTGGTAAAAAAGTCCTTCAAATCCATTCTTCCTCAAGATTGACTATCACAGACCTTTTAATTTTTTCCACATAATTTTTTTAAATCAGCTCATGAGTTTCAATTTTTAAAAATCTGCTAAGATTTTTATGAAATTACATTAAATTTATAGATCATTTTGGGGAAACTAAACATCTTAGCAATATCAAGTCTTCCAATTCCTGAAATGATATATATCTCTCCATTTAATTAAGTCTTTCACTTCTTTTGGCAATATTTTGTAGTTCTCATTGTAGAAGTCTTACATATCTTTGAATTCATTCTGGAGAATCTGATGCCATTCTGTGCTCTTATAAATGCAGTTTTAACATTTTTATTTTCTAGTTGATTGTTGCTAATACGTAAAATATATTTCCTATTGATCTTGTATCTACATACCATTGCTAAGTTCAACTTACTATTCTAGAAACTTAACTGTAGACTGAACTGGATTTTCTAACTATAAAATCAAATCACTTATGAATAAAATGAGTTTTATTTCTTCTTTTCCAATTGTATGCCTTTTATTTCCTTTTATTGTATTATTGCACTGGCTAGGTTCCTCAGTACAATGTGAATAGAAGTGATAAGAATAGATACAATTGCCTTGTTCCCAACTTAGTGGAGAAGCATTCAATAGTTCACCATTCAGGTGACATTAACTGTTGTTATTATTGGTGTTTTGGGTGTGCTCCTTACCAAATTGATGAAGTTCCCTTTCTAGTTTTCCTTGAATAACCATAAGCTTCTTTCAATTTCTTTGATTCTTGTATTTGTATCCCTTCTCTTGTGCCAAAAATACTGGTCCCTAATCATGTGAAGATAATTATTTATTTTTTTATGCTATGATGTAGATGAAATAGTTTCAAAATTATGGTCTCAATGCCAAAGTTGCTACTAGGTAAAGGGCAGGATTTGCCTTTTTTTATTTTTAACTCTTATATCGCTCTAAGACTATACAGGCAGAGTCCTATCTTATAAAGACAATTGAAATATTTCTTATCACCAATCTGATACACAGTTAGATTGAACTGTGTCACTTTACTTTCAATTTTGGAGGTTTTTTTTTTTTTTCTGGTAGACTATCATAACATCTGGAAAGAAGGGCAATTGTGCCTCTTCCTTTTCCCTTTTGAATCTTCTAATTGTTTTCCACCAAGTGCTTATGTAGGTTAAAATCTCATAGAGTTAATTTGTTGTGAAGAGCAAGAGTGTATACAGTGTTTCCCCAGTGATATCTGGCTTTAGATGGGACTATGTGTATCTTTTACAAGTTCTCTCTCCTCCATATTTCCCTAAGTACAATCCTAAATCTGACCTTCATTACCTCTTTCTCTGCCTTAATCTTCTTTCCACTCTATCTACCCTTCGTGGCTGATACATTGTTCAAATCACTTCTGTGGTTGTGCCATTTCTGTGTATATTCTGTAAAATGCAAACACCTTTGCTTGGCATGTGAGACCTTCTGCATAAGGTGTAGTTGTTACAAGTATTAACAAGAGTAAATGGATTGGGATTGGGTTTTTGAGAGAGTATAGGTGTGATGCAAAAGCAGAGATAAGGGAGGGGTGCCTGGGTGGCTCAGTCAGTTCAGTGTGTGCCTTCAACTCAGGTTATGATCCTGGGGTCCTAGGATCGAGCCCCATGTCATCGGGCTCCCTGCTCAGTAGGGAGTCTGCTTGTCTCTCTCCTTCTTGCTCTGCTCCCCCCTCCCCCTGCCGCTTGTGCTCTCTCACTTGCTCTCTCTCTCTCTCAAGAAAATAAATAAAATCTTGGAAAAAAAAAGCAGAGATAAGGGAAATCAGAGTGGTACATAGCTCTGTATAGCAGGAGACATCAGATCCCCAGGGGCATGAGTTGGAGAAGAATAATCCAGGGTTAAGACTGTGATGGTCAGAGAACAGAGGCAAAGCTGGGAACTGTAACCCTTGTTTGAGAGAGAAGGACCTCTTTGAAAACCTTAAGTCCTTTCCCACTGATATTAATAAAGCACAATTACCTGGCTCCAATTTACCTTTCCCATCTTCTTTCACAATTTTACTCTTGACAAAATTCATCAGACTTAACTTTCTATACCATTTCTGTACCTGGGATTTCAAATTAGGTTTGTTTTGCATCTGACACTTCAAGTTGGTCTTCTGCAGCCATGAGTCAAATATCTGCTGGCCACAGACACCAAGATCCCTACAAAACTCACACACAAAACAAGAGATTTGACCTTGTTCCAACTATTCCCTCTGCTCAAGGAGCATTTCTTGATCCCTACTCCAAGAAGTAATCCCTGGCTCCTCCAAATTTACACATGACTTTACCTGTGCTTCTCTACCTCAATTCCTACCTTCTGCTATGCTTATGAAGTAAAGACTTATCCTCTGAATAAACATCCTCAAGTAACCCAGACTGATCCATCTTTGAATTCCAGTAACTTCTAGATTGATGTCCTGATCCATGGTAATAAATAATCATGAATGATTGTGGTCTGATCATTACAGAAAATACTGGGCTCTTCTTTTGCTGTTCTTTTATTAATAGAACCTAATCTTGCACTTACTTTCTACTATTGGTAAACTATTAAGTAACACAAACTTAAAATCAGCAAAACCCTTTGCTTTGGGGCACCTGGCTGGCTCAGTTGGTGAAGCACGTGACTCTTGATCATGGGGTTGTGAGTTCAAGCCCCATGCTGGGTGTGGAGATTACTTAAAAATAAAATCTTAAAAAAAAAAGAACAAAAACCTTCACTTTTTTTTTTAAGATTTTATTTATTTATTTGACAGACAGAGAGACAGCCAGCGAGAGAGAGAACACAAGCAGGGGGAGTGGGAGAGGAAGAGGCAGGCTCCCAGCAAGCAGGGAGCCCAATGCGGGGCTCGATCCCAGAACGCCAAGATCATGCCCTGACCCAAAGGAAAACGCTTAATGACTGAGCCACCCAGGCGCCCCAACCTTCGCTTTTTTAAAGCAGGTTCTAAGTCAAAGGAGACCTAGCATAGAAAAGAACCTGCTGACCTTTACAATTTAAGTAGATTTATTAATCCAGAACAAATTCTATCTTGTAAGACTCTATCATGTAGTCTGTGGAGGTCTTGATTCTACTATTCAACCTGTAATCCATTCCTCCAGCTTTTAGTCATCCGTCTATTTGGTAAGCATCTCTTCTATGTCTTCATGAAGGTGGATAATAGAAATATGACTATTTCATGAATCCTCATAAAACTACCAAAAAAACCCCAAACCTGTTCAAGCCAACAAGGGTTGATTAATCAGAGATATTTGACCACGGTTAATAATTAGCTAAGAATTGAACCCACATAATCCATTGTATTATTTTTCCACATCACATTTCCTAGACTCATCCAGATGAATATCGTGATTGTCTTTGTCACATGTCTCATTAAACCAAGAAATAACTATCAATAGCTTCCCTCTCTTCTACCAATCTCCTGTAAGGAAGAAAATGAGTTTACTTTGGCATGCCAGGCTCCTGATGAACCCAAGCTGGAGCCTACTGCCATATAAAAGGATTCCGTTTTGTTTAACAAAGCCCAGCATTCACACTCACCTGGCTCTTCCCTTGTCTCAGGGAAGGTATTACTCCTACAGGCACAGTACAACTTGGTGACTCACTCTGGGGAGGGAGTTTACTCTTGACAGCTAATCACAATCTGGCAGCATGACAGTAAAGTAAACCAAACTGACATAACTGAACTTCCTAGACTGCCCAACACTGAGAAATTCAGGGAGAAGGGTTGAATCTCACTCCTATTGTTTCCCAGTACCCGTACGTAGTTCCCAGAACTTCATAACACAAGACCAGCCCTTAAATAAGGTTACCTTCTCTGTTCACTATTTAATCACCAGTTCTTACTGAGGAAAAGTTCACTATCACTTGTGTAATATTCATTCCTAAGGTGTTCCTAAAATACAGGTCTTTATGGCATAGCTTTTGATAATATATTTCTCTGCCAGGAATTATTTTAGTAGATGGTAGCCAATAAATACTTGATTTTATTTCTTGCCTGACCTAAGTCCATTAGTTTTTGGGGTTGGGGGTATTACATTTCAATTTGGAAATAGATTTTATCTATTCTGATTAAAAAGGTAATTTTTGAAAACATAATTATAATAGATCTGAGTATTCCCTAGCTCTCAGCTCTCCTTCCAGGCAGAGTTCATATTTCTATTAATTAATTTTTGCATATCGGAGGAATCTTTTTATTTAGGGCACATCGTACATTCCAATAACTTTCTAGAAACTCTAGGTTAAATTGGATTCTGTCCTTGCCGTCTATACTTTCTATAAGGAAATATAATATAAAATAATCCTATTTAATAACAGTTTTTGGGTGGGGCATGAAAAAGGAACAGAAATAAAGCTTGTAAGTAAAACTGAGTTTCTGTTAGGATCATTTCCAATACAAAATGGCATTTAACTAGCAGATCCTGGCATAACGTTTTCAACTTCCAAATGAAATACTTAAGAAGAAAGAAAATGAATACCAAAATCAAAAGAAAAAACTGATAATTAACCTATGGGCGGAAGCAAGGGGAAAACTCCACCAAGTGTAAGTCAGATGGAAACGGGAAAAGTTTAATCAATTGCTCCCTTCTCCTATGCCACTGTGGAAAATAGCAGCACTCGTGGGCCAGAACTCAGGCAGTAAAACCCTTCCTCTTGTCCTGAGTGAAGAAATAAAAGACCACAGGCAGTCTTCTGCCACGTGGTTTGATGAAGCCTTCTCTCCTGTCCTCCCTTCCTTCTGTTTCTAAAAACATTCAAATTCTGGGCAACCCTCTTGGGCTCCCCCCCTTTGGGAGCTTTGTACTCTCAATAAACCTTGCTTTTGCCGCCCCCCCCCCAAAATAAATAAAAATAAACATTCGAATTCCATGATAAAAACTAAGCAGGAACTGGGGCAATCCTGGAGGTGTCATCGTCTCATGTGTAAACACAGTAGAGACACCAAGACAGGGAAAGCTGTGAAAATAGAAGGTCTGGCAATCATAATTTTTCACAGAGCCCACCAGTCAGAGGGTGATAGATATTGGGGGCAGGAAAAGACACATTCTCAGGCCAGGGGAGTCTCACTAGATGAAAACTCGCAAGAGGCTGGGAATGGGCTAGGAGCTGCCCGGCAGTTCAGCTACGGACCTGCGAAGGGAACACGCACGCTGAAACCCAAGGGCAGTAGTATGCTGGTGAATAGACTCTGACTACCCCACCACTACCACCACCATCCCTCCCCCATTCTGTAAGTATGTGCAAATTTCCATGGTGTGCACACTGCATCTCAGCCGTCAACATCACTGAACCACAGGCTAGGAAGAGAAGCACACAACCCTGAGTTGGAATAAGGTGGATCCATCACATGCCTTGGCAAGCACTAGATGTGGATGGATTTCTCTTCATTCTCGAATGAGGAAAGAGGAGCCTGTGAGAAAAATGCTTCAGGGCAGAGGAAGGAGAAGAATGGTAATCACAGCCAGCCGGAATGGAGCACTGATTATTCTAAGTACTTTATACTTTACGAGAAACATCTCATTTAATCTTCACAGCAACTCTATGCAGTAGGAGGTATTATCTTAATTTTAAGACAACAATCTCAAGTTTCGTGAGGTAAAGTAATATTCGCCCTGCTCATGCAGCTATGAAGTGGCAGATTTGGTCTTTGGACTGCTGAGCAGCAAAGCCGATACACTTAAACTCCAAGCTAAGCACAAAGTAAACCTGCAATAAATGTCCTGATTTCTTGACTCATTATGATAAACTATTCATCTTCCTTATTAATTATTGTCGTTTTCACTTTGTTCTCTTCTGAATTAATGAGAGATTTATGTCCAGGACCTTTCAATTGCTCTTTCCTAATTTAGAATGACAAGAAGCCTCTGGGGGGAGGATTTTTTGTGGGTGGGGTGGGGTATGGGGTTGTAGGTGGGGTGGGAAATACTCAGAGAACAGGCGAACACGTGCCAGAATGCAACAGATAGAGTAGAGGCTGGGACCAATATTCCCAAACAAAACCAGCCAGTCGTCTACCAACATTTCAGTATTCTCCTAAATTCATGCCAGTCTTTTTCTTTGCTATCTTTCATCAGTGTTAACAGCCATATGGATTAGTCACCCACACTCTAGCTTCATGGTGACTTGATGCCTACAATGACCTTTATCCCATAACAGCTACCTCCTCCCATAGCCACACCTGGAGATCTTTGCACGTCTACGTGCTCCACCTCTGATATATTGAATTCTAGTAAATTGCTCAATGACCACAACTTTCTAGCTCTCCCATATCTTACTCCTTCACCTGATCCTCAATCTAGTCAAGCCCCCAGGGACTGCCTCCTGAGTTTCCCACTAACTTTCCTACCCTTCCATCTTCTCTCCTTTTTTAACTCAGCCTAGAACCCGTGTTATCTGTTCAATCATTGTCTCATCAATGATCTCAGCACCTTTGCCCCTTTGCCTCCCATTATCCCTGTCTTCATCCATCCCTCCTCTCAGCCCTTGAATGCAAGTTGCTGAGAAAATCATGCAAATTCTCTAACCTCAGCTTATTCTTTCTCATAGCCCCACAGTCCTTTGGTAAATGCTTTATCATATTTTTCTCCTATTCCTCACAGAAGCTATTCCAACTATTACCACTTTCCTTGATTCCCCTGCCCTACAGATGTCTCTTGAACCTCAGAAGACCTTGACCATATTTCACAAATGCATTCTGCTGGAGGAGCTCTGCATACCTGGGGCATCAGGACACTGCAGAGCCCACAGTCCATAAGCCCTTTTAGCAGGAACTTCAGTACCTCTTTATTGAAGACTCCATATTCCTGAATTGTCTGAAAGCCCTAGGGAATTACACAGTCTGCCTTCCACACCCAAGTAGAGATGGCTCTGGAGTTTGATCAGAGCCCACTTCTTCCTGGCACATGTATTATTGACACGAAACCCCACTGCTGCCACCTCTCCTCCTGATGATCCTACAGGGGCTGTGTGGAATATTTAAGAGAGGGAAACTTTCCTCACACAGTATTAATCTCTTCCAAGCCTTCCCACTCTTAGGTACTCCAAGTTACAGACCTAGAGCAGAGAAAGTAGAAAAATGTATATAAGTTCAAATTGCTCTAGTCAGCCTTGATCAAATTGAATTTCAGATTGTACCAGAGATGCCATATGTCTCAATAACAGGAATCTTGGGCAGATGAGATGTTGATACAGACATTTTAAGGTTTCAAAACTCTGAGCTGGCCATTGCAGCTTGTTACAGAGATAAAGATCAAAGATGGACTCCATTAACCAGTCAGGTGTGTTGAGGACACTAAAAATGTAAACATTAGCCAGGTTGGGGTGAAGGTCTCTTCTTGACGGATTATGTTTCTTATCATGATGAAATTGATTTCTGGCAAATGTGCACTTAAGAAGTTCCACAGGTACATCTTGATTTTTAACTACAATGGTTTATTGCTATATTACCCTTAATTTTGAGACAATGATGCTTATCTTACTTATTTTGAGAAATTTTATTTCTTCATTGTTTGTTACAGGACGTTCAATTCGAATTTCTTCATCAACATTGTAACTGATCTTATTGCAATTAATTCAAACGAGCATAAAGGGATTGTCAGATCCTCTTGGAGTTAGGAAAAATACATCTATGTTCTTCTTTTCGTGGTTGTGGTTGTAAAATAAGCTGTGATTATATCAGAATCTTTTTTCCAGTATTTACTGTGAAAAAACATCAACCTACACAAAAGTAAAGTGAGCAATAAACTGCCATGTGCCCATCATCCTGATTGGACAATCATCAGGAAGTTGTCACAATTGTAGAAATGCTTTTAAAGGCTAGTGCAAGTGCACAGTGATGGATTGATGGCGAGCCTTTCTCTGTGGGCCTCTCATAGTGTACCCATGCCAGAGGAGCGTGCAGCCCTGAGCCACTGCCCAGCCTCCTCACTGGTGGGCTGCGAGCACTGAAGGGGGCTCAGGGTTAAAAAAAAAAAAAAGAAGAAGAAGAAGCCAATACACACATTTAGCTGTATATTTAGCAGTGCAAACTGGTCCTCTGAGCAGCTACCTCTCAGGTCCAAGGGCACTACAGCTCAGGCATCTACCACTGCGCAGTGACAGAGCTATTCTCTCCCCAGGGCACACCTCAGGGTGACTATTAGTACTTCAAATTTGAACTTTTCTTTATTTTTATGCTTCATTGGTTCTGTGGGTTTTTGAGCTTTTTTAAAGATTTATTTATTTCATTTGAGGCCAGGGGGGTGGGGCAGAGGGAGAGAGAGAGTCCTAAGCAGACTCCTCTGACTGCAGAGCCGGAGCCAGAGGTGGGGCTCCATCTCATGACCTTGCGATCAGGACCTGAACCCAAACCAAGAGTCAGAAGCTTAACCGACTGCACCACCCAAGCACCTCGGTTCTGTGAGGTTTTAAAAATTACTACATAAATAGTACGCACACATTGTATTCCATCAAACACTACGTGGGAGTTATTACCATTTTTTTCTTTTTTGAAAGAGCTCAGTCTCTTCTTAACTCTGAGGTGACTGCTGTTCACATGAACAGGTTGATTTGAATCATTCAAAGCTTTTCTTCAAATCCACACAATTATGTGCAAACATATGCTGCTAGTTCGTAAGGGCTTGTCTCTTAGCTCCAGACTACTCTCTGTTTTGTGATGGTGGGATTGTAACTGTTAGGACCCTGGTTGTTTCCGGTGTGCTACTGACTGGATGAGGTTCACTTACATTGCCTGGAAAGGATTTTCACTCCTGCAGCTGCATCTGTGGCCCCAGGCAGTGGCTGAGTAAGGCTTGAAGTTTTCTTCAACAATTGCAGAACCAGATTCATCACACCCTCTCACTTACAGATCTTCAAGTTCTCTTTTAGTTATCTAGTTACCCCATTCTAGTTAACGGATTGATACCTAGTTCATTGTTATTTTATATTTAGCTTTCTCCATTTCGAAAATCTGATACAATTTCTCTCCTCCTCCTAGTAATGGGCACAGAAATATTCATATGTTGGAATTTTTTCATTCTTCTTATTTACATATGTACTTTTTACAATAAATGGGATAATGCCCATTACTTTGCAACTTGCACTTTTCACTTACTGTTTCATGGACAGCATTTCCAGGTCAGTATATATAACTCTAATTTTCTCAATAGCTGCATAATATTCTATCATTCTATCATTCTATCACAGACTGTAATTTATCCTACCATTCTGTTGATGGATGTACAAGTCAAGTCCTAATTTTTTGCTACTACAAAAATTGCTTCAATAAACATTCTTGTTCATATATCCTTTATACTAATACATTTGTTTCTATTAAAAATTACTAATAGTGGGATTGCTATGTCAAAGAATGAGGCATTTATATTTGTGTGACACCATGCATACTGAATTGAACTGGTCATACTCCTCAGTTTATGACTATATCATGGATTCCCCTCTAGAGCCTCCAGAAAGAACACAGGCCGGCCAACGCCTTGATTTAATCCACAAGACCCATTTCAGATTTGTGACTTTCAGAACTATAAGATATTAGATCTGGTTGTTCTCAGCTGCTAAGTTTGTGGTAGTTTTCTTTTCTTTTCTTTTCTTTTCTTTTCTTTTCTTTTCTTTTCTTTTCTTTTCAAGATTTTATTTATTTATTTGACAGAGAGAGACAGCCAGCGAGAGAGGGAGCACAAGCAGGGGTAGTGGAAGAGGAAGAAGTAGGCTCCTAGCAGAGCAGGGAGCCCAATGCGGGGCTCAATCCTGGGACCCCGGGATCACGCCCTGGGCTGAAGGCAGATGCTTAACGACTGAGCCACCCAGATGCCCCATGTTTGTGGTAGTTTATTACAGTAGGAATAGGAAACTAATACACTGTTCTTATTAAGTTTAGGTATTAATGTTATATATTACCTCAAAAAGTTCAATAGCTTCCCACTCATCTAATCCCACTACTTATTTTTTCTGAGTCAACTTGATAAGATAGATGTTACTAGATTGTTGTCCAAAGTATGAAATTCATGTTTCTCCAACAATGCATGAAACATTTCCCACTAATTCCCATAAGTAAAGAATACTATTGATTCTTTTAATGTTTAATGTTTCACTCATCACATGAGTGAAAACTGATATCTTATTGTTGTTTAATTTGCATTTCACTATCAGTAAATCAAAACACTTTTTTTGTTGGTTATTTGGATTTATGATGTTTTACGAATGTTCCCAAATTTATTATTTTTTCATTTATTTATGCTATCTTCTTGCTACAAAATATTTTTTATTTATATATGTTTACCTTTTCTGTTGCTGTTTTTAGGTTTCCAGGCTTGGTTAAAGTCCCTCATGCCCTTCAAAGGCTCATGTAAACTCCTACATTTTCTTACGAGATTTTATTTTTACAATTATGCCTTTAATCCAACCAGAATTTATTTTTTTAGATATTATAAAATATAGAATTCATTCTAGTTTCTTCCCAATTACAACAACAGTATTTATTAAATAATTCAGCTTTTCCTCAGTGAATTTAATTATCACCTTTGCCATGTATTAAATTTTAATTTATACTGTAACTATTCCTAATTTTTTAAATTTTGTTCCTTCACTGGTACAATTTGGATTTAATTTTATATTAGCTTTATAATGTATTCCAATATTGAGTAGGTGAATTTTCCCACACAGTTGTTCTCTCTCTCTCTCTTAATGCTTTTCATGGTTATTTCCTTATATTTATTCTTTGATACAAATTTTAAGATCCAATTTTTAATTGGATTTTTTTTTCTTTTAGAAAAAAATTGTACTGAATTAAATTTACAAAATAATTTTAGGAAATTTTAGGAAATTTGACATTTAACGATACATTATCTATTGAGGAAATCTTTTCATTTGTTTCATTATGACTTATATTTTTAAAAATTGCTTTGCCAGGGGTGCCTGGGTGACTCAGTTAGTTAAGCATCTACCTTCAGCTCGGGTCATGATCCCAGGGTCCTGGGATCGAGCCCTGCATCAGGTTCCCTGCTCGGTGGAGCACCTGCTTCTCCCTCTTTCTCTCCTCCACAAGCACTCTGCTTGTGCTCTTTCTCTCTCTCTCACTCACTCTTGCTCTATCTCAAATAAATAAATAAATCTTTTAAAAAATTGCCTTGCCAAATTTCATTTACTAGCATTTTATTTAAAATTTCTGAACCTACAAACTGAAATTACTCTATTGTTTTGCCTTTTTGTGTTTGTATGAGTATGCTGGATTTGTAAAACTATTGTGAAGAGTTTCATGTTTTTATGTATTCCAGAATAGTTTGGGAAGCATAGGAATTATCTGTGATTTGAAAGTTAGAGAGAATTTAGCTGTAATATTGTCCAGACTTATTGCTCTTTTCATTATTTAAAAACAATCTTATTATGAAAAATTTCAAATATATACCCAAGTAGAGAAAATAGTATAATGAATCCTATGTACCTTTCACCCAGCTTTGACAATTTTCATAAGAATTTTCCATTCTTGTTTCATTCATCTTTCCACTTTTATTTTGCTGGAATATTTTAAAGCAAATCTCAGGGGAGGAGGTGGCTGTGTGGTTAAGGTGGATGGATTGTTAAAGCAAATCTCAGATTTCTTATTTCATCTGTAAGTAGCTCACTCTGTTTCTCTAACAGATAAGGTCTTTTTTTTTTTTTTAACACAGCCACCTCATCATACCTAAGAAAAAATTTCCCTGATTGTTTAAAAAGTATCATTTTTGGGCCCCTGGTTGGTTCAGTTGGTTAAGCATCTGCCCTCGGCTCAGGCCCTGGGATTGAGCCCCACATCAGGCTCTCTGCTCAGCGGGGAGTCTGCTTCTCCCTCTCTCTGCCCCTCCATCTGCTTGTTCTCTCTCTCATGTGAGCACACACTCTCAAATAAATAAATAAAACCTTGAAAAGATATCCTTTTACTTCTGTTTGTTTGAATCAGAATCCAACCAACATCCAGCACATTGCTTTTTTGTTGTTCTGTCTCTCGATTCTCCGTTCATTTATAAAAGTTCTCTCTTATCTCCTCCCACTCTGCCCTCCCCGTGTCACTTATTTGTTGAAAAATCAGATTTTTTGCCCTACAGTATATTCTAGATCTGGATTTGGTTAGTTGTTTCCCTGTAGTGTCACTTAACTTCTTCCTCTTTCCCTTTTTTCTTCTCTTCTCTTCTCTTCTCTTCTCTTCTCTTCTCTTCCTTTCTTTCTTTTTTTTTAATAGACTGAAAGTTAAAGTCTTGATTTTCTTTAAGTTGAATTATTTTGGGGGTGCCTGGGTGGCTCAGTCAGTTAAGCGTCTGACTCTTGGTTTCCACTCAGGTCGTGATCTGGTGGTTGTAAGACAGAGCCCCTTGTCGGGCTCCACACTCAGCAGGGAGTCTGCTTGAGATTCTCTCTCCCTCTGCCCCTCCTGCTCAGGCTCACTCTCTCTCTAAAAATAAATAAATAAACCTTGAAAAAAATAAGTTAAATTACTTTTTTGTTGAGGATTCTTCATAGATGGTGTGGTATACGTCATACTGCACTATGTCATGCTTGCCCTTAAGGTCTGATTGTCCCACTTATAATGATACTGAGATTGATGGTTGAATTCAGGTATTACCAGGCTAATCCAGTCATTATAAAGTTCACCATAAGTCTTTCACCTAATAATTTTAGCAGCCATTAATAAACTTTCCTTACAACCATTGTTTCATGAGGATTTATTAAAATGGGTGATTTTTTTCTACCATTCTTTCTGCCTTTGCTAGCTGAAATGCCTCAACAAAGAAGAATCTTCCCTTATCAGCTATTTAGTTACACTGAAATACAGCTGCTTTCCTTTTATAAATAGTAGATTTAACTTTCCCAATATTTTCAATGATATTGACAATTGGGGTTTTAAAAAACTTTTAGTCATTTATATTTCCTTAGAAAAAATTTCTTCCCTCTAGATTTTCACTTTACTACCGTAGAACGCACTAAGCATTCTTGTATGATTCTTTTGACATCTATAGTATCTTCTTTTCCTTTTTTTAAAAAAAGATTTTATTGATTTATTTGGCAGGGATGGGGGCAAGCAAGGGGAGCAAGAGAAGGAGGAGTAGGCTCCCCATTGAGCAGGAAGCTTGATGTGGGGCTCCATCCCAGGACCCTGAGATCATGACCTGAGCAGAAGTCAGATACTTAATGGACTGAGCACCCAGGCGCCCCCATATCTCCTTTTTCAAACCTAAAATATATATGGGGGGGGCACCTATGTCTGTGTATTACCTAAGGTGTTTGTATATTATTTATATTTACAAAAAAACAGTTTTAGGTTTTATTTATCCTTCTGACTTTCCCTTCTATGAATCACTTCCTAAGTGATTCCAAGTACTCATGACTGTTTCACATTTAGAGAGGGTCTGCGGTTGGGGGTAGTTTCTTAAGTAATTTATATTCCAAATTACCTTACTGTTACATTTCTCACCCCTCATTTGCATATGCTCACCTCACACCAGATGCCCACTGCACCCTCAGTGTACCTCGATCACAGCATGCTCCCCACTATTTCATAACTTTAATTGCTATGCCATCCCATCTCTACATCTCTATCCCCATTTCTTCGCCAGCCAAATAATCAATAAGGGACCAATCATTTCTTGTTTTGTTTTTATTTGCTTTTGTATTCTCAGAACCTAACACAGTGCCTAATAGGCACTCTACAAATGGTTATAGAATGAGTGAATGAATGAATGTCTGTGAAAAGCTGTTCACATATGGTAAGAATTTCCAGGTGTTAAAATTGATATGCAGTAGCATCTGTGGTGGTTTCTTTATTCATGTTTGTCCTTTAAAGAGAATATTAACTTCATCTGAAGAAATTGAGAGAAGTACTCCATGGCTATCGAATATTACATTAGGCAGTATTAAATTACCCTGTTTGGTTTTGGTGCTGCATGTGATGAAAACCCACTTTGATCTGACTGTAGCCCTATTCCTTTTGATTATCCTTAGATCAAATTATATAAGATTCCCAATTACAGCCATAAACGTGAATGATGGAATTACCATATGAATGGGTTTGAATTCCACATTAATATTAACTTTAAAGAAAATTATGTAGTTTACCTTCTAAACAGAAGAAAAGCTTCTATTGAAGTTGGAAACTGTGTATACTTACAAATGAAAGAACCAGAAAACTAGCCTTAAAGAGAAAGTTAAAGTAGATAGTATTGATTATCTTCAGGTAATTCACCACTCTCGTTATGGATAGAATTTAATTTATACAATCACTTTGAATAAAATGAGGACAGGCAAATATTATTAGGAAGATCACATTCCTTTTAGTCAACCATTTTTGCAATAAAAGGTTTCCAGGATTCTCCAATGTTTTCCTTTGTGGTTGACATAACATCAAGGATTATATAACTACGTAGCAGAACCTCAAACTTGTCAGAAAGGTTAAAATCAACAACACAGGAAACAATAGGTATTGGCTAGGACACAGAGAAAAAGGAACCCTCCCGCACTGTTGGTGGGAATGCAAACTGGTGCAGCCACTCTGGAAAACAGTATGGAGATTCCTCAAAAAGTTAAAAACAGAGCTACCCTAGGATCCAGCAACCCCACTACTGGGAATTTACCCAAAGAATACAAAAACACAAATTCAAAGGGTTAGATGTACTCATATGTTTATAGCAGCATTATTTACAATAGCCAAGATATGGAAGCAGCCCAAGTATCCATTGGTAGATGAATGGATGAAGAAGATGTGGTGTATATATACAGTGGAATATTATTCAGCTTGAAAAAAGAATGAAATCTTGCCATTTGCAATGACATGGATGGAACTAGAGAGTATAATGGTAAGCAAAATAAGTTAGAAAGACAAGTACCATACGATTTCACTCATATGTGGAGTTTAAGAAACAAAGCAAGTGAGCAAAAAGAAAAAAGAGAGAGAGACAAATCAAGAAACGACTCTTAATTATAGAGAATGACCTGATGGTTACCAGTGGGGAGGTGGTTGGTGGGGGAGGGTTAAATAGGTGATGGGGATTAAGGAGGGCATTTGTTGTGATGAGCACTGGGTGATATATGGAATTGTTGAATCACTATATTGTGCATCTGAAACTAATATAACACTGTATATCAACTAACTAGAATTAAAATAAATACTTCAAAAAAAAAGTATGTAGCAGGCTAGCTGGATTGCCTGAAAGAAAAGAGCCTACAAGCTAATTGTGGTTGAAGGACATCAACAAGTAGGACATTAACAAGTAGGACATCAGTGGTAGGGACAATTCCTGGAGGCCCTTGGCTCCCGAGGAACAGTGTGGCCCAGTCATGGAGAAGCACTTGTAACTTGTGTTTAAGGGAGTTGTAAGGACCTGCCAAAGGCTACCCGGGGAGACCAGTGGGGTATGGCAAGGTTCTCCAGACTAACACAAACCCAAGTTTCCAAGGGGCATCAAGAACAGAATAACACAAAGATGAAGGGACTGAGTTGTGATGAGACTGAGAAGGGGGAGTTTCTGGTGTCTGCCTGGTCTTCAGATTGTACTCTGGGAACTAACTCAGTGAAATGGAAGAGGTTGACTCGTGGAGAAAAAGACTACCCTTTTTCTTCACTTCTTCCCTCCCTCTTCTCCTTCCTCTCATCTCTCTATCCTCTCTTTCCCTCTTCTCTCTCACACTTGCTGTCTGTTTTTCTCTGGATTATTGGAAAGTAGAAATAAAAGCAAGACAAACCCCTATTATTCAAATAATCTTTTCCTACAGGCTATCTTTCTGTGAACAAAGGCCATAGCTGTAAAGAACCAGACATTCCCTTATAAACCTCATTTCTGAAAATCTATTCATCGTTTTTTAATTCATTCATTTGTTCATCATTCATCATTCAACATTTATTGAGCCTATAATGTTCTGGGTATCCAATTTATCTTCCAGATTGATTATTTTCAGTTCTTTTTTTTTTTTAAGCCATGCAAGCCTTTTTTCGAGTAAAAGATCACTGATGCTCCATATGGAACATATAAAAGCTGCACTGAGTGAATTGGGGAGAGGACACAGAACTTGGCCAACAACTCATACGCTGCCTTGTCCAGCAGCCCCTGAAAGATTCTGTGAAGCACAGCATACATACCACTGTCCTATAATGATCACTTTTGGAGGATGCTAGTGAACTAACACGTTTAGTTGAAAACTGAAAGAGAGCAAAGGATTAATCATTACTCCTGTATTTCCTATACACTGTACCTCAGAATAACCAACTATTTGATGAACAAGTTTCTCTTTATGGAATTACAGATAGAAAGAATGAATAATATTGAATTCAAATATTACCATCTTAGAATGCCTAAAGAATTAACAGATCTAGTCAGCGATCATCAATGGATGTTAATATCACAAAGAACAACAACCAGACTTTCTGTCCCACCTAATAGAAGAATACACAGCACCATTCATGAAGTTGTTTTGGGAAAAAATCCAGTGTAAATCTCGTTAATCATTAGATCTCATTTACAGAAAATTTGAAGGACTTCCGTTCTCTGCTTTTCCTGAAGCTGGCACCCCACATCAATACCTCTGCCCGATTTCAGGTGTTCTAGCCCTAGCTCAGCGATGTGGGCAGAACAATTGATGTATTAAGTGGACAATTTGTTTATCTTTGAATTTCCAGACAGAATCCTCTCTCATCTTCACTTCCTCACTCTCTACTGGATTCTCCTCTCCGGCATTTAAACGTGCAATTAGTTCCCACTGAGTTCAGTATTACTAAATTGGATGGACGTCAGTCTTTATCTTACTTGACTTATCAGTTTTGTGTCTGTTATAGATCCTCTCTTCCACTGCTAGTATGATATTACACTCTCCTGCTGGTTTCCAAGTCTCCCTAGTCAGGGCTTCTCATTCTCTTCTGCCAAATCATCTTTACATGTTAGACATTTTTAAAGGTTCAGTTCTGCTTTCTCTTTCTCCTCATTCTGCTATCTTTCTCTTTCTCTCTTTCTCTTCTTCCCATTTCATCATACCCCTACCTTCAATTATTCACACTTCTTCAATGATTTATATGCTAAAAACTCCCCAATTTATATTTCCAGCCCAGGCCTCTCTGATTGTTTTAAAACATGCCTGTCAATCCTTTGACAATCCTTTCATCAAAGATGGAGTCTAATTCCTTTTTGCATAAATATAGTCTGGCTTTATGACTCTCAACAAATAGAATGTGTGTAACAGAATATGTTTGTTGGCAGTGATGCTGCGCGACCTCTGGGGCAAATTAGAAGAGGTGACCCAGCTTCCTCATGGTTCTCTCTCTCAGGATGCATGCTCTAGAGCCCTGAACCATCACATAAGAACTCTGGTACCTGAAGCTGCCTGGAGAGACAGAGCAGAGATCACACTGAGATAGAGAGAGATGTCCAAGGTGCTTTAGCTATTCCAGACTCAGAGTCTTCCCAACCCAGTGTCAGGCATGTGAGTGAAGTCTTCTAGATGACACCAGTTCTAGCCATCATTGACTGTGACCTCATGACAGACCCAAGCCAGAACACTTCAGTCAATTCATTTCAGATTTCTAAACCAAAAAAACAGTGAAAAGTAATAAATGACTATTAGTGTACAAAGCCACTAAGTTTTGGGGGGTTTGATACATAGCAATAGATATTTAGAATATCCTCTGACTTCCACACAGACGGCTTCGAATTCAGGAACATCACCCCCAAATATCCTACTCTGGCAAATTGACTATTTTGAGCTAAAGGAACTGCAGATGCAGGAAGGGCTCTCTGACCTCCCCTTTCCTACCTAAAAACAGTCCATAAAATCTCCCATGAGAAAGGTGCCCTCCCTGTACAGGAAGAAAAGAACATTCTTAATCACCGGAAATTGAGAATTGATGCTGAAACAGATCTATACAAATAAACCTACTAAAATAACCCTTATCTTCCACTAGTGTCCCACCCCCATATCTCTTAGTTGCTTCTCCATAATTTACTGCCCCTAACCCAAGCCCCTTTGCCTCATCATTTCTTCTCAAATGTATTATTTCTTTATTTAAAAGGTATATAAACTTTTTGCTCTGATCACTTTTCTGGGTCTTCATTTCCTTATAAGATTTCCATGTACATGTAAAATTCTAATGAAACTTACATGCTTTTCTATTTATTCTGCTTTAAGTCAGCTTAATTCTAAGGCCCACCCAGAGATTCTAAGAGAGTAGAGGAAACATTTTTCTTCCCCTCTGTCTGGCCCTATTGTTTTTCAATTTTTTCCTCTTGTTGAGTAGTTCATTATCTTCATACATAACCCAACTCCTATTCTCATAAACTTAGCTTCATGTTTGATTTTCCCTCAAACAGTACTTCCCTCAATCTTTTCATATTTCTTATCTGCCTTGCTTTTCCTAGAATTCTTATTTGGTAGCATCCCAGGCATTTGTGCAATGTTAAAAAAAAAAAAAATTCCTGGGACGCCTGGGTGGCTTAGTCGGTTAAGTGTCTGCCTTCAGCTCGGGTCATGATCCCAGGGTCTTGGGATCCAGCCCCGCATTGGGCTCTCTGCTCAGCGGGCTCCTTGCTCCACCAGAAGCCTCTTCTCCCTCTTCCTCTCCCCCCTGCTCATTCTCTCTCTTCCTCTCTCTCTCAAATAAATAAATAAAACCTTTTTTAAAAATTCCCCAGGTGTAGCCAAGGCAGACAACCTATGAAAGAGATTGACTCTTACTCACATATGCATAAATTGGAATGCAGATCCAAGTGTTCCATGACTGAAGTAGAAGAACAATTAAGACCATTAAACTTTGACATGAGTTGTTAATGAAAGCAAAAATTTCCTTTCCTAGACATTAAAAGAATTAGATTCACAACAAATTAGGCATCTAAGTAGTAAAGATACAGTAACTTCTAAAGCTAGGATAAGGGTCTGAGTGGCCAATGGTCTGTAAAGAATCTAATTTTAAAGGCTGATATAGACTTGGAAATATTAGAAATATTTGTGCTCAAAGCAAATTTCTGTATATACCCTGCCTATTCCAACCAAGGGATAAATGACACATTTTTTCTGGACTTGATTTCTCTTGGCCTTGATCTGCACTGGGAATGGAAAGAGTGGGATGAACCAAGAGAATCTTTATGAAACTAAAGGAAAGGGAGGAGGAGAAGAGGGTCGGTAGGACTAGGAATGTCTGGTCTTCCCCAAGAGGGGAGGAAATGAGACGGATGACAGACAAGTTAAGAGAGGTTATGCCCTAGATGGGTTCAAATGGAATTTCCTTTGGGGGGCTTCCATCAACACACTTCTATCTCAGAAGGAAGAGCTGTCTGCCTAGTCTTGTGAGAAATGTTGGTCATGAATGGTAATAAATAGAAAAATGCTATTGATGTTTAACATCCAACTATACAGCTCCATATAGCTCCAAACTATGGTTTGATAATTCTCTGATAAGAAAATACAATAACTGATGCTTTTTGAGGGAGAGGGAGAGGGAGAGGGAGAGGAAGAGAGAGATGTTCATGAGAGACAGAGGGAGGAATCCTTCATAAATTCCACAAGACAAAATATTAATGGGGTGCCTGGCTGGCTGTCAGTAGGGCATGTAACTCTTGATCTCAGGTTTGTGAGTTCAAGCCCCACGTTGGTTGTAGAGATTACTTTTTAAAAAAATTAATGAAATGAAAGACCAGGTTCAATGTCATCTACACTGCAACATATTAGAACATAAAATAAATCAGTAATTCAGCCCCCAGATATTTTAACACAATGAATAACTCACCAAAGCAATGCATGTTTAATAGAAAAGGCCCAAAGTGAAGCACTACAGTGATGTAGAATGAACATGAACAGCTTCTGATACTAGGCACATTAAGTGTAAGGTGTTTAGGGGAAAACAGCTCTCTGTTTTTGACAAGTACCACATCTGAGATGACATCTGAATAATATGTTTAGCCTCGATAATACATTTTCAGAAGGAATGTGTTATTCTGGATACAAATTTTCAAATAGCAAACAGCACTTCTTATTGTCACCTCCCATTATCTGTCTTTCATCACCTATTTAGCCAGCTGTGCTGCTATGTAGGCAAAAGCAAACATGTAACAGATGCTCTGAGAACTTAAACCATGAGGTGTTTTCAAACATGGCTAGCTACCTTGGTTAGAGATGAAAGGTGTCGGCACTGGAAAACAGACTACTTTACCTATTAAGAGTAATAGATAACAGAATAAAATTCATTACCTCCTAGCTCTGTGATCTTGGGCTAAGTTATTTAAACTTTCCAAGACTTAGTCTTCTCTTCTTCCTGGGATGGGTATGATGATTAAACAAGATAATCCACTTAACAACAAACATATCGGGAACAGGGTAAACGTTCAATCGATGTTAGCAATTCATTATTTCATTTTTATCGAATTGCATATGTAAGAGCTTTAGAGAGTAAGGAAATGGTTTGAAGGAAGCAAGTTGGTTTGGTGCAGTACTGCAGCTGCTGCTGCTGCTTCGTGGCAAAAAACCAGACAACTAAAACAAAACAAAAAACAACTGTATGAGTGGAGCTCCAAAACTCTCACCTAAGCTTGAAGTGGAGAAGTTCAACTTTTATCCTCTATATATTGAAGTTCTATGTAAAGTTTCAATAAAAAAAAATAAATACTACTATTTCTTTTTTGTAATGATTTTAATTATTTATTTGAGAGAGAGAGAGCAGGAGGAGGAGCAGAGGGAGAGGGACAAGCAGACACCACACTGAGGGCAGAGCCAACATGGGGCTCAATCCCAGGACCCTGAGATCATGTCCTGAGCCAAAAATAAATAAATACAGTAGATACAGGTGCCCCAATACTACTACTTCTTAAATAATTTACAATCATTGATAGTGGATAGAGCCTCTGATTTCAAATCCATACATTACATGTCTATGATAAAACTCTTAGAAAACTAGAGATAATAAAGAACTTACATAATATGACAAATACTATTACAAAAAAATCTACAGCAGCAATATACTTAATATAAAATGTTGACAGACTTAACCCTAAGATAAAAATGAGAACGGGATGTCTGTCTTTCATTCAGTATTGTACCACCCAGTGCAATAAAGCAAGAAAAAGAAAAAAAGGTATAAAGATTGGAAATGAAATAATGTATGTCATTAACTTCAAGTAATATGATTTTAAATATAAATATCCAAAATAGTTTACAGATAACTGTATTTAATGAGTTTATTAAAACTGATGGGTGCAAAGACAATATATGAAACTCAATTCTATTTCTTTTTTTTTTTTTAAAGATTTTATTTATTTATTTAGGGAGAGAAAGTGCAAGCTGGGGGAGGGGCTGACAGGGGAGGGAGAGAATTCCCAGCAGACTCCATGCTGAGCACAGAGCCTGGTGCAGGGCTCAATCCCATGAGCCTGAGATCATGACCTGAGCTGGAACCCACACTCAACCGACTGAGCCACTCAGACACCCCACTCAATTCTATTTCTATATCCCAGCAACAAATAGAATATAAGTTTTTAAAAAGACACAATTTTCAATACTTTCAAAAATATCAAATACATGGTCGTAAATATAGCAAGCAAGATGTTAGTGGGATACATTTTTAAAACCTGAAATGTAGAGATACAACATGTTCTTGGATTAGAAGACTCAATGTTGAAAGAATGTCAGTTCTTTCTAAATTGACTTCCAGTTCAATGTGATTTCATTAAAAATCGCAACAGAAATTTTGTGAGTTGAGAAGATGATAGTAAAATTTAAATGAAAATGCAAACAGCTAAGAATAATAAAAAACCATTGAAGAAGAATATAAAGTAGGAGGACTTGTTGTACTGATATCGAGGATTGTTATGACAACAAAGACTATAAGGTATCAGTGCAAGAACAGAAAATTGCAGAGTCCAAAAAAGACCCATATGCATTTGACACTTGCTTTACATTAAAGGTAGCAATGTAGAGAAGTGGAGGAAAGACAGTTTTTCCAATGTTGGGTATCCTTATAGGAAAAAACAAAACTGACCCCCACCTCACACAATACACAAAAATTATTTCCAGATAGATTTCGGTTCTAAATGTAAAAGGCAAAACAGTGAAGTTTCTAGATAGTAACTTAGGAAATTATCTTTATAATTCTCACATTCTCCCTCCCAGATCCTATATAGGAAACCAACTCCAGGAGACAAATGATCAACTCATTTACATTAACATGTAAATTCTAGGGATTGGATGTACCATTAGAGGCCGTATGTTCCAGTTCCTCATCATGATGCATAAAAAGACTGATAACAGTTTAGCTGTTAGCATTTCCAGGCCCTTAACTGGACTATGGAGTAAATTTCCTACTATGGAAGTTAAGTGCCAGACTGCTAGGCTGAGGAGGACATTTCAGTCCCTTGCAATCATATCTCTGAGTTCGGGTTGTGCCTGAATTGTTTCACTTTGAAGGAGGTATTTTGCCTGGAGTTTGGGCCATGTAATAGTGGAGGATCCTAAATCCTCAGAAGTTGTTTTGAGGAGAGAGGGGATATGACTCATCACCTAGGGTAGGGTGACCAACTGTCTTAGTTTACCTGGGACTGGGATGGTGGTGTCAGGACAGTCCCTCTTGACTCGGGACTGGAATCACCTAAATGCTCAATGTCTGGTCAGTGATGCTGACTGCTGACTGGGAACTTAGTTGGAATCATCAACTGAAATACCTATACATGAACTGTCCATGTGGCTGCTGGGGAATCCTCACCACGTGGCAGCTGAGTTCCAAGAATAAACATCCCAAGAGAACCAGGCATAAGTGTGTCACCTTTTATGGTCTAACCTTGGATGTCACATAGCATCACCCAGTCACCCAGATTCAAGGAAGAGAACCCTAAATACCACGTCTCCATGAGAAAACTATCAAAGGCACATTGTAAGAAGAGTGGGTAGGATGAGAGATATTGTTGTGACCATTTCTGGAACATACAATCTGTCACAGTTTTATACAGAGCCTACTGAGATACCCCAAGGACTTGAGCATATAGGTGATAGGTGGGGAGTGGTAGGGACAGCAAAAGAAAATCATCCTTTTAGGTGCTTCTCATTATCTCATGCATCTCATGGGTTAAGTTCTATCCTGTGAGTTTTAGGTTTTTAAATATGGACTGGATTTCTAGAAAATTATGGTAAAGAGTGAGAGCAATGTGGCTGACAAGACCATCTGTTCACAGTTCAGGTGTGCTTTAAAACTTTGGTGACATTATATAAATGCAGAGTAGGTGCTGGCCACCTAATGTGGCAATAAGATGACTATCAGCTAAGGTTTAGAATTCTGTCTCCTTCCACTGGCATCTCCAGTGTTGCATCTTATGACATTGGTCAAGTCACTTTTGTGTCTCAGGGGCCTCATTTTTGAAATAAGCAATTTATTTTGATAACAATACTTGACCTATTCATTTGACAGCTATGTGAATCAAACAAGATAAGTGTGAGAGGGGTGCCCGGGCAGCTCAGTCGGCTAAGTGTTTGATTTCGGCTCAGGTCATGGTCCCAGGGTCCTGGGATAGAGCACAGCATCGGGCTCCTTGCTCAGCAGAGAGTCTGCTTCTCTCTCCCCCCTCTCCCCCCGCCCCCGCTGTGCTCTCTCACTCCCGCTCAAATAAATAAAATCTTGGAAAAAAAGGTAAGTACGAGAAACGCTGTGGAAGCATAAAGCTTTATAATATTATATAAATGCATCAAGTTTAATATGTGCTATCTTTAAGAAGGCTAAGTATAGAAGCAAAGACAGGAACAGCTTTGGATGGGAAGGCAGTGTAGATGACCTCTGAGGCTCTATCAGATCTGTAATAAAGACCTTGAACCAAACAAATTACTTATACCTGACTTACTGAATTAAAACATTTTTGACCAACTGAGGACCAACTAACAATTAGATGACAAAACTATGTTTAATATTAGCATTGATACAGTAAACATATAGATCAACTGAAGTCCAAGTATACTCATTATTTTTGGAAAATAAAAGAGAAGAAGCATAGTTCTCATCATTTTTATAGATCCAGAGCTTAACAAACTTTTAAACTTATTCTCATTTTATTTAACCAATATTCCACTCCACTGAACTTCATGATGCAGAAAATGGGCCATATTGTAGAAAAGGCTATTGGGAAACTGAAAATTGAAAAGTAATGATCATAAGCCCCTATGGAAAGTAGTTGTAAAAAAACTGAATGAAAAATGAGTAACACTAAAAAGGAAGTTAAATTTCCCAAATTAATAATGAGTTTAGTAAGGAAGTCACAGACTGAAGGGACGATAATAACCACCTTGATGGATAGTGAATTTGACTGCATTTCTGTTTCTAAGACAGCAAGTTTATGAACAGCTTACAATGGTATGAAAAGTAAATTGAAAGGCACAGTAAGTTAATCAATGCTTCTTTTATGATTGCTGAGCTAGGGAAATTGCTGGACCAGAAAGAGAAATGCTCTGGGTCTCAGCTTCCAGTAGAGGGTCTGAGGCCTTCTCACCTGGCTTTTCTTCTTGGGTTGATTCAATCCCTCCCAAAGTTTCAAATGATCACTCTTACATGGGTGTGAGCCCTTCTATCACAAACTTCATCCACTCTCTGAGCCCAGACTCACATCACTACCGGCCTACTAATTATAGGGCAACCTACTGTCCCATTTTGCTTAGGAATGAGGGGATTTCCGGGATGCAGACTTTCAGTGCTCTAACTGGGCAGGGCCCAAGGACACTGGGACAGGTTACACCTTACTACTGAATAACTCTCCCTGATCATTCCTGAGGTGACTTACACTCAGCATATCCAGAAGTCACTGACCATCTTCCCCCTCAACACAGTTCCTCACAATATTCTCTCCAGCAGTACCCAGTACCCTGTCTGTGCTGACTACTGTGTTAGAAATCTTGGAGTCATCACAGACCTTTCCTCCTCACCTATCTCCCACACAAAATTAATCAAGTCCTCTGTGTGCCTCTTTTGAAAGTGATGTCTCTTCATTTGGTTTAACTTCCTCATCATTTCTTATGTGGATTATTGTAAAGGCCTCCTGTTATAAAATGAAATGATATTTAAATATTCACCCCCTAACATATGTCTCATTACTTATATTATTTGGACTCTGTATTCATGCTTCTTCATTAACAAAAAATATTAGTATACCTTAGTATCAATAAAAGACTGAGGAAATGCTTCAGAGTAATAGGACATGATAGAATCCTAGATGGGGTGGGAGAGTTGTTATAAAGTATGATATTAGGACAATCAGTGAAAACTGAATATGGAGTATATATTAGATAATAGTATTTTATCAATATTAAATTTCTTGAGTTAGGTCATCACTCAGTAGTTAGGTATCTGTTTTTTTTCTTAAGATTTACATGCTGTAGGGATGACAAGACATGATCTTGGCAACTTTCATATTTTTAGCAAACCATTCTTGAAAAATAAAAAATAAGAAGGGGATAAAATAAAAAGTAAAAAAGATATTTAGGTGTGTGTAAGCACTTGGCAACATTATTGAAACAAAACATTAACTAATCACAGGCTAGCCCACATCAGGCAGTGGTCCCATTTACAGCAGATGTGATGAAGATATCAGGTCCAGTGTGAGGTCAACATAAGTTGTAAAGCCAAAAGCTTCCTGGAAGGCCATTTATAGTCTTAAGAGGAGGTTAGGGGTCCCATGAGCCAAGGTTCTATAGATAAACAATGGGATTTGCCAAGTATGTGCTAACCAAAGTAAAGCTTGGAGGGAGTCTAATAAAGACAGAAGCAAAAATGTTGTCTACTGCAATCCAGCCTTCCACTTTCTGATTTTTTACATCTCTGACATTAAAAAGTGAAGTCTCGAAAGGGTAAATCTATAGTATCGGGTCAACTGGCGTATGTCTTAGAGAAACCAGATCAGACATGACCTTGCTGATAATGTCACCTCTGAGTCATTGAACCAGTGACTAGAAATCAGGTAACAGTTGGGCAGTGAGGTTGGTCCCTGAGAAGAGCACCTGTTACATGAATTTGAGGCTCCTAACAGCTTTCTGCACAGTCAGCTCCCAATGTGTGGGTTAGGAATGACAATGTGATGCTCTTACACTGCATCTGAGTTTCAAAGCCAGGGTGGTATTTCTCCGAAACCCAAATTCTTAGCCTAAATGTTCTGCTGCCACACCCATACCTTGAACAACCTGGCACTGTACTTTTGTCCCACATCCAACTTCTATGCCTACTATTCCTGCAAACATGGTCACCTGTCCAACACTTAACCCATAATGCCCTCTTATGCCTCCCTATCTTTGCTCATGTGTTGCTTCGGCTCAGATGACCCTTGTCCCCTAGGCATGCAAGAAACCTCACCTTGCTTCAAGTTTATAACAAATGTCTGCTCTTTAAAATCTTTAGTGAGGGGTGCCAGGATGGCTCAATTGGTTGAACAACCAACTCTTGATTTTTAGTCAGATCATGATTTCAAGGTCATGGGATTGAGCCCCACATTGGGCTTCTCACTCAGCGGGGAGTCTGCTTCTCTCCCTCTCCCTCTGCCCCTGCCCCCACTCATATGCTCGCTCTCTCTAAAATAAATAAATAGATCTTTAATAAACAAATAAAATCTTTAGTGAGATCTTTTCTAATTCCTCCAAGCAGAGGTTGGCTTTCTCACAAAAGACTTTATACAGACTTCTATAATTTTTATTTTTGATTTTTTTTTATTGTTACTTTTTGGGGGGGAGTGAGGGAGGAGGGGCAGAGGGAGAAGGAAAGGGATAATCTCAAGCAGGCTCCATGCTCAGCATGGAGCCCCACGTGGGGCTCTCTCTCACACCCCTGAGATCATAACTGGAGCCAAAATCAAGAGTCGGATGCTTAACTGACTGAGTCACCCAGGTGCCCCTTATTGTTACTTTTTATGTCTGTCTCCCTTGATTACTTCTTCAAGGCCCAAACTGGGTTTATATCAATTATTTTCCTTCCATATAGTCCACCATTTCAATTCCTCTTTAGTAAGCATCTTTAATCCCTCATAGCTTTGTCCTTATACCATACCAGCCTTCCAGTGTCTTGTCCTGCCCACTCCCAACACCCACACCAACCATTTTTTTATTGTTGTTGTTCCCTTCTTATCAAAGTCTTGTGCTTAACTAGCTACTGACCCCCATACACTTAGACTAAGAGACGAGTAGTAATACCATGGGTTGAATGCTCGCATGTATCAGGGGCATCCTTAGGATGGTACATTTTCCTTTTGCATCACTCAGCCTGATTGTTCTTTCAGCTGACTGGCCATTGTACCAGGTGTCTGCAATGCTTACTATTTAGGTTGGTCTGAAACACATATCCGTCTCCCTGCTTATTATAGCAGATTGAATATTTTGTGTGTGGAATTGGAGTCCCTTGGTCAGATGAGGCTGTAAACGAGGTCAGGGATTCAAATACAAGTGGAGACAGGAGCGGGGCACCGGGGTAGCTCAGTCAGTTAAACATCTGACAATTGATTTCAAATCAGGTAATGGTCTCAGGGTTTTGGGATCGAGCCCCATGGTGGGATCTGCACTCAGCTCTTTCTCTCTCTCAAATAAATAAACTAAATCTTAAAAAAAAAAAAAGAAGCAATTGTTTTGTTAGTGTGGTAATGGCATTGGAGTTTGTTTTTACAAAATTGACCTTATATATTAGTGATACATATCAAAAAATTTACAAATGAATTTATATGATATCTGAAATTTGCTTTAAAACAATTCAAAGAAAAGAAAAAAAGGAAATTAGAATATCTGGCAAAATGTGAGCAATCGTTCAATTTGGGGTAATGGGAGGTTTTATTATATTCTTTTTATTCTTATGCATTTGAAAATTGTCATAATAAAAAGATTTTTATGATAAATTGTTCAACCAAAAAAATATATTAATGAAATTTGGGATTAAAGCTGACTACATTTTAATAACTGAAAGTCACCATTAGGCTGTGAAATCTACCCAAGATATCCCTGGAGGAGACAAAAGCAAGATTCAACACTACCACCGCCAACAACAAAATTCAGTGACTGGAGAATAAAACAATTTCCTTTTTATGCCCCTCCCTCCGTCCTCTCCTGTCTTCCCCTTCACCTCCCCCAAAAGAGTGGATGCAGTAAAACAAGTTAAAATGCTACTCCTGTCATCCGGTGAAGGGGCAGCCTGGCCTGGGTAAGTGGCTGTAGAGATGGATTAAGAAGGGTTTGAGTTAGGCGCCTGTATGGCTCAATTGGTTAAGCATCTGTCTTCGGCTCAGGTCTTGATCCCGGGGTCCTGGGATTGAGTCCCACAATAGGATGTAGGGAAACCTACAAGGATAGTGCAGTGATCTACTGTGGTGGCAGACTGGATGCTAGCTTCCTCAAGTGTAGAGATTTGAGGAGAAGGAGCATAAATGGGAACCAAGGGGGAGAGTCATGTAGAGTTGGCCTGCTTTAGAGACATGGCCTTCAGTGAGGAACACAGCCAGCGCAAAGACAGCTCACAGAGAGGGAGCCGGGGGAGCCAATATCCTGACCTACACTTATTCCTCTGTCCTCTGCAGAGATAACCAGGGCGGAAGCCCAGTGTGAGACAGGCACACAGCCCTTGCTACTGGGCCTTGAGTGGGGCAAAGCATGAATTGTGAGGGGCAAACACAAAGCGTCCAGCCCAGGCTTCAATTTTTGTGCATGAGGTTCCCCATGATCTGAACACCGCCTACCTGTCTAGCCTCTTCTCTAGCCTCACTCCTATAAAATGGGGGTATCAGGAGATAACAGTGTCCAATTCATAACCACTAATCATATGAGAATCAAATGAGTGAACCTGTGTAAAGCATTCAGTTTGCATAGTGCTTGGCAATAGTAAGCCCTCAAAAATATTATGAGAAAGCCTTTCTGGACATAGTTCTCTCTCTCTCTGAATGTTTTTTTCTTCCCAGGTACTCTAGGAACCATTTTTTTTTTCTATTGTTATGTTTTGCTTTGGTTGCCTGAAAGAGTAGGTTTTCAATAAATACTTGTTCAGTGACTTAACTCTCACTATCTGTGCCAGGTGTTTTAACCTGCATCATCTCAATGATTACAACAACCTTATTAGGTAGATATCATCCCTCTTTTATGAGGCTATTTGAGGCTCAGCAATCTTCCAACTTGCCCAAAGCAGACGAGACTCAGGCCTGTTTTACTCTAAAACCCATGTTCTTTGCACAGTGGCCTCATGCAAGAAGGGTTTTCTGCATCGAATGAACACTGGCTGATGGAGTGTCACCCTGACACTCACTCCACTGTGAATCCCCAAAAATGGGTCTCTGATCACCAGGAACCAGGTGACCATATGACTCTTACCTGCCAACAGGCTTTTCGGTCATAGAGTCTCTGCCTGAATCACCTTTGTGTCCCCACAGGACACCCTATTTCTTGGGTGCTAATCAATGTCTGTTGACTTAATTAATACAATAAACAACAGGCCATCTTTTGCTCTTGCTGACCCTCCTTCCAATGTACTTTTGTTCCCTGTGGGGTTGGGCCACTTAGCTTCCAATTCACAGTCTAGAAGGGCTCTGCCTAAGATTCACTAAGCAATTTCATTGTCAGGCTTTGTTCTAGATGCTTTACATGTAATAAACCATTTACTCGTCATGACAAATCTAAGGGATAGGAATTATCCTTATTCCTATTTTAAGTTTCAGGAATCTGAATCTCAGAAGAGTTGAGTGAACTTGTTCAAGGTCACACAGATAGAGAGAAAGCCAGGATTTTGAATCCAAGCAGTCTGATCCAGAAACCCGTACCCTCAAATATTAATAATGAAGAGCTTATAATTTTCCAATTGACCACCCTGCCCTTTTCTGTTCTTTCCACCTCTTGTAGTTCTGTGACATTCGGCACTTCCCTGCACACCGGGAGCCTAAGGGGCATCTTCACGTTGTCTCTGCTGTTACAAGTGACAGTTAAGAGCAAAACAAAGTGAACCCTTCTTTCCAGAATCTTTGTTGCCTACCTACTTGACATAGATGAGTCTCACTTCCTTATCTCTGTCAGGCACATTTAGAGATGAAGGGGCTGAAAGGGAGTTCAGTTCAGCTTTTTATTTTTTATTTTTTCCGCACAGAACACATTTGGCCTGGATGCTCCTAGTAATAAACCCAAACCCAAAACTTCATGGCAAAGAGCTGTTGATTAAAGAAGACTGAAAAGAGAGATATAAAGCAAGCAGCGCAAAAGCTACAATGGTCTGCAAATCTCTGCTGGGCACAATGTTAATTTTATTGAAACAATCACTACTAGAAGCTATTTAATGTGACCAAAATAGTAATAAATTCAATTTTAAATTCATGACACCAATTTATGTTCTTTTAAAATGTAGTAATTACTATTTTTCCACCCTACACATTTTTCTTCCCCCCATTATTCTTTCACTGAATTTATTTTTTTTTAAGATTTTTTTTTTAAGTAATCTCTACACCCCTCCTGGGACTTGAACTCACAACCCTGAGATCAAGAGTCACATGCTCTATCAACTATACTGGCCAGGCAACACTCACTGAATTTATATTACAAAATAAACACAGTTAATGTGAATTTGATACTTGTGCTATCTGTATGAACAGCAATAAATTTTCAAGAAAACAGTAGTTAATTAATATGAAACACTTTTCCAGATTGTGTTTCTTTTCTTTTTTTTTTACTTTAAATTCAATTAATTAACATATAATGTATTATTTGTTTCAGGGGTACAGGTCTGTGATTCATCAGTCGTATTTAATACCCAGTGCTCATTATATCACGTGCCTTCCCCAATGCCCATCACCCAGTTACCCCGACCCTCCCACCCTCCTCCCCTCCAGCAACCCTCAGTTTGTTTCCTGTGATTAATAGTCACTTATGGTTTGTCTCCCTCTCTGGTTTCATCTTGTTTCATTTTTTCCAGGTTGTGTTTCTTAGAAATAGACTCTGCAACAGAAGTTAGCCTGTGACTTCATTAGAGAATGAATGCTCTTAAAACCAACACCTGAGGAGAGAGGTGTGAAAGCAGGATTAGGAAGTCGAGCTGAGAGGCAGGCCCAACAAAGGACTCAGCTAGCCTTACAAGGTTGTCCTGAAGACAGAGGACCCTTCAGAACTGTCCTGAGTTGAGGAGAGGGAACCAGGCCTTTACAGCCCCACATTTGTTAGTCATTAGCTGCAGGCCAGCCCTGAAGAGACAGGTGACCTTAGGTAACGAATTTTCTTGAAACACAGACAACCACCAAAGACAGCTGAGACCCGAGGTGTGACTTCTCATAGCCTCTCCTCCCAGTTGCAGGGTCAGGTCTTCATTCCTGAAAGGGGATCTAGGTGTTGTGTGACAATGTTCAACATAGAAACTAGTTAAATGTAACTCCCTGCTTGGTTTTCAGAGGCTAAGAAAAGTCACGTCACTGAATCTCCTAAGCAACAACACTTTTCACCAGTCATATGCAGTCAGTTGTCTTTTTTTCAGCCGTATGCTGAGACCATGGCAGAAGCAACGATTCTAAGAAGAGGTTCCGTAAAGCAGAGGGAAACATACATACAACTAAGTGCAATACAAGAGCACTCTGGCAAGAGCCACAGCACAAGCAAGGCAAAGTGCTTTTGAGAACACAAGGGGGAAGATGGATTCTGACTAGAATTCTGACTACAGTTCCAGGAGAGGGAACCAAGTAAGCAAAGCACAAGGGGAATATGAGGGCACATAAAGGGAATGGATTGTAGTTCGGCATTTCTGGCTCTAGCATTGAAGAGCATGGAGGGATTGAGTTCAGTTAGCATGTAGGGGACTGAAGTGGAGAAGAGGTTGTAAGATAGGACATATGCCTGATTACAGAAGTTGTAGATGCCTATAGCTGTGTAACAGGCATGAATCTCAGTCCACAGACTCACACCTAAAAGATACGTTGCAACCAATTACTTCTTACGAATGAATTTAATTATTTCTACGAGTCCCATCCTGCTGGGCTGATAAAAAATGAACCTCAGTCACTCCTTGAGTTTCCCCTCAGGATATGCCAAAAAGGAGGCTCTAAGACAGTCAAAGAAGCAGGGGTGGTGTAGGGTCCTCTGGTCACGGCCATCTCTGCACACAGGCCCTGGTGGAGCTGGCCCTTGTTCCTGTCCATATAACTCATTCCAGTCCAGTGGCTCTGTGTAGTCATTATGTCACACTCAAGACATGGGACTTTGCAGATGTTTTTATTTCGGTCCACATAGTGGCATTCAGACATGTGAATGAATTGCAACACACAGCATCAGAAGATTTATCCTACAACATCCAGATTTATTCTTTTTTTAAATTGAGAGATATGGTAACTCTAGGTCTACATTCTCCTCTGACATCTCTAGGCCAGAACTAAGTAACCTACCTGGCCCTGAAGGCACTTGAATTTGCAATCCTGCCCTACATACACCATGTAGTTATTCCCCTTGGAAGGCTTGCTGCATTTTCTGAATACTATCCAGGAGCACCATGAGGTTCTCCACTGCTCAAAAATACCAGAGTTCTTCTATGGGATTGGTTGATCTTTGGGACATAAAGACAGGAAGTCTGACAAGCTTATGATTTTGCACTGTTGCAGGGACAAAGAGCTGGCTACCTGCGTGAATGAGGGAAGAACAGGGGAAAAGAAGGGTAGAAATTTGAAACTAATATCTCAAAATATCATCAGCTGCATATATTAAAGAGTTTGGACATTTTTTTTTTTTTGGAGATAATGGTTTCTGCTCATGATGTGCACTCTCCCAACTTTTTTTGGATGATAAAAATGTTTAGAACTGTTTAGATGACCCCAATTTTGCTGGCAGCATCAAATTCCCATAGTCAGAGACCAGTTTAGTGTATGCCTCCTGGGCTTCTTCAGGCCTGACCAGGGTGTTCACTTCAGCCACATCAATGTCATGCAGCTTTTTCAAAGAGTGCTTGATCTGAGGATTGTTGGCCTTGGCATCTACAGTAAAAACCAATGTGCTGGGGCGTCTGGGTGGCACAGCGGTTGGGCGTCTGCCTTCGGCTCAGGGAGTGATCCTGGCGTTCCGGGATCGAGCCCCACATCAGGCTCCTCCGCTATGAGCCTGCTTCTTCCTCTCCCACTCCTCCTGCTTGTGTTCCCTCTCTCGCTGGCTGTCTCTATCTCTGTCGAATAAATAAATAAATAAATAAATAAAATCTTTAAAAAAAAAAACCAATGTGCTGTTGTTCTCCATCTTCTTTATGGTCAGCGAGAACTTGATGATGGGATTGTGGTCTAATTTATTCTTCGGTCCTTAGGTTTTCTTTGGAATTGCAGTGCATAATACCATGGGAAGGCAGGTAACTCTGGGGCCTTTTGGGAGCTGTGGCTGCCTATCACCATGGCCTTCTTAACCTTCAAAGCCTTCGCTCTTGCTTTGATATCATGAGGGGCATGGTTCTCCTTTGCCTACGATGTCATCTCTGTATAAAGGTCATACCTCATTTTCATTTCCATTTATGATGACTGACGATCCTTGCTATGGTTATAAGAAATGCCCAGTGAGGGGCCCCTAGGTGCTGCAGTCAGTTAAGCAACCAACACTTGGTTTTGGCTCAGGTCATGATCTCAGAGTCTTGAGATCAAGCCAGTGTCAGGCTCCGAGCTCAGCGAGGAGTCTGCTAAAGTTTCTCTCTCCCCTTTCCCTCTACCCCTCCCTGCACTCACTCTCTTTCTCTCTCAAATAAATTAATCTTTAAAAAAGAAAGAAAGAAAAAAAGAAAGAAAGAAATGCCTAGTGAGACAGAGACAAGTCACATGGAGAAGGGTGACAGAAAATAGCAGAGCTTTGCTGTGTACCACAATCTAGAGTTGAGTCTTCAAGTTAAAAAAACTCCACCTTTTAAAATATACCAACCTAGAGAATCAGCTTCTCATTGTCCAGGAAATCAACAAAAAGCTGAAACCAGTATCCCGAAGATATTAATTTATGATGAAAAACATAACTGCCAAATGGAGAAGCCATTAATATTGCCTGGTCAGAGTATTCTGTATCTTGAAAAAATATATACATGGGTAAAACCAGAAGGTAAGTGGTTAATGTGGAATTAGGGCCTGGGAAATTAGATGGTTTTAATATCTATTGTAATCAAAATGACAGATATACCTATCTATGTAAGAAAGATACCCATATGTATGAAAGACAAACACACCTGTATATAAAAGAGAGGTCCACCTGTCAACACTATGGGGATCTTCTCTGTGGCTAGCTAGTGTGCCCTCATTGCTGCTAGATAGAGAGACATGGTACCAACTTTAGTCTGTGGGAAAGCAGAATAATGGCCCCCCCAATGATGTTATATGTCATATTCTTTTTTTTTTTTTTAAAGATTTTTTGTTTTTATTTATTTGACAGAGATAGAGACAGCCAGCGAGAGAGGGAACACAAGCAGGGGGAGTGGGAGAGGAAGAAGCAGGCTCATAGTGGAGGAGCCTGATGTGGGGCTCGATCCCATAACGCCGGGATCACGCCCTGAGCTGAAGGCAGACGCTTAACCGCTGTGCCGCCCAGGCGCCCCTATATGTCATATTCTGTTATATTCTGGGGAGAGGGGGAATTAAAGATAACAGATGGAATTCAGTTGCTAATCAACTGACCTTAAAATACAGAGATTATCCTGGATTATCTCAGTGGGCCCCATGTTGTTGTAATATACCACATTTTGTTTATCCATTCACCTGATGATGGACACTTGGCTGTAACCACCTTTTGGCTACTGTGAATAGTGGCTATTGTGAATAATGCTGCCATGAACATGTGTGTACAAACATCTTTCAAGTTCCTGCTTTCAATCCTTTTGGGTATATACCCAGAAGTAGAATCACATGGTCATTCTATTTTTAATTTTTTGATGAACTACCACATTGTTTTCCATAGTGGCTACACTTTACATTCCCACCAACAGTGCACAAAAATTCCAATTTATCCACATCCTCACCAAGACTTGTTTTCTGCTTTTCAGATAGTAGTCATCCTAATGGGTGTGAAGTGATATCACAGTGTGGTTTTGGTTTGCATTTTACTAACAGTTAGTGATGTTAAGCTTCTCTTCATGTCCTTGTCGGCCATTTGTAGATCTTTGAAGAAATGTCTGTTCAAGCCCTTCACCCATTTTTAAATCGTTTTTAGTTGTTTTTTTGTTATTGTTGAGTTGTAGAACTTTTTTTTCTTAATATATTCTGGATATTAGTCCCTTATAGGATCTATGATTTGCAAATATTTTATCCCATCCCATAGGTTCCTGGGGGCTTGGGTTTTTTTTGTTTGTTTGTTTGTTTGTTTTTGTTTTTAAGTTCAGCTTGAAAGACATATTTATATCATCTGCCTGGTCCCTTTGGGCATTTGAATTTCTGACCCTTAGCTGATACTTTCTTAGACACAGCATTTAACATGCCTCCCTGAGTTAACACAAGCCTCCTTGATTAGATTTTAGATATTTTCCACATTCTTCAGTTAGTATTTGAAGACAATTTCTTTGTATCATTTGTACAAGCGGTTGAACTCATCTGTAAAATTTTGAATCTACCTAATTTCATTGCTCATTAACTTTAATTTGGGGAGTACCTTGCTATGATCCCTCTGCATATGTGATTTTAGCTTCATTGATCTTATTCTATCAGTTATTTTTACAGGTGAGCCTTGAACAACATGGGTTTGAACTGCACCGGTCCACTTACACAAGGATTTTTTTCCATAAATACAGTATAGTACTGTAAATATATTTTTTCTTCTTTGTGATTTTCATAGTAATATTTTTTCTCTAGCTTACTTTATTGAAAATACAGTATGTAATACATATATAACCAACTATGTTATCAGTAAGGCTTCTGGTCAGCGATTGTATTAATTGTTAAGTTTTGGGGAAGTCAAAGTTATACATGGATTTTTAAGTGCACAGCGTGGAGAAAAGGGTATTGGTGCATTTAACCTGTGCGTTGTTCATGGTCAACTGTATTTTGTTCTAATTTTTAAGCACAATACTTTCATCTTAATCTTTGTTTCCTAAAAGAGAGAGACAGAATTTTGAAATCTGCAGTTTCAGTAATACCGGAAAATTGCTTGGTTAAATTTATTACTTTTCCATATTTTAAAATTATAAGCAGTTACTTCTTCTGGAAGCAAAGTTAACTGCACAATGGGAAAGAGAGGCCATGAACTTTGAGATGTTTCTCCTTTGAAGACATGTTTCTATGATATCTGTGGAAGGCACAAATACAACTCATATAGCACCTAGCCAAAAAGATACAGATTTTAAGAACAACGGGGAAGGGGGTGGCAAAAACAATTTAAAAAAACAGTAAACAATGGACATTAAAGAGGGCATGGGATGTAAGGAGCACTGGGTATTACATAAGACTGACAAATCACTGACCTCTCCCTCTGAAACGAATAATACACTCTATGTTAATTAATTGAATTTAAATAAAAAGAGAAAACAGTAAACAAAGCAACAAAATTAAAAGAACATTGTTTCTGGGTCTTGTGAGAGATGAAAGAGGTGATTCTTTTAATTGTCATAAAAAAGCACACAAACCTCTTCAGTTGCCAAAATGGAGTCTACAGAGCTAAATTCTGTATTTAGCATCTCAAGCAGACCTATTTTTTTTCCTTTAGAAAAGACCCTAAGGAACATTCTGGATGCCATCACATCGCCTGTATTCCAGGTTGGATTAAAACAAAGGTCTTGAAGACCCCAAAGATCTTACTCAGGTCTCTAGTAAATGAATGTTTTTTATCATTTATTTATTACCTTTCATATTAGACCTCAGTTGTAGAAAATTTAGTTGATCATACCTCTCAGTTCATTGCTTAATATTGAGACCAGCTATGTAATGTTGATTACTGGTTTATTTTAGTTTCTTTTAAATGCTATCCCTAAAAAAACCCCACCTCTATCCCTAATCCCATTTTCCTTTCCCCCACTCTAATATGTTTGGTACATGTTATAAAATATGCTTATGTTCTTATAAAATATGTAGTTTTATATTCCATGTCTATGTGTTTTAATTTACATAAATGATATATGTTATGTATTCTGCTCTAGTCCTTTCTTTCCTCCTCAGCATTAGTTTTTTATGATCTACCCATATTGCTCTGTGTGTGTGTGTGTGTGTGTGTGTGTGTGTGTGTGTGTGTGTATAAAATTGCTTGTACCTGCATAACATTCTGTATCCACCACATTTTATGTACCCATCCCTAGTGTGCCTCTGGCTCTCAATTACCGAAAACACTGCAATGAATATCATTGTATAACTCTCCTTCAGATCCGTGCAAGAATTTCTCTGGTATATGTAGGCTTTGAGATAAGTGAGTTTGAGGCACACACTACCTCATTTTCACTGAATTCTTTTTCTTTCTTTTTTTTTTTTTTTAGATTTTATTTATTTATTTGTCACAGAGAGAGACAGAATGTGTACAAGCAGGGGGAGCAGCAGGCAGGCAGAGGGAGAAGCAAGCTCCCCGCTCAGCAGGGAGCCTGATGTGGAACTCGATCCCAGGACCCTGGGATCATGACCTAAGCAGAAGGCAGACACTCAACTGACTAAGCCACCCAGGCATCCCCATTTTCACTGAATTCTGCCAGATTGCTTTCTAGAATACCTATATCAGTTTATACTACTTCCCCATATTCTTGCCAAACTAATGTGTGTCATCCTTTCTAAATTTTGCCAATCTGATGAGTGTAAAATTTTGTATCATTTTTGCTTTAATTTTTTATTTATCTACCTACTGGTGAGGTTGAGTACCTCTTCATTATTCGTTAGCCCTCTGGTCTTCCCTTACTTCAAATTTCCTATTCATATCTTTTATTTAGTTTTCTATTCAGTTTCCAATTTTATTCCTAGTGATTTGCAGGAGCCCTTTGTAAATTCTAGTTTAATGTCCTGTAAATTTGAGTTATTGCTAATATCTTCTCTTAGTCAGTCATCTGTCTCCTAAGTTTGTACTTTATTGACTAGGAATCCTTAAATTTCATGCAGTTGCAATAACCATTTTTCATCTTACGTTTATATTTTTGGGTCTTGCTTACCAAGCTTTCCGTCTGGTTCATAAAGATAGTCTGTATTTTCTATTACCTTAGTAGGCTATAAAATTCATTTTGAATCCCCTTTGCATATGGTAACAATGCAGTATTCAACTTGATTTTCCCTGTATAGTGAGCCAGTTTTCTCATGCTACCTAAGAAATAATCCTTTCTACGTTGTTTTGTGGTGCTGCCTTTATCAAATATCAAGTTTCCACATATTTCTAAGCTCTCTATTCTGTTCCATTGTTCTGTTTGTCTTCCTACATGAGCTCTATACTATTGTTACTATTATGACTTTGGATAAACATGACTGATCTTACATCTCTGTTGTACTTGGTTAATTTCTTTTTTTTTATTTTAAAGCTTTTTATCTATTTATTTTGAAAGAAAGAGAGAGAGAGAGCACAAGTAGGTGAAGTGGAAAAGGGAGAGGGAGAAGCAAGCTCCCTGCTGAGCAGGGAGCCCGATGTGGGGCTCAATCCCAGGACTCTGGGATCACGATGAGAGCCGAAGGGAGACACTTAACTAACTGAGTGAGCCACCCAGGCGCCCCTGTACTTGGTCAATTTTTAAATAGATTTTCAGTGAAGTTATAATACCATTACATTTTCTTTTCCCTTGTTGCAATTGGTACAATTTGTCTAATTGGAAGGGGCACATAGTGATTAGTATGACCCCTTAGTAGTGATAAAAAGCACTAACTTGTATTTAATCACAGTTGTTTCCCCCAAGAATGTAAAAATTATTAATTACACCATGAGTGTTGGAGTGTCTTTAAGTCCATATCTGCTGCTTAGCTAGGATGTTTCTTTAAATCCTTTTCACATGGATTTTTCACATTTGGGATTTCTTCCTTACCCCTTCTTGAGGCCCCATATTCCTTATGAATATGTTTGAGCTTTATCAGGTCCCCTAGTAATTGCATGCAGTTAGTTGATCATCTTACTTACTAGTCCCATTTGGGGGGGGGGGAGGGGTACTCGTTTCTACATTCCCGCTGACTTAATTTATTTTGGATACAATTCTTAGTATGCCCAATTCCCTACAAACTGAATTCCTCTAGGTTTCGGGTTGCCAGACTGAAAAGGCCATGTTACTGCAAATACTTGTCCTCCAAATGTTAATCTCTTCCTCCGGATACGTGACTTCTCTACCATTTTGTCTTATTCCGAGTAGCTTCCTGCTTAATCTCCCTCATTGTTTCTGCCTTGTGCAAAGAAGAGGTAAGGAATGAAATTCACAACCAGCATATCTTTAGGAGAATGGAGCATGGTAAATAAAGGTTTTTTTGTCCTGCTGAATATTTGGATGGGTTTGGATATGCAAAAGTGGGTCTGGACCTTAGCTTGGAAATAGACACCACCAAGAATTGCACTCTGAATAAAGAACAGGAATTTGCATTGGGAGCTATAGTCCAGGAAGGAGAGGGTGCTAATGACCTAAGAGACCCAGGAGAGAACACGAAGAGAAACAAGCTAGCTAGTGTATTGCTGAGCCCCTATATGGGTGGGAACTGAGTAGAACAATTCCTGAGAAAAGGTCTTTTAAGAAGTGCCCAGTTTTCGGGGTGGTGCCTGGCTGGCTCAGTTGGTGGAGCATGGAACTCTTGATCTCATTGTTGTGAGTTCGAACCTCATATTGGGCGTAGAACTTACTTAAAATACTTAATTAGTTAATTAAGTAATTTAAAAAATTGAGCTTCGTGGAAGCATTAGTGTAGCCACTAAAAGAAAAAAACAAACAAACAAATGAAGTGCCCAGTTTTCAAGTAGAATGTGTTTATATTGTTGAGCTGTAAATATTCACACCCCAGTTGTCTCCTGAAATTTTCACTAAATCCTGACAAAAACAAAAGTGTTTCATGTTGACAGATACACTCAACTATGTGTGTCGAGGGGAAGGAGGGGAGTGGTGGTGTTATGAGTACGTATCAACTGAAAAAGGGAATGGAGATGACAAATTGATTCACATGGTGCCAAATGGGACAACCTGGGTAAGAAATAGTGAGACAATCCATTAACTGACCATGTTCGGTGGAAACAGGAACTCAGAGCCAGAAATCATAACAATGACAAGGAGAAGGAGGAGGAAGCAAAAAGAGAAGGAGAAAGAAGAATGAAGACAGAGACATGAGTACCACTTGTAAAGTGTGCCAGGATTTGCTCTAAATGGTTAGCTTTAGATAGGTAATGGTGACCATGAGAACTTAACACCCAACACCTGCCTCTCTCTCCAAGAGATGCACAAATATCTTAGGGAGGGCTTTAGACTTCCCACAGTAACTAGTGAGCGTTCAGGCCAATCCTGGCTAGATCTTATAACATAGGAGACTTCAGGTAGCATCGGAGAGCTTTTAAGCATTAGCCTTGGGACACCTGGGTGGCTCAGTCAGTTAAGGGTCTCCCTTCGGCTCAGGTCATGATCCCAGGGTCCTGGGATCAAGCCCCCCACCAGGCTCTCTGCTCAGCAAGAAGCCTGCTTATTCCTCTACCTGCTGTTCCCCCTGCTTGTGCTGGCTCTCTCTCTCTGACAGATAAATAAATAAAATCTTTAAAAAAAAAAAAAAAGGACTCTAGTTAAAAAAAAAAAAAAAGGCATTACCCCCTTACTCCCGGAAATACTCAGAAGGAGGCTTAAGACCTGATGCAATGGTATATCACAACTTCCTTCTGGTTTCAAGCCCTGTAAGGGCCCGCAAACTCATTCTAGAACAAGCTTTTGTTGTAATTTCCGGTGTGTCATAATGATCACAAATATTTTAAAAGGAAAAATATTTTTGAAAAAATAGAAAAAGCTTGCCAGCCAACCTGTTCCTTTCATGATGGCAATCTTGCATCATCTTTCTTGCCCCTGATGTTGACTCAGGCCAGCAACTTTCTGCTTTTCCTTAATCTCACTCTAGAGTACCTGAGCTGGTTCCTAGCCTCCTCTATCAACTTCTATTCCTAGTCAAGTCTGAGCTCAGCAGGCCCCAAACTGGTCCTCTGTCTCTCTTGGAATTTCCACAAGGGACAAGAAACACTTTCATAATCACTCTTGAAGGTCTTAGCTACGCTCTCTGCAGTAGTTAAGGCAGCTCTTGCCTGCCCTCTTCTGGATCAGGTCCCTAAGCCACTCACTGCTGTTGACCAGCAACCCTCTAAGTCCCAGTTTCCCCTTTGAGCTGGGATAGGTCGGGTAACCACAGGTGTACATCTTTAACTCTCTTCTGCTTCCATAGAATCTTAACAATGTTATTTTACCTACATATATATTTTTTTCATTTCTTAAAATGTTGTAGCTCTTTTACCAACAAGGAAGATTTTGTGGGGGGAAAAAAGAAATGCTGAGGCTTCTCAGGTAGTAAAACATTAAGTGAATTCAATAAAAATAGATAACATTATCTGGCCCCATCTGTTAAACCATCTCTTCCAAAAATATCACATATAGGTTGAACATCATAGCCATTTATAAATATCTCAAAATTTAAACAAAAATCATCCCTTACACTATTCCGGGACAGCTAATTTTTAAAGAGTAAATTGAAATATGCAGAGTAAAAGAATACACTTATTGTCCCTAAAGTTCCCACTCCCAATTTGCCCCACGAATTATCTAAGAACACCCCCTTGGCACACACATGCATACACACACACACACACACACACACACACACACTCACACCTTTTCCTTGAAATATTATTAGGAATTAAATTGCTTAGGACCTTCAGACTTTCAATTCTTTCTATATTCTAGCTTTGAACATAGTTTGTCCCTAAATTAAGAGTCCTCTTCCCAATTATATGGAAATGATTATGAGGCTGGGAAGCAAGGGGGCAAAATAAAAAAGAGAAAAAAAAGAAAAGAAAACAGAAAGAAAGAAAAGAATTATCATACATTGCTGGTGGGAGTGTAACTACTTTGGCAAACTGTGGCAATTTCTACTTAAGTAAAATATGACCCACCATTTCCACTCTTAAGTATTTACAAAAGAAATGAAAACAAATGTCCACAGAAACACTTGTACAAGAGTGTTCACAGCAGCTTAATTTATAATAGCTCCAAACTAGAAACAACTCAAATGTCCATTAACACTTGAATGAATAAACAAATTCTGATGTATTCGTATAATGGAAAACCAGCAACAAGAAAAAAAAAAAAAAAAGAACAGCTGCAACAGCCTGTATGACTCTCAGAAATATTATGCAGAACAGACATAGAAGAATACACACAGTTTGAGTCCATTTTTAATGAGGTTCTAGAAAAGACAAATAGGCAAAACTATTGAAGGGTAGCAGAAATCAGAATAGTGACAACCTCTGATGGTCACCAGGAATGGACACAGGAGAACTTTCTGTGGTGAAGGAAATATTCCATATCATGCCTAGGTAGTGGTTACATGGGTATAGAAATAGGTAAAAGGCCATTGAGCTATACATTCAAGATTTGAGCATTCTCTTTTTTTTTTTTTTTAAGATTTTATTTATTTATTTGACACAGAGAGAGAGACAGCCAGTGAGAGAGGGAACACAAGCAGGGGGAGTGGGAGAGGAAGAAGCAGGCTCCCAGTGGAGAAGCCTGATGTGGGGCTCGATCCCAGGACTCCAGGATCACACCCTGAGCCGAAGGCAGATGCTTAACGACTGAGCCACCCAGGCGCCCCAAGATTTGAGCATTTTTAAATGTCAATTATATCTCAATTTAAACTAAAGAGCATAGATAAAGAAAAGGAAATCAGAACATCAAACAGTGACAGGACTAGGAAAGAGAGCCGCCAGTTAGAGAATGTCTAACTGCAACCCATAATGCTATTAAATATCTCATCCAATTTAAAAATAGAATAATTTTTAAAATTTATTTTAATTGCAAAAGACATCCCAAATACTGCAGCAGTTTTCCCAGCTCTGCCTTTGCTCATGACCTGGTAAATATCCTGAGAGGGCTGAATTTTGGCCCTGGAACCAAAGTGGACTTCAGGGATATACAACTTATGAAGTAACACAGGGCTCCATGTTCAGAAGGGCTCTGCACTTGGTTTAGGGCTCTGCTGTCACTGTCTTAAAACTCTTGAAAATTCTATTTTTGAACTTATGTTTGGCAAGTGAGCTTCAGGGGGACAATGAAGCCAGCTCAGAAGCAGAGGAGCTGCAAGCATTATATGTGTCTGCTGTTCATTGCTGTGCATTTGCGCATACAACTTGTGATGCCCATGGACACAGAATTTCTTCCATACACAAGGTGCGGGAGTTCCCTGTGACTCAAACCAGGTACTAGATAGCACAGTACATCTATGACTGAGTAAGAAGTCCTGACAGTTCCCAGGGCCATGTTACCTTCTTACACTGAAACTTGTTTCCAAAACAGAAATAAAAGCAATGGTGTTCCAAGAAGCATGAACCATATCCTTTCTTACCTTTGCCAATCCCTGTATGAGCCATGTGAACATGATGACATAAAAGGAAAGGGAAATATAGGGAAACTTGTTTTATCTTTCCCTTTTAGTCACTCCTTACTTATCAGAAAGCTGAAGGTAAAATGTGTTGGTATAATATATGTAGACATGTCAAGAAGTGAAAAAGTTGTGCAGCCATCACCTCTATCTCATTCCAAGCCATTTCTATCTTCCCAGAAAAAACCCTCTACCCAAGGAAGTAGTCATTTGGATCCCTTATTTACATTTATGCTCTAATTTCTCTTCGGAAAAGAATAAAATAATCTAAGTTTACATTATAGCATTATAAAAAGGAAGTGAAATAAAAACAGATAAGTTTTTAAATGCTAAAATAAGTAAAATGATGCCTCTTTAAAATCCTTGTTTGCCCAGGACATCTGGGTGGCTCAGTTCTGGGATCGAGCCCCACATCAGGCTCTCTGCTCAGTAGGGAGCCTGCTTCTGCCCTCCCTCTGCCTGCAGCTCTGCCTACTTGTGCTCTCTCTATCTCTCCCTCTGGGTCAAATAAATAAATAAAATCTTAAAAAAAAAAAAAAGACACTGGTAGGCTCCACTTCCTGTCCCTTTTGGATGCTGGCTCTTGAAACCCAACGCCTACGTAGAAAGGAATTGTGTCCCCCTAGTTTCATCCTTGGCTGAGTTCTCAGTATCGATCAGCACCAACTAACCAGCAATGAGGATGAGCTATATGGGCAATGGATCTGCCAGCCTCCAGCTGAGCTAGCTGCTTCACTTGACACCACACGGAGCAGAGATGGGCATCCCTGCCCGAACCCCATTCAAATTGCAGAACTCTGAGCTAAATAAATTGTCATTGCTGTTTAAAACCAAGTTTTGGCATTTTTTTTTTTATGAGGCGATAGATAACTGATATACTCCTTGGGTTCTCCTGGGAAAAAGGTGATTTAGGACTTGATTTAGGACTTGGAGTTCCAGCATTTTTACCCGTGGGAGGTCAACAGAGGACAGAGGTTAAGCACATAGACCCTGGAATTAGATTGTCTTGGTTACTATTCCCAGTTTCACCATCTACCAGCTGTTTAACTGTAGGCAAGACACTTATACTTGTTATTCCTCAGTTTCCTTGTCCATAAAATAGAACACTAACATAATGACATCCCTACGACATTGTCGTCAAGGTTAAATGAGTACTTAGAAGAGTATCTGACACATAGTAGGCTCTATACCATTATTTCCAGAGCAAGAGCATCTTCCTCTTTTTAAATTATCCCTCACCTGTGAAATTTTGCTCTCTCTAGAGAAGCTGGGCTTGAGAAAATCCTATCTTACTTTTTACACGTCTAGTAATGACCTCTCTTTTAGGATTCCACTATCAGTCTGCTTCTTTACCTTCTACAGGATAATGCTTTACTTTATTGATAATCAGAAAAAGTAAAAAAGAAAAATCAGCAGCACAAAGAAATGAAGCTCATGCTGAAAGGCCACTGACTGGATCTGAAGCTGTCTGGTCGGCATATCATCTCCTGCATCCCATTCTGTAATATAGGCTAATTTTGTATTACTCTGTTAATTATAAACATTATAGATGAGCTCTAGGTTATGGGGAATGCAAGTATTATGTTTTTGTGAGCACCTGTCTGTACTTTTAACATCTCTCAAAGTTAAAAAAAGAAAAAAACAGATGTTTATTGTTCAAAGTGTGGAAAATACAAAATAGCAAAACGATCACCCATAATTTAACAGCCTGGAAGTCATTACTCTGAAAATGTCAGTACCCATTTCTTAGCAAAGGGAAAATGAAACAATCTTCCAGAGATCTTATAAAGGTTAAGGAGTTGGCATCTGAAAGCAGAGGAAGCATTGCTCTTGAGAACAAGTGTTATCAGGTCCTTCAAAATAAGCTGGGGGCGGGGGCATAAGAGAGTACTTGACACAGAGGCAGAAAGGTGACATTTTAAGACAATCAACATTACAACACAATGGGAATAATTTATGCCACCCTTTTAATTTCATATGAACATGTTTCAGAACTTTGCTATTCTAATTAGCAGAACCATTCACTTATAAAATATCCACTCTTGTAAAACAATTTTACTTTTCCTTTGGGTCTGCAGGTAGCAGAATGCTTTTTGTAAATTTATGTCTTCACCCAACTTGTAAGTCATAAAGTTATCTCTACAGGAATTTCTGCGAGTTTATGTCCACTGACACAAGTGGACATCTTGGGTGATTAAAATTATACTCCTGGCTCTTTCTACATGGAACCAATGGCATGGAGATTTCACCTAAAGGAAGGGGATCTCAAACGGTGGTTTGTGGCTGCTGGAAGTTATGCCCCTGAGGTAGGAACCCCACAGAGGCAGAGGATCCCTTCCAGCCCCGCCTGGTGTTTGCTCACAGCAACTGTCCTAACACAGGATAGAGTCAGTTTGTGGTTTTCTGGCTTTAAAATATGACACCATGTTCCCTTTCCCCAAACTGCATCTCCTAGAGACTAGACTCAGCTGGACTGGGGTTCCCCTGCTCAGCAGTAAAAACTCTTCCATCTTGGGTCTCTGTTATTTTTCCACCTTAATAAGGTGCCAGGATGCAGGCTGATACAGAAAGTTGTTCTGGCAAGTGAGAGAAGCAACTGAGCTTTTCAGGAGAATGATGCATTGGTTAGAAAGGAGGAAGGAAGCAGTGCTTAGGGAAGTGGGAGAAGCTGGTCCCAGGAAAAAACACAGATCCATGAGAACTGAAATTGGACACTTGCAAACTTGCAATAGGGCCAATCAGCATGGTTCTACAAGGGAGTCCTCAAGTATAGAGAGACAATCCTCCGAAAACAAAATCCATATAAAGGAATGGCAGAGTACACTCTTTTATAGCGATGAGTATATAAGTGACTTGGGGAGTATTAGAGCATCCAAGATCCAATCAAGATTTCTCTTTAGTTTGTGCCCACCCAGGGACACACACACACACACACACACACACACACATACAGATTTCCCTTTATCAAGTTTATCAAGTAATCAGATCTAGTGATTTCCTCAATTCCTTAGCATTTCTAAAAGAAAAATACTGTAAAGAGATTTCTGTCTAGTCCACGAATTCCCCTTCAGTGAGGAAAGAGAGGAGGGTGGGATAGGGAAGAACCGAAAAGGCCTGAGGGAGAAGTGGGGGTGATGATCTTCATGGACCTGCTCAGTTTCTGAACACTGAACGGCAGGTTCATCCCCCTAGGGTGACCTGGGAATCTGGAAGGGTGTTTTTGTTTGTTACAAAGATAGCACTTAGTAAACCCAAATTTTGTCAATCTAACGTCTTTTTTTTTTTTTTTAAGAATTTATTTATTTATTTGAGAGAGAGAGTGTGCATGCGCGTGAGGGGGGAGGGGCAGAGGGAGAGGGACAAGCAGACTCCCCACTGAGCTGGGAGCCTGATGCAGGGCTCAATCCCGACACCCTGAGACCCTAACCTGAGCCAAAGGCAGATGCGTAACAACTGAGCTACCCAGGGGCCCCAATCTAACTTCTTTTAGAAGATTGACACTAACCATTTCCTACACTGCTATTAACGTACACTGAATACAACTACTGAGTAAACTGAAAGAAAATCGTACTTACTTTCATGGAACCTTTTTACCAAGAAACATTCAGAACTTTAAGAGATAATACCACCAACAACACATCAGCTGAAATCATTTAAGTCAATATAATGCACTTGGTTTAGACTGCATCTGTAGCTTTTGCGGTCAATGCTTCCGCATGTGGGACTGTTAATAGATAAACTTGAGGCATAGTAAAAATTTTAAGTTATTTGACCTAAAATTGATTCGAATTGGGCAGCATCCAGTCTAACAGAGAGAAGGCACTCCAAGGAGCTGTAGAAAATGAAGACTTTTACAGGCAGAAGGGAGCAGGAACAAGGAAATTATACTAAACAATAAAGGGGGTTGGTTATTGCAAGGTTACTTGCCCTTAGGGGCAGGGGTGTATCAGGCAGATGACCTAACTAGTGCTGCTCAGAGACTGCTGATTGACTGGTTTAAGATTCCATTTCTGGGAGGGTCAAATGTAATCAAGTTAAGTCTGTGTTCGGTGAGGTGGGACTTAGGATACCATCTGGGCCTGTTTCTTGGTTTTTGTTGTTGTTGTTGCTCTTGTTTTTGTTTCTTGTACAAACATATGAGTATCTCATTATGCATTTCAGTGAAACTAAGCATTTACACATTGAACTGTGTTTTATTTTAACTTACTTCCAGTTGATTACAGTAAAGGGGGCAAGCAAAATATTTGTGATTAACAAAAGAAGGATGTAGGTATGTGGAGCTGAGACCCAGTGGCCTAGAATAAGAGCTTTTCATTTTGGAATCAACAGACCCCTTTCAGAATATGATGGACACCAGGAAATCTCCCATCCATGCATAAGCATAAGCATTTGCATAAGCACCGTGTGTTTTAGGGTGCTTTAGCACTCTTGCACCCTGTGCAAATAAAGTCACTCTTAGGGGAATATTTGGAAGGTGAAATAATAGAGGAGGGTGTGTAAATAGCTTAATAAATAAACTAGACTTGGTAGGGTGCAAACAGAAAGCAGGAATAAAGATTTATTCCTGCTCAGGTTTCTGCATTTAAACCCTCTTTCTAGAATGGTTCTTGTAGGGTGCAAACAGAAAACAACTTTATTCCTGCTCTGTGTTCTGCATTTAAACCTTCTCTCTAGAATGGTTCTTGTCTTTCTCAGGACAAAATCTCGGGCACATTCCATACTATTTTCACCATCACTTTCTGATCATCTATTTTCCAGGCTCTCACCAATTCATGTTTTTCCTTCCCTCAAACTTTAATCCTTTTAGGTTTTAAACCTTTGGTGGGGGGAGGGCTGTGATCAGTGTCTTCCCTACTATTTCCCTGCCCTGAATTTCATGGCCTCCTCTGGTTTCACTGAGACAGGGGATGGGGAGAGGAAACAAGAATGAGGAGCAGACAGCTTTCACACAGTTGTAATCTGGTACTGGTGCCCTCTAGATTGGACATATTCCAAGTGCTGATTCTCTCCCACAGAGTGCTTTTCCAGACACTTAGTAAACCCTTCTCACTTTGAGAATTTCTAACCTTAAAAACTGTATTTGTGGACTCCTACTGGCTCCTCCAGCTGGTTATGTGTGAGCCTTCCTTAGCTTCTGGTTTTGACAAAGAGTCTCTCCTTGACCAAACTCTGGCCAGGCTCCTCTGAGCCTCTGAGCCTGGAGAAAGCAGGCTTCAACCTTGGTCTACAAAAATGTGAACAAACACTGACAGTTACCAACATTCCAAACCTACATCCTTAGGATGATGATAGCCCTGCCCCCTCCCACCACCCCCGTGCTTAAAACACCCGCCTGAGGAAACTCAATGCTGCCAGAAGAATTTACTATTTGTTCTAGTCAACACTTGAAGATAGAGCCCCTGTCTCCCACTGTCTGTGGAAAGGTAGAACTCTAACTTTGATTAGGGCCAGTTAAGGAACTCAGGTGTGTTTCACACAGACAAGCTTTTTGTGAGTTTTCATTTCCCTTATTCTATGGAGCCCCTGCTCTCCCCTCTCCCTATTCCTTTATCCTCCCTTGAAAATGCCCAGTTGCTTCTGTACAAACTGAGGTTGAGTTCAGTTCACACTGGACTCTTTTCCCTATTGTGGTAATATATTATTGATTAAAATTTGTCCTTACCACTTTAATCAGGGTCTGGCTTTGTCTATCTTTGATAGTTTCCAATAACCCATCTCTCTGCTGGAGTCACCACATCTTTCAAGTGGTCTCATTGGGTAAGACCAGCCTCCTTCACTGAGTCCATATCTGGCTCCTGGATGACTCATGTATCCTCCACCCCACCAAACTTTGCATGCAGCTCTTTCCCAACAGAGTGTCCTTGCTGAGCTCTGTTGTCAGAAAAGCAGGTCATCAGAGTCTTGAGACTTTCAGGCCTGAGTCAGGTGTCCCATGTCTTCCAATCTTCCCTCTTCATTGGCTTAAGGATAGACTAAGCACCCTCCTCCCTTTGCCCATTGCTCAGGGCGTTTGGGGAGCCTGGAGAACAGCACTACAATAATAAAGTGGCGTTTGATATTCATTCCCTTTCCTTGTTAGAATCAAATTTCGACTCTTATCAATATAGATGGACTCATAGGTATCTTACTCTTTGTTGCATCCTCAGCATTCACCCGGCACCTAGCTCAGAGCAGACTTCATATCTATTTGTTTAATGGATGAATGATTATGCCATTGGAAAGTATACTTTATGTATGTTAAAGGAAAGAACAACAACAAAAAATACTGAGTAAAGTTATTTTCCTGTTTTAGTTTTCTTTCTTAACCGATTTTACTTTCTCATTGCAATTCTACTTTTCTCTCACTCTTGGAGTCACCAGCTTTTTTCCCAGCAAAGTGATTGCCTTCCTTCACTGCCTATCCATTTTGCACTTCTAGAAGTTTGGGTGAATTCATCCTTTGCAGTAGAAAAAAAAAGGTTCACTGTAAGGAGACTTCCCAATCTTTCTCAGATTCCCTTTTCATTCTACTAAAGTGAAAAGAGCATCTGCCCTGGATGATAGAGGAAAATTGGATAGGATAACTTGTTTCCTTTTCAATTTATTTTCCACAAAAGGGATCCTGCTTTAAAGGAAAACTTATTTATAGATAGAATAAGTGGATTTGATTCTTCTTTGGGCTAGTTATAGAGTTGGTACAAAAGGAGAGAAAAACACCAGAATTGTTACGCTTACCCCATTGGTTGTTTCAGATGTCCGGTTTCTTTACCAGAAACAGAAAGTCTTTCACAAATGACTTTGAATATCATGGCTGAAAGAAAAACATTGCATAGTATCAGTCACCTTACAAGACAAAGACCCTGAATTCATAGGTACTCCAACACAAACTAGTAAAGCAATAAAGGGAATTTATTTGCTTATATTACTGTGAAGTCCAGAGACGATCACTGCTTCCCGGAGGACTGGATCCAAGGATTAAAAGGATATTGTTAGGGCTCTGATTATGTTTGTTTCTGAGAACCAGTTGGCAGGCAGGATGGACATTCCATATTTTTCCTACTGGAAATTTCAGATTTATACCCTCTCAGTTTTAGTAACCCCAACAGAAAGAGAATGGCTTCCTGACAGCATCTGTAGAAAACTCTCAGAGGTTTTGTTGTAATTAGTTTGAGTCAGGTGCCCCAAATCAACACTATGGCCATGGAGATAGTATTCTAATTAGACAGGTCTAGGACACATGTCCACACCTGGAACTGAGTTCAAGGGTGAGGGGGTGTCAATCCCACTCATACTACACAAAATGGGTTCCCTCCATAAACTGGCATTCTGTTACCAGAAGAAGAAGGAGAAAAGAACTCCTGGCCAGACATTTCCCTTGCTGATATATGTGGGTGTATATAAGTATATATAAATATATATATATACACACATATATATGTAAATATATTTACACATATATATTTGTTTTGTTTGTTTTACAAAGAGGTCTCCTCTTTAAATTCCCTCTAAGTGTGAGGATTTAAAAGATGGCAATTTCTTACACTTCTCTGTTATCCATTCCAATATTTAATAAATTTCTTCTTTTCAGAAATCAGCTCCTTATTTCTAATGAAAAACACTCATGTTTTAATTTATAAGCACATTTACTTTTGTCATAATCTTGATAGAGAAGTCAAACAGCACTGACAAACTTTCTTTAAAACTCTATAGCTTGGAAAAAGAGAAAATTAGAAAGAAAAAGGAAAAATCAAGGAGGAAAAGCACAAATAAAATAGATGCAAAGTAACTCCAAGAGTAAAGAAACATGGTTCTAAAATAATCAGTAGCCTTAGTTATCACTGGAGTGAGTGCTGGAGATGACTGAGGTTAACACCGGGATATAGAGCTTATTATGGAAATTTTGCCAAGTTTTATTTCTTGCCTGAGTTTGTGGTTTGAGATTTGAGATTCATATCCCAAACTGAACTCATGATTTCCATCTTCCACCTAACCTATTTCTCTGCCTCCATCTCCTAACTCAGAATGCCACCAGCATCAACCCAAGTGATTAAACTGGAAACTACGAAACTACATTTTTAAAAAAAGATTTTATTTATTTACTTAACTTACTTTACTTATTATTTATTTATTTATCAGAGAGAGAGAGAGTGTGTGCACAAGCAGGGGGAGCAGCAGGCAGAGGGAGAAGCAGCCTCCCTGCTGAGCAAGGAGCCTGATTGAGGACTCAATTCCAGGACTCTGGGATCCAGACCTGAGCCGAAGGCAGACACTTAACCGACTGAGCCACCCAGCTGTCCCAGAAACTACATTTAATCATTGACTTTCTTTCTTGCCTTATCTTCACAAACATTTTTTTTTTAAGATTTTATTTATTTATTTGACAGAGATAGAGACAGCCAGCGAGATAGGGAACACAAGTAGGGGGAGTGGGAGAGGAAGAAGCAGGCTCCCAGCCGAGGAGCCTGACGTGGGGCTCGATCCCAGAACGCCGGGATCACGCCCTGAGCCAAAGGCAGATGCCCAACGACTGAGCCACCCAGGCGCCCCACTGAGCTACCCAGGTGCCCCCACAAACATTTAAACATAACAATCTCTGTATCCACTCTTGAATCTGTTCACATCTCTCCCTGCCCATTCACTTACTCACGCATTCCTCATGAAATTTAGAGTCCAGGGGATGAGGCATATATCCAACAAATAACCATCTGAATAACTGTTTAATTTATAACTATGTTCAGTGCTATAAGGGAGAGTACAGGGGGAGCAGGGTGTCAGAGAAGGATGCCTAAGGAAGTGACGTTTAGGCTGACACTTTAAAGCTTGTGAGAACTGGTGGCAGAAGGTGGGAGACCACGTGTTCCAGGCAGAAAGACCAGCTTGTATGATGACCCTTAACTCAAATGCGTGTGTTAGAAGAAAAATGGACGGGGATTACGATGTGTAGGAGAAACTGAAACCTTTCATTTGGATTTATGAAATAGCCTCTTAGCTTCTTTCTCTTCCTGGAGTTTCGTTTTCCTAATGTCGTTTTCACAGGATCACAAGCAGGCTCTTCATAAAGTGTGAATCCAGTCATGACTCTCTTCCTTAAAATACACTAGTCTCTCCTTACCCAGAGGACATATGTTCCAACAATCCCAGAGGATGCTTGAAATCATGGATAGTACCAAACCCTATATATATATATATATATATATATATATATATATATATATATATATATATATATAACGTTTTTTCCCATACATACATATCCACGATAAAGTTTAATTTTCTTTAAGTTTAATTTATAAATTAGTCACAGTAGGAGATTAACAACAATAAATCATAATAAAATGGACCAATTACAACAATATAGTTAGACCTTGAACAATGTGGGGATTTGGGTTGCTGACTGTGCAGTCAAAAATCTACATATAACTTTTGACTCCTCCCCAGTTTAACTAATACTGTTGACCAGAACCTTACCTACCGAGAACATAAACAGCCAATTAACATATATTTTGTGTACGTGTTACATACCATATTCCTACAATAAAGTAAGCTAGAGAAAAGAAAATGTTAAGAAAATCATAAGGAAGAGAAAATACGTTTACAGTGCTGTACTTACCACAAAAAAAAAAAAAAGCCCGCGTACGAGTGGACCTGCACAGTTCAAATCCACGTTGTTCAAGGGTCAACTGTATACTATAATAAAAGTTATGTGAAACTGGTCTCTCTCTCTAAATATGCTATTGTATTGGGCTCACCCTTCTTGTGGTGATGTGAGATGAGAAAACGCCTCTACGACGAGATGCAGCGAGGTGAACGACGCAGGCATTGTGACGTCAGGCTACTCCTGACCTTCTGACTATACAGAGGATCATCTACTTCCGGATCCAGGTTTACTGTGGGTAACTGAAACCTTGGAGAGGTACCTGGGCAGCTCAGTCAGTTAAGCGACCGACTCTTGATTTTGCTTCAGGTGACGATCTCGTGGGTCTTGAGATCGAGCTCCGAGTTGGGATTAGCTGGGAGTCAGCTTGGGATTCTATCTTCTCCTTCCCCTGCTCGCTCATTCTCTCTCTCTCCAAATGAATAAATAAATCATAAAAAAAAAAAAAGATAGAAACCTTGGAAAGCGGAACTGCAGGTAAGGGGACAAACTGTAAAAGACTCTCCAAAACCTTCAGGATAAACGTGATCTCTCCAGCACAAGGTTAAAGCCCTTTTGATGTGGTCTCTGTGTTGTTCTCCAGCCCTCTCTCACAGTTTCCAGTAGCCTGTATAGTGACAGTCACTTCTCTTTGCATCTCTGTGAACGTCTCGTTCTGGCTAATTTTCATCCTGGCACTTTCAGTTGTACAACCGCTTCTAACTGGAAAGTCCTTTACTCCTGGAATTCTGTTCAACTGTTCAGATTCAGGGTTTTTTTGTTTGCTTTTGTTTTCTTTTTAAAGTAATCTCCACACCCAACATGGGGCTTGAACTCACGACCCCGAGACCCTGAGCTCAAGGGCCGCATGCTCTACTGACTAAGCCCAACCAGGCACCCCCATCAGACTCAGTTTTTAAGGCTTCTTGGAAAGCCATGTTATAGCACTCTGTGCATGCCTCTTACATAGTACTTGACACAGTCTTGAAGTTCATTCACTCGGCAAAGAATAATATTGAGTAGCTACTATTACCAGGCCCTGCTCTAGACACTGGAGGAACAGCACTCAACGTAATAAATATTACGTCAGCTTCATCCCTCAGGCTGTAAGAATCTGGAGCACAGATTGTGTCTTAATCATTCGTGTATACTCAACAGATAGCATAGCAGCAGTGCCTAATATAATAAATCTGAACTGAACTGAGCTAGGTTTCAAGCCCAGGCCAAACTCCAAAGCTCATGCTATTTTCAGTACTATGTGGAATCCAGATTAAACTGAGTCTATTAATATAAAAATAGTAGCACTATTAAGAAAAAGGGCAGCATGGATCACAACTAACTGGGACCTGGTTCATCATAATGCTAAGTAAATAATGTTATTTTGCCAAATCTTCCTTAAAACTATCATCCTTGGCTTACTGATTTACCCACTGGCATATTACCACTTCCTTCTCCTTCCTTTCCAATCACACTCTAAATTCAGAAACATTTATTACTTTATGGTTTACAGGAGGAAAAATTAGATGCAACCTAAATATCTTTCCAGAAGGCACAGGTTAGATCAGATAAGGTAAATTCTTTCAAAGAGTTATTACATAATTCCTTTTTTATTATTACATAATTCTTAAAAATAATAAGTTAGTATCAAGTGTACTGACATGGAAAGATGTCCATATATCATCAAGTGGAAGAAACAAATTACAGAATAGTATGTATATATCAATTTTATTAAAATATATGTGTGTATTACATGTATAGGAAAAAACCTAGAAGGATTACAAAAACTTCACTGAAGTTGCACTCTAGAGGTGTAGTAGGACTTTACTTCTAATTTATATATTTTTGTATTGTTTGAATTTTTTATAACAAGCTTGTATTATTTTCATAATTAAAAAGGAAGAAAAAGGTGAAAATATAATCAAAGATGCTCTCATAATATAAATGATTACTACTCAAATTCCTATAAATTTTAATAAAATCAGTTAGTGGGAACACAGTTTATAGTCTTAGTAAAGTTGGAGTGATCTATGATTACTCTGATCCTGAAACTTAAAGGCTTAATAGTAGGTAACAGAAGGAGAAATTTTCAGATTTTACTTCCAGCTCTTATTTCCTTTGATTGGCTTTTGATCATGCCATTTAGCTTCTGTCTATATCTCCAGATGCTAATTAGATAATTAGGCTCAGCGTTATGGGAAGCATTAATGCATTTAAGTAGGATGGTTTGGGAGGGTTGCCACAGTTGCACTTGGGAAGCTACTGACTGATTCAGTAAAATTTCTAATGTGCATGATGGATTTCTTTTTATTAAATGGGTGTTCAGAGTCAAAAGTGAAGGATAGTATCTAACAATGAACTGGAAAACCTAAGAGGATAAATACCAGGGAAATCTCACCACAGAGAATATTCCTAAGCAGTGTCCTGCATGAATCAAGAGAGAGCAAAGTAACCCAGTCTGAATTCAATTTCTCCACATATTACACAGTCTGTGACAAGGTGCAGGGGATGGGGTCAATTACACCTCCAGGGTTCATTGTTTCCTATTTCTAGAGATGATGAAGGATACAGCATATTGAAATAGACCACAAATCTTTTAAAAATCTTGTAAAATGTGTTTTTCACCTTATCTACAACAATTTACAAGCTTATAGTCCTGCTGTAGGTTTAAAATTATAAAAGCTGTGTAAAAAGAGGCTATATTTTAAAAGTCACATATGGGCAGAGAATATTTAAACATTTTTGCTGATAATTTGTGTTCATGCTAATGGTGTTCCTAAGCAAGCATGTGAGCATGAGCAGGGGAGGAGCAGAGGGAGAAAAGAGAGAAAATCTCAAACAGACCCCCTGCTTAGTGGGGAGCCGGACATGAGGCTGGATCCCGTGAGATCATGACTTGAGATGAAACTAAGAGTCAGACATCCAACTAACTGAGCCACCCAGGTGCCCCAATCCTACATGAAATTAAAAAAACTGATCAGAGGAAGAAAATCTTGATAAACTTAAATTTATAATCATGGGTTAAACTGAGGAAACCTTAATATAATCAGGAACATTTTCTAACGGAAAGGAGGTTAGAAAAGAAGCTCAAAAATAGTAATCATCCTTATTATGTTCAAATAAAGAGATAATAGGATTAGTATAAAATGTTTTAAATTAAGAAATCAAATCTTCTGTTAATCTTTAAAATGTAGATAAAATGAAGACTTTTTAAAATATGGGGAATTTTAGAACACACAAAATAATAAATGGATATAAAACTATACACTATGACACAAATGATATAACATGCAAAGAACAAATGCTTAATAGAAATACATTAATATTTAAGGCTCATTATTTCTGGAGCGTGGATTATAGGTAATTTTCATTTGTTTATACTCTTCTGTGTCTGTCAAGCTTTCTACAATTTATACTATTTTTATACTTAAAAAATTGAAATGAATGAACACCAAATTTATCGATCCAATTTGTCATTACATGTCATCACAATTAAGGATGAGATCATTTCAAAGTTAAAATTATACTCTATTATTTTTTCATTTGTTACATAATTTTTTAATTAAAAAAACCCTATTTCTTGTAGAGCACGGATGTTTCTGAAATACTCCTCTTAAGAATGTTTTTATTTTCATTAACCAATCCTTCTTTCATCCTGGTAGTATTTATGGAGTACTTACTTTGTGCTCAGCCTTGTGCCAGGTGCTGGGGACACAGCAGGGAACAAAATGGGCATGGGCTCTTGCCTTATGAAACCCACTGAGGAGAGAGACCCATTAAATGGATCAGCACAAAATTGTGAAACCTGCTAGGAAGAAAGAGGAGCACGAAAGTATTATTATGATTATTTTTCATTATACGAAAGAGAACGCCTTTGTGAGTTTCTGATTTTTTCCAAGTTAGGTAGTTGAGCCTCCACTCAGACTGTCTGTGAACCACGAGAGTGCAATAGCAGGACCACAACTAGTAGTCAACAGAGAATGAGAGGACCTCTGCAGTGACCTGAAACAGGTAAGGCTGTCCTGGTGCATGGGAAAAGGAGCTGAGTGGGTTACGGATGCTTTAGTCATCTGTCCTGCCAGTTATGTTTACTGAGGACCTTCTATGGGTTGAGCATTGTTTCAGGGAAACAGGATGAATGAAATAGTGTCCCTGACAAGGGTCACACCATCTTGAAAGGGGGACATACAGGAGAAGGAATGCTGATACAAGTGAGTGTAAATCTATGTGAGAGTCCAGAGAAGGAAGTTCTGAGCTTTACCTGATTGTGTTTTACCTGAGTGTTATTTGAATAACTCCTTCTCCAAGGACAAGAAATAAGAATTTGCAAAGCAGAGAGTGGAGAGGAGAAAGGCAATCTAGTTAAAGGGAATAATATTTGCATAGAATGTTTAAGAACAAGGGAAATTCTGAGATCTGCAGTTAGTATGGGGCTAAAACAAAGACTAAATATGGGGAAGCGATGCATTTAACAAAAATTGGAGAATTTACCTGGTGGCTGAAACTTCGCTAGTTGCTATGAATAAATAAGAAAAAGGCATACTTGCTGCTTTCAAGGATATTTGAATTCAGTGGTAGAAATAGGAAATAAAATCAGCAATTACAATCTAGTGTAGTAAGTGTAGGAGAAATGATAAGGAAGGTCCTGGACATCTTTTCAGGCTCAAGGTAGAAGTAGGAATGGGTAGATGATTAATCGAAGTGGTAAGCGTAGGATTTTACAATGGGAACACAAAGGGACACTGGATATGGTTTTGCAGGATTCAAGGTTTCCAACACAAATATTTTATTTTCCTCAACTGTTGCAGATATTTGGGTAATTAAGTTTTAAACATTAACTTACTATAAAATAGTATATTCAGATAGTATAGCAGTGAATAAAACAAAAAATCCTGATTTAAAGAACATTAAAGAGTTATTCTTTAAGCAACATAATGCTGACGAACCCATATACATATATATATGAGTTCATCATATATGTGTATATATGTATATATATGCATATGCACATATATACATTTACGTGTATGTATACATATATACATGTACACATGTATACATATACATATATATATACTGTTGTGCTACACTTTTCTCTCTCAATATTTTTTTTTAAAGTAGGCTTCATGTCCAGCGTGGAGCCCAGTGCGGAGCTTGAACTCATGACCCTGAGATCAAGACCTGAGCTGAGATCAAGAGTTGGACGCTTAAGCAACCAAGCCACCCAGGCGTCCACTATGCTTTTATCTCTTAACAAAATATTTTGAACATTTTTCCACATCAGTATATGTCAGTCTACCATATTCTTTTTTAAGAGCTGTATGGTATTCTGTTGTATGGATATATCTTAGTTTTTATTTTATTTTATTTTATTTTTTTTAATTATTATTTATTTATTTATTTATTTTATTTTATTTTTTAATGATTATATATTATGTTAGTCACCATACAGTACATCCCCGGTTTCCGATGTAAGGCTCGATGATTCATTAGTTGTGTATAACACCCAGTGCACCATGCAATATGTGCCCTCCTTACTACCCATCACCGGTCTATCCCATTCCCCCACCCCCCTCCCCTCTGAAGTCCTCAGTTTGTTTCTCATAGTCCATAGTCTCTCATGTTTCATTCCCCCTTCTATATCTTAGTTTTTAAACCAGTACTCCATTGATATTTAGGTTTCATAGTTTTCTCTATTACAGTTACATTGGAAATGAATACCTTTGCTTATACATCATCGTATACTGAGGCTAACATTACTTTGGAGCAAATTACTTAATCTCTTTGTGGCTGTTATCTACACAATCATTGAGAGAATTATCAAACTTATTTATTTAAAATTTCTTGAATAGAGCTTGGCTAAAGAAATGTTCTCTTAAACTACTATAATGTTATATTCATTAATAAATTAAAATAATTATGTGATAAATCCTTTCTTTAGTTTTCACTATATGAATAGAATAAAAGAATAGAAAACATGCTGGTTGGAGATAGGTTCTTATATTTAATTGTTCAGTTTGCTTTTTACTTTTTATTTTTTAATTATTTTTTAAAAGATTTTACTTATTTATTTGTCAGAGAGAGAAAGAGCAAGCAAGCACAAGCAGGGGGAGCAGCAGGTAGAGGGAGAAGCAGGCTCCCCGCAGAACAAGAAACCTGAATGGGGGATGCAGGTCTCTATCCCAGGACCCTGGGACCATGACCAGAGCTGAAGGCAGACACTCAATGGACTGAGCCACCCAGGCTTCCCAGCCATTTTCTTTTTAGGAAGAAGTACATCATGGTGTTTACTTATTTATAAGTAATCTACATCTAACATGGGGCTTGAACTCACTACCCTGAGATTGAGTCACATGCTCTACCAACCGAGGGGTTCAGGTTGGCCCTACATCATCATTTTTAATGGCTTTGTATTTTATATATGGATGTGCTGTACCATAATTTATTTACTCAGTCTCTTCATTTATAGGAATTTAGGTTGTTGTCAGTTTTTTTGTAGTTATAAGCAATATATCAATGAATATCTTTAAAATTGTTGGACACCTTTTCCATTATTTTATTAGAATTAACTCTAAGTTTAGAATAGCTGGGCAAAGGGTATCTTAAAGAACTTTTTTTTTTTTAAGATTTTATTTATTCGACAGGATAGAGACAGCCAGCGAGAGAGGGAACACAAGCAGGGGGAGTGGGACAGGAAGAAGCAGGCTCATAGCAGAGGAGCCTGATGTGGGGCTCGATCCCATAACGCCAGGATCACACCCTGAGCCGAAGGCAGACGCTTAACCGCTGTGCCACCCAGGCGCCCCTAAGAACTTTTTTTTTTTTAAATGAAAGCCAAACTATCTTCCAGAAACGCTGTACAGATTTTGATTCTTCATATGATTAATGCAAATACCTATTCCTTCTACCCTCATCTAGGTCCTTTTAAAATCTTTGCCAGTCTAATGGGTGAAAAGTAGTAACTCATTATTAGTTTTATTTTCATTTTTTAAAATTTCTATTGAGGTACAACGTCTTTTCAGATAATTTCTGACATACACATGACTAGCTTTTGTCCTTTGACTTTCTAAGAGATCATATGATTATCTTTTCTTTCATGATTTGTAAGAGCTCTTGATATATTTATTTTGTAAATCAAACATTATTCGATATTACGGGTAGTAACTGAGTATAATTAAATATTAAGCAGTTTGTCGAAAATGTTAAAATTGTTTCTCCATTTTGTTATTTTGTTATTTTATGTCTTGTGCCATTGGAAAGGCACAATTTGTGTATGTGCTCAAATTACCGATTTTTTTGTTTCTTGAATGCACATCATGCTTAGAAATACAGAAGAAGTAGGTCCTGTTCCAGTACATAAATTATTTATACTAAGGCACTGTGGTGTGGTGGAAAGAATGTGGATTCAGACCCTAGCACATTTAAGATGGACAGCCAAGTTGGTGGTGCTCAGCTTCCATGTCGTGCAACCTTAAGCACATTACTTAACCCGAACCAGTGTTCTCATCTGCAAAACGCGACAAATAACACCCACTTCATAAGTTGGTATAAAGACAAAATGCCTAGCACAGACAAGGCATTTTGCTTGTGTTAATGCTCTTTTCTTTTCTCTGCTCTCGGCGAGATATTAACTGCCAGAAGTGTGTATCTCTCCAATGCAGACTAAGCTAAAGGTTGGGAGGTGTAATTTTGTTGAGTTTACAGTCAAAGATTCTATCAGGGAGCTTTTAGAAGCAGTCCATTAAACTACAAACCCCATAATGCATATAAAAGGACCATAAAGTTTCTGGGTATGAAGCCTTTGTGGCTTGGGGAAGTGCGGAGAGCCACGGACTTTTTATTTACGGAATTTTCTCTCATTGAGACACCTCCCCCCACATTTTCCCCTGAGCACATGTGATTACTTTTCTTCCTCTTAGAAAGCTAAGTTCACAGATTTCAAAGTGAGACTTCAGTTACAAAGCGAAAAAGTATCGCAATTAGAGAACTGTGAATACCATGAAATTCATTAAAAAAAAAAACCACAAAATTTTGTGGGGTGTGTGGGCTAGAGACACTGTTGAAATAATTCTCACCTCCTGTAGACCTGGCAGAAAGAAAAATAATAGGCACAATTACATCCAGTAGTCATTTTTACCCTTTGAGAATCTGAGCTTAGTTTCCACCCAGTTAGTCTCTGGTCAGCTACCGGCCTCCTGTACGTATTATTTACGTCCGACACACTCGTATTTGCATACGATGGTGGATCCATTGCTTCAGGGCGCCCAACTGCCCTGCGGCTGCACCGCCAGCGCTCCGCCTGCGCAGGGATGTGTACTGACGAACATGTGATCTCCCTTCCGCCCAAGCCCGAGCGCGGTACCCGGCGAGTAGAGCGCGCACCGGCTGCTCGGAGCGTCCAGCCAGGGAAGACGCTGAGGCGCGCGCCACTCAAGCTCGCACGGCTGCCTCCAGGCTCAGCCTTCCCCTCTCACCCTCCCGGAGGCCCCACCATCCCCGGCTCCCGGGCGGGGGAGGGGCGGGAGGAGGGGCTCCTCGGGGAGCGGCGGGGAATTCCCCCTTCCACCGAACGTTCCCGATTGTTCACCGTCCTCACGTCAGCAGCAGGGGGTAATCCCCGACTCCAGCTGCTCCTGACGTCACTGCGCGGAGCCACCGCCCCCCACGCGCCCCTACCTCCCGGGCTTCCTCGACGCTCCGCCCCCAGACGTAGCCACGCCCTAATCCTTCCCCCTAGCCGCCCGACGTAGGGGGCGGAGCTTTTTCGGCCGGGGCGTGAGCGGTTGCTTGGGCCAGAAGGTTCTCTGGTGGAGGCGCTCCTCCTGCTGCCCCGCCCAGTAGGTTCGTCCGCACCGCTTCTTCCACACCCTTTCTCCCTCCTCCTTCTCCTCGCCCCGCCTTTCCCCTCCCTTCTCCTCAACCCCTCTAGTTCCTTCCCCGCCTCGCCACCTTCCACGATCTCGCGAGACTTGACCCAGAACATTGCGGATCGGGTCGGCGCCATTTTGGGACTGAGACTGGTTGTGGGGGAGGGAAAAGCGGCAAAAGGGGATTATTCAAAGTACCGAAAACCTCCTCCGGGGATCGAGCGCAGCGGCACCCCCAGGCCAGGGGCACCTCTGGTGTGGCAGAAGGTAACACCGTCTTCTGTGCTCCGCGCTGGAGTCTGGGGGAGGGTGGGGGGTGCCCCTGTCGGCTTTGGGGTTTCAGGGGGTCGGGAGCGGCGTTGGCGGCGCGAGGTGTGAGGCTGCCCGCGGACGCGGTGTGTGGGGGGGGTGGCGGAGAGCAAGGAGAGAGACGGAAGGACGGTGCCGAGAGGCCCCTCTAAATATTTACTCGGCCCCGGTGGAGTGGGGGTGGCGGTTGTGGGGAGGGGGTGGATGGCTTAGGCTTGGTGGTTGGGGGATGTTTGGCGGAGGCTGAGAACGGGTCCGACGCCCTCCGTGCACGATCTTCCTTCCTCCGGCCTCTCGCACACGCCTGCCTCTTTTGGCACTACTGGTCCTCTCAGAGGGCTGAGGGAGTCGAGGCCGAGTTGTGGCCTTCAGTTGTTTCTTCAGTAGCGCGCCCGCTCTTTCCTCCTCGCCCGGGTCGGTGGCCGTAGCTGTGTATTGAGTCGAATGCTACCATGCCCCCGGAGTCCTGTGGAGGCCTGAAGGGACCTATTCTGGTTTTGGAGAGAACCACTCTTAATGGGATTTACGAGAACGGTTTGGTACCTTCCACCCCCTCAGTGTTGGGAGAAACCTGTTTTCTTAATTCAAGGAAATGGGAACCGACACCTTTATTCCACAGCTGCCCTCAGAAGCCAGGGAAGTCTCACCCTCAGGCGAATTTAAGGAATGTTCTTGCCCCATTTCTCACCTGCCTACTTTCTACCTTAGTGGGGAAAATGCGTCTCTTCTTTAAACATTCTAATTTGGAGAGAGCGTCTTTCTCTTTATATCCCTTTTTTTCCTGAGTTGTATTTACTAATGCTCCATGGCACCACACCTGCCTGTTCTTTGGGCCCAGTGAATTGAAAATAGAGAAAATCTTTTATAAGGTTGTGGGCCAGTTTCATAGTTCTAATTTTTACTCGAAAAGTATGGGAAGTTTATATAATCCCCATGTATTATATCCGCACCCCCTTCCCATTTGAAATCACTCCTTGTCCTCCGTAACATCATCTCCCCACCTTTCCCTCTTTTATTTTAAAGTCTTTTTCATCTAGTAGACTGTTTTGGGGAGCTTGCTTGGCTGAGCCTTTTTTCCGACCCCAGTTGAATTACGTAGAAGTGAATTTCTCTCCAGAAGTTGACTCTTCAAGATGGGGGTTAATTTTTAGCTCAAAATTAAAATTCAGTGTGTAATTCAAGTTTTTTTTTTTTATAACTTTACAGGTGATTGAATTACTCATATATGAAGATCATCTTCTAGGTTTTGTGTAAAAGGCCCCGGATATTTGAAGTGGCCATATTGGGATTACAATGTTTTTGGATAATTTTGCCCCAGAAGTTTATTAAAAGTGGCAAGAATCATCTCTGAAGTGAATTTATAGTAGTGAACAGTTCTACAAGCTACTTAAAGAGACCCAGGCATTTCTTCAGTATTTTGGTTCAAACGGATTATATAACTGGTTAAATTATTTCAGCTGGTGGTATTTTTTTTTTTTTTTTGCCTCTTCCCCCCCACCCCCCTCCTGTAGTAGTCCTTCAGCCAAAACTGTAAGATATGTTTGATTTGTGTACTGAGTAGTTTAGGCAGTTTCAAATTACTGTTTAAATATTGCTGAAGTTTCTTGGCAGTTTATTTTTTCCTTTATTAAAAGTTTTAGGAATTTTTGACCTCAGCCCTTTTCATGTCACAATGGGACAGCTTTTCTAAATGAAGACATTGAAAGAATACAGAGTTTTTTCCCTTTTATCTTTTATTTACCTGGAAATTTAAGATGTTGCAGTTTTCAAGCAGCATGGTAGTATTGAGATAGCTATGTGTCCCTCTGTATGCTGATGTTCTGGAATGCTCTTCAGATGTGAAATTTTCTTTTTGTTTTTGCTTTTTGGCTCATAAATTGGATATTTCATCTGGAGTGGATAAGTACAACAGTGACAAGTACATGGAATAATAAAGAAGACTTTAAAATCTTAAATCCAAGGAACTTGGCTAATTCTGGAGATAGCCATATGAAAACTTTAAAACAGAAGTATGGGTAGCTGACTTGAAGTAACTCTATGTCAAATAGTCATAGGTTAAGTATCTTCAAAGAACTTGGATATTATTTCAGAGGATACAAAATAAAAAAACAAACTGGAAAACATAAAGATTACAGAGAAAAACCCAACACCTTCCTGTGCAGTCCTGTTGGAATTTGTAAGTATTATATGGTGAGCAAATGTTCATTTGTAAATTGTAATGAGAGTCAAGTTTATTCTGTGTTGGAAGCCTTTCAGTTTCTTGGAATAATACTGCTTGGCTTCAATTTCCTGGACAGTCTGAAGACTACCATTAAGTAAATTGAAATATAGGAAGAGTTAATTTAAGAATATTTCAGATCACATGGTCCATACATATTTTTACGTTTTTGTGCTTATGAAGTAAAGAAAATCCCTGTGGTGAGTATTCACCTTTAGTTTTATGGATTCATAGATTGGTACAAAGATAGGAAAAAACAAATATTTCATGTGTCTTGCTAGCCAGTTTACTTTCTAAATGTGACTTTAGGCTGCTTCTGAAGGGAGTTTAGTGTTGCTGTTTAGTAAGGTAGTTTAGAGTAAATTATAACGTGTGACTTGGTTTTTAAACCTGATTTTCATAATAATTTACAATTCTTTTAAGTCACTTGATATATTTTCTCTGGAAGGTTATGCTGACTTAAGTTTATAAACAAAGCTTTTTTAAGAAGTTGGAAGTATTGCCGTAATAATAGATCCTTTGACAAATGAGAATTATGTTTTAATAATACTTAAATTTTTCAGTATTGAATAGTAGTGTTTTTGGTTACCATTAGCTATCATATAGAGTTTTTCAGTGATTCTTAGGCATGGGAATGTTTGTTATTAAAAAACTTACTAAAATGTATTTTTTAGACACTAGTAGTGAATATATCAGTGTAGCTAAAATTAGAGTTTATTTCATTTAATTACTTTTCTTAGATAAAAGATTGTAATTTTGAATATTTTGCCACGGTGGCTTTAAAACTTGTCAGTTGCTCCCTTTATTCCAAAACAGAACTTTTTTTCCTGTGCTATTGAATCCTTTTATCTTACTTAGAGTAGAAGAGGTAGTAGAGTCCAGAAGAATGTAGGTATCCAAATAAAGCGTTTATTTTCTGATATAAAATTGAGATTAGAATTAAGTAATTCTGTTAAAATAGACAGGGTTATTTGTGTATTGTCTGTCAGAGCTGTGTGTAGTGTTTCCAGTTGAGCTTCCACCTTGATTTATATTAAAAAAACAAATGACGAGACCACTCTACACCTTTTTGCTTCAGAGAGACTGCTATTTGTATGCATTTCTCCATTTAGTGGCTTTTCAAGTTACTTGTCTAGGAATATGCCTCTTAAATGTGATTAAAAAGTTGAAGTGAAAATGATCTTTTTTCATAGAAAAGAACATTATGATTATTTTCCTCTAAATTATTCCTACTGATGTTACCCAGAGCCATGTTACAGTATAAAGATAATTTCAGAGACAGGGTTTTTAAGAATTAACTTTAATCTTTGAATAGTCTAACATTGGTGGACTTTGCTTACAGCAGTTGTTCATGGACAGATTTGAACATTTTGATAAATATTATTTTCTTGGCATCAAAATAAATAGCAATAGTAATGGGCACAATTACTGGGCTGCTTCTCCCCTTCCCCTCCCCCACCTTTTTTTCTCCTGTGTACCCTTCTCCATTTTTTTTTTTTTGTCTTCTGTGCCTAGACTGTAGGTCTAAAAATAATAATCATAGTAATTAACATAATTTATAGATGATTGTGTCACATATTTTGCTGTGAACTTTATGTAGTATACTTTAGCTCTTAGAATAATTCTGTGAAGAAAGTGCTATTATAGTTACAGTTGTACAGTTGAGAAAAGATTTTGGGAGATTGTGTCTGGGAGAAAGTAACTTGGTTAGGCCCAAGGTTAGGTAGAAGTCTTGACCAAATCTCCAACTCTGACTGGAGGGCTCCATACTCTTAATCACTATGCTATACTGCTTTCTTGTGAATTGTACTTCATTAACTCTTTCTTTTTGAGCATTATTCCTGATATTTTTGTTTTTTCTTCGATATACTGCTTCTCTTTGGTTAGTATTATTACTAGTGGAACTTGGAGTTAAGCTAGAAGGAGGAAGAGAAGGTATTTTTAACGTTGGTATTTGTTAGTAACTATCAGGTAAAACTTCAGTAGTTAAAAATTAAAATGTAGTTTCAGGTTATATTCCTATCTTATACACCCGCATCCTCTTTGCACATGTATGAAGTTCAGTGCATGTTAGCTTTGTTTTACTTTTTCTCTGGTTTTGAACTGAGATTACTCCATAGATTTTTGTGCTTGAAGTTCCTGACATTTGAGAATGGAGGAAGGGATGAATAGTAAGGAAATAATAGGAGTGAGCAGAAGAAAGGAAAAAAAATGAAATTTAGAGAGTTACAGAGGAAATAAGGATGGGAGCCTCTAGTCTGAGAGTAAAGTTAGCAAGTGAGGATAGAACCTAAACCCAAGCCAGATTATTTGTCTTTGACATAACCACCTTTTTTCTGTTTAATTTTTGATAAAAAATTTTTAGATAACAATTTAGATCCGGGCAAGGGTAGTAATATAGAAAAAGGGAAATAGCTGGGAGTTAAAAAGGGGATTTTTGGTTTAGTGTTTGGAAAGTCTAGAAAAGGGCCTATGTGACCTTCTGTATTTTACCTAACCTCTTTGGTCTTAGCTTTTCCAGAAAGCTGTTGGAAATAATTTATATGAAGGCTTTTTGTTAATTGTGAAGTGTAATATATGTGTAACATATTATTCTAATTTCCAGTATTTTGAGATTCTGATACATATATGTTAATGGCATTTCTGGAAACCCATCCGTGCCCTGCCCCTCCCCATTTCCAGTTTCATTTATTATCCTAACTTGGTCCTTGACCAAGACAGTGACCAACTAACTCGTCTCTTTGCCTTTTAGCTCCATTCTCTTTTTCTCCACAGTCTCTCATGTGGCCAGAGAAATCTACCTAAAGTATAGCTCTTGGTTTTGTTACTTAAGCAACCCTTAGTTAGGGTGGTGGATTTGGCATATTTAGGGAGAGCAGGTTGGAAAGAGATGTATTCACTGTCCCGTCTTCCCCCTTTTTAAATGTTTTATATGTCAGGGTTTCCTAACGTCAATTTTTTAATTTATTTATTTATTTTTTTTTGCTAGAAAGAATTAGAGACAGTGGTTTGGAAATTCTCTAAAATGATCGTTTTGGGGTTGCTTGTATACTTTTTTGGGGAGCAGGTCCATTACTTTGAACGGGAGCCTCTTGAGAAACAGAATGTTAGAATTACTGATAAACCTTTTGTGGTTGGTTGTTTTTCAGTTTTGCCTGCTTGCTTTTCCCCTTTTTTGTTGGCTGCCACACCCAGCAGAAGAGTTACAGGCATTTGCTCTATATCCTTTCAAGTAATTGCTAGTTTCTGCTTCTTTTTATACAAGGTATCCCACTCATTTTCTTGTTCTTGAGTCATCTTTCTGTTCACAGCTTGGTGAGTGTGATGTTTTGGTGTTTCATTTTCTTTTTTTTTTTTTTTTTTTTTAAGATTTTATTTATTTATTTGACAGAGATAGAGACAGCCAGCGAGAGAGGGAACACAAGCAGGGGGAGTGGGAGAGGAAGAGCAGGCTCCCAGCAGAGGAGCCTGATGTGGGGCTCGATCCCATAACGCCGGAATCACGCCCTGAGCCGAAGGCAGGCGCTCAACCGCTGTGCCACCCAGGCGCCCCTGGTGTTTCATTTTCTGTCCTTTAATTCAGTTTACAGATTATATTTTTTGAAACCTTTTAAAAAAGTTTTTTTTCATACTTATTTTTAGCAAGAAAAAGTTTTAAAGTTGTTAAATATGTTCTGTTTCTTTTGAAACTCTAAACTTGCAAATATACTTTAAGAATTTCTTAAACTGAGGGCACCTGGATGGCTCAGTCACTATAAGTGTCAGACTCCCGATCCCACCTCAGGTTTTTGTTTTTGTTTTTTAGAGAGAGAGAGAGAGAGAGAGAGAGAAGAGGGGAGGGGGAGGGGCAGAGGGAGAGAGAGACTTTAAAGCCGGCTCCATCTCACAACCCTCCTAAGATCATAATCTGAGCCAAAATGAAGAGTCCGGTGCTTAACTGAATGAGCCACTCAGGCACCCCTCAGCTCAGGTCTTGATCTCACGGTGGTGAGTTCAAGCCCTGTGTTGGGCTCCAGGCTAGGCATGGAGCCTACTTTAAAAAAAAAAAAATTATTAAACTGAAAAAAAAAAAAAGTTTTTTAAACTGAAAAATTGTCTTTGTCTTTACATATGCATACTAGTTAAATTAGTTTGCTTTTCAGTGAGTATTAAATACTCTCTTAATGAGTGAGTTTATAAAAAATAGTTATTGGGGCGCCTGGGTGGCACAGCAGTTAAGCGTCTGCCTTCGGCTCAGGGTGTGATCCTGGCGCTATGGGATCGAGCCCCACATCAGGCTCTTCTGCTCTGAGCCTGCTTCTTCCTCTCCCACTCCCCCTGCTTGTGTTCCCTCTCTCTCTGGCTGTCTATATCTCTGTCGAATAAATAAATAAAATCTTTAAAAAAAATAATTATTATCTCACGTGATATCTGTGGGTCAGAAGTTTGGCAGCAGTTTACCTGAGTGGTTCTGGCTCCATATACGTCTTTCATAAAGTCTTTGATATGGTTACTAGGGCTACAGATGCTCAACGGCTTGACCGGGGCTGGTGGATCTTTTTCCAGGATGGTGTACTCATTGGCCTGGCAGCAGTTGATGCTGGCTGTTGTCTGGAAGACTCAGTTCCTTACCACATGTGGCTCTCTTTTCAACTCCTTGGGTTTTTTGTTTTTTTGGATTTTGTTTTGTTTCTTTTGTTTTTGTTTGTTTTGTTTTGTTTTTTTAGTAATCTGTACTCTCAACTTAGGGCTTAAAATCACAACCCCAAGATCAAGAGTCACATCCACCGAGCCAGCCAGGCGTTTCTCCTTGAGTTTCTTTAAAATGTGGCAGCTGCAGCTCCTAGAGCAAGTGATCTTAGAGATAGGTAGAAGCTGAGATATCTTTTATGACCTATTCCAGAAGTCATTTCTACCACATTCTTTTTGTTCCAAGCAAGTAATTAAGTCTAGCCTGAAACCAAGGGAGTGTAGTTAGATTTCATCTTTTCTCAAAAGAATTTGTGGACATACTCACAAAAACCACAGTAGGAGGTAATCTTTCCCACCCAGTAAAGTTGTCAGTATAATTAGATTTAGGCAGTCTTCACTCCACAATTAGTAGGTTGGGCTGTTACAACTTTAGAGAAGAAAGTATATTCTAAATATAAATTACGAGATTTAAATCTTTCTGCATTTATAGCCACAGTCTGAGCTTTGGAGGTAAGGTATTTTCCCCCTTACATACTAATTTTACAGTCACCTTAATGAGGGAAATTTTTTTTTATCGTGGCAAAAATAAATAAAATTTACCATTTAAGCCATTTTTGAGCGTATATGTAAGTGGCATTGAGTACATTCACATTGCTGTGCATTCATCACCACGTTCCATCTCTAGAACTTTTTTCATCTTCCCAAACTGAAACTCTGTGTACCCGTTAAACATTAACTTTGCATTTTCCCCCTCCCTAGCCCCTGGCAGTCTCCATTCTACTTGTATTTCTATGAATTAGACTATTGTAGGTACTTAGTATAAGTAGAATTGTGCAGTTATTTGTTTTGTAAGTGGTTTATTTCACCTTACATAATATCCTCGAGGTTCATCCATGTTGTAGCGTGTGGTAGAATCAATTTCCTTCCTTTTTAAGACAATCCATTGTGTGTGTGTATCACATTTTGTTTATCCATTTGTCTGTAAATCGATATTTTGGTTATTTCTACCTTTCTGAGATCATGAATAATGTTGCTGTGAATATGGGTGTGCAAATACTTGTTTGACTCCCTGCCTTTTTTTTTTTTTTTTTTTTTAATTCCTGCCTTTAATTCTTTTGGGTATAAACCAGAAGTGGAATTGCTGGTTCATATGGTAATTCTATTTTTAATTCCTTCAGGAACCACCATACTGTTTCTAGGCTGCACTATTTTTTGTTCCTACCAGCAATGTACATGGGTTCCACTTTCTCCGTATTCTTTCTAACATTTGTTGTTTTCAGTAATAGCCATCCTGGTGGTTGTGAAGTGGTATCTCATTGTGGTTTTGATTTGCATTTCTCTAATGATGACTGATGCCTTCTCATTTGCTTATTGGCCGTATTACCTTTCTGAAGAAAGGTGTATTCAGGTTCTTCGCACATTTTTAAATTTGAGTTGTAGGAGTTCTTGATATATTCTGGAAATCAACCCCTCTCATGATGACTAGATTTTGATAACTACTATTTATCAACGCTTACCATATTGCAGGCTGTGTTTTAAGCCTTTTAAGTGAATTAACTACTTAATCCTCCTGGATCGTGTGGGTGGGAATGTCTTCTTGTTCTTATTTTACAAATGAGAAGATGAAAGCACAGAGATTTAAGTCACCAAGGTCACACAATCAGGAAGTGATATTTTTGAACCTACACGTTCTGTATATCCAGAGCCTAGACTTCCAACTATGATGGCTCATAGTTAAAGTTTTTAAGGTGATAATATGGGGAAAGTATAAGTACTACTGTTTCAGGAGTGAGAAGATAACTTATTTTATTCTTAGCCAGCTACTAAGTTTTCTTTTCCTTAGTGAGATACAGTTATGTCTTTTTTATAATATACTGTTAACATGGGTTTATTCTCATTCAGGAATGTTTTCCTTTTGGATCACTTCATAACCAGTGTTTACAGTTTTTTAGATTAAAAATTGCTTTTCCTAGTTGCCATGTGAAATAAGTGCTATTTCCATTTAATGATTTAAGAAGCTTTGAGATTGATTAATTTACCTAAGGTCATCAGTAAGTGACAGAGTTGGGATTTGAAGTTTGCTTATCTGTATTCCTATGTTACAGTTAATTTTCTTAGTGTTCTAAGTAGATCTTATTGTGGAGCAGCGCTGTCCAATAGAACTTTGTGAGATGAGGTAAGCATTCTGTGTCTGAGCTGTTCAGTATGGTAATTGCTAGACGTATGTCCTTATTTGAAGTGTAGCTAGTGCAGATGAGGAAGTGAATTTTAAGTTAAATTTTAATGTAAATCTAAACAACAGCGTGTGGCTGCTAGCTGCAGTGTTGGACAGCACAGTTCTAGAGACAGTAGTACAGAATCCAATCAGATCCATAGAACTTTTATAACAAGTACTTTTTAAAGTCCCCTTTATTAACCTGAAATAAAATTTTATGTACATAAGATCATATTAATACGCTCCTAAAGTGAAAAAGATAAGATGGTCATAATAATGAATTATAATATGTCGTAGCACAGATGTGACAGTTCTAGAAGGCTATTGTTTCCAAAACATTTTCGCAAATTTCCAAAACACTCTCTATTTGGCCTCCTTAAAAGAAACAAGCGACTAGTGTTCTTAAATACTTCTGTCCTTCTAGGAAGAAAAGTACCTCAGGTGGATTAATAATATATTAATTAGAATATGTTTCATTTACCTTTCTAATATTTACTGTCATTTCAGTTGAATGGGCAGTCAGCCAACATTAAAGCTATCATATAGTGTAGTGACAGTATTTGGTATTTCTTGAAATGGTATTTGTAGAAGTGTCCAAAAGAAAAGTAATTATCAGTTTTCCTTTGCTACAAATAGAAGGTAAAAATTAGTATGCAGTTTGGATTGGTGGACTTGGTCCTGAAGATAGAGGGAAAATTGTGGGATTACTTAATAATTCCTCAGAGTAGAGAACATAAATTTAGGCTCAAAGTAATACAGGGAAATACTAATAACTAATTTTTTTTAAATAAAAATTAACATTTTAGTAGTTGGTCTTTACAAAAGGTGTGCCTGTTCATTTTTTTTTAATGGAATGTGAGCCCATTTTTAAACTAGGTGTATTGAGATATGATTTACATAGAATAAATTCACTCTTTAAGTGTACAGTTTGAAGATTTATTTATTTATTTATTTACAAATGAGTTGTGTAATCACAGCACCTGAGAATGTAGAATATTTACATCACCCAGAAAGTTACCTTATTGTCCTTTACAGAGTGTCCTCTACCCTTACCCCTATTCTCTGGAGACCACCAGTCCTTTTTTCTTCTCTTCTTATTGTGTATTGTTTTCCAGAATTTCTTATAGAGGGAACCAAACACTGTGTATACTTTTGTTTGTGACTTCTTTCATGCATGTTATTGCAAGTATTTTTAATCCATATTTTTTATGGCTGAGTGGTATTCTCTTGTGTGGATACACAACAAATGTTTATCCATTCTCTGGATACTAGACATTTGGGTTGTTTCCAGTGTTTGGCTATTGTGAGTAAAGTTTGTATGAACATTTGCATACTGGATTTGGTGACTAGAAGGGTTTTCATTTCTCTTGGGGAAATTACCCAGCAATGTGATTTCAGGGTCATAGGAATTTTGTGTATTTGACTCTGCTAAAAACTTGGCAGTGTCTTACAGAGTGCTGAACCATTTGCATTTGCACCAGCAATATATATTACATAGTTCTGCATTCTTGCCAGTATTTGACGTCAGTCTTTCAATTTCATCTGTGGAATGGGTGTATAGTTTGAATTTGCATTGTGGTTTTAATTTGTATTTACCTAATAATGATTTTTTTTGGTGGTGTCCAGATCTTTTGCCCATTTAAAAAAGATGAGATTGTCTTGTTGAGTTGTAAGAATTATTTATGTATTTTGGATACATGTATTTGAGATACATATTTTGCACATAATTTCTCAGTCTGTGTTTTGCCATCATTTTTTTTTTTTTCAAGATTTTATTTATTAGAGAGAGAGTGCATGAACTAGTATGGGGAAAGGGCAGAGGGAGAGGGAGCAGCAGACTCCCCACTGAGCAGGGAGCCTGATGCAGGACCATGCGGGACTCGATTCCAGGACCCTGGGATCATGCCAGAGCAGAAGGCAGCAGCTTTTTTTTTTTTTAAAGATTTTATTTATTTATGTATTTATGTATTTATGTATTTATGTATTTATTTGACAGAGACAGCCAGTGAGAGAGACAGCCAGTGAGAGAGACAGCCAGTGAGAGAGAGACAAGCAGGGGGAGTGGGAGAGGAAGAAGCAGGCTCCTAGCAGAGGAGCCTGATGTGGGGCTCGATCCCAAAACGCCAGGATCACGCCCTGAGCCGAAGGCAGATGTTTAACGACTGAGCCACCCAGGCACCCCAGAAGGCAGCCGCTTAACCGAGTGAGTCATCCGGGCGCCCCACCATCATTTTCTTAATAGTGTGTTTTGAAGAATAAGTATTTTAAATTTTGAAGTAAAATTGGTTTGTGCTTTTTTGTGTCCTAAGAAATCTTTCCCTCTAACACAATAGAAATTTTGTAGTTTAGCTTATACTTTTGGGTCTGTGATACATTTTGAATGATTCTTTTTGGCCTGTGGTGTGAGCAAAGGGTTGAGGTTCTATTTTTCTTTCTTTCCTTTTTTTTTTTTTTTTTTTTTAATATTGTAAACGACGTCCAGTTGTCACAGTATCATTTGTTGAGAAGGCTGTGTTTCCCCTTGAATCACTTCGAAATACCTCTGTTGAAACTCAGTTGCCTATATGTGTGGAACTACTGGTGTACTTACTATCATTCCTGTATATGTTAAGTCAGTAGTTGGTAAATACAGATGCTAGCATTTGACTTTTTCTGCTTTATTTTAAAATCCTGATGACATCTTTTGTTTTTTAAAATCTTCTGTAGGAAATATGGACTAAAAGAAATTGTTTTTATGGGCCTGTGAAGTAAGACCTATTGCAGAATAATGCCATCTTGAATTGATAGAGCAATCTTTTGTGTGGCTTGAAGTGTTAGGAATTATCTAGTTGATATTTGAACATACTTTGAAATAAATGACAATATTTCTGTGTTGGAAGTGAGAAAGGAGGATGCAGGCTCTCAACTGACTTCAGAACGTTGATTCAGCAGAGGTTCTGGGATTTCTTGAGTGTTCGTCGGCTAGAGAAGATGTCCATTGCCTCAGTATGTTTTAGTGCCTACTCTATGCCTGCTGTTTCATTTGTGCTGAGCATTTAGTAGCAAACAAGACAAAAATGTAAGATTCCTGCACTTACTTGGTCTGCTCTGTTCTGTGAATGTAGAGTAAATAGAGTTCTTAAATTTGAGTTGTGATTTCATCTCTTCTAGTAAATAATAGCTATTTGATGATGGCCAGGGCAGCCTTTATAAGACTTATTTCCTGCCCTAATAAAACTGGTTCTTTCCCTGCTTCACAAGGTTATCATTAGACTCAAGTGAAATAATGAGTGCTGAATGCTTTGAATTTGTAAAATGATACAGAATTTATTTAGCAGTATTGTCATGGCTGCATCACATAGATAGTAGTGGTTGAGGCCCATTATGATCAACCAGGAGGGAGAAGACTAGATCGGGAGCATAGGTAAATGTAAATTGAAAGGACAGAACTAAATAGAAACCAGGTATATTTATTGATTATTTTTAAAAATATTTTGTTTGAGAGAGTGAGAGAGAGAGAGAATGAAGGGGGGTGGGAAGGTCAGAGGGAGAAGCAGACTCCCCTGCTAAGCAGGGAGCCTGGCATGGGGCTCAGTCCCAGGACCCTGGCTGGGATCATGACCTGAGGCAAAGGCAGATGCTTAACCAGCTGAGCCACCCAGGCACCCCAAACCAGGTATATTTAGGTTGCATTTTATAAAATGTTCAAAATTGATGAAAACACAATGCATTACATTCTTTTGAGGTAATATTTGTGTAACCTGGGAAATGGTACCATAGTTTATGGTATGCAAATGATCTCAAATTTAAATCTGCAGTCCAGATCTCTTCCCTGTATTCTACTCTTATAATTTAACGGCCTTCTTAGCCTTTCCACTTAGTTGACAAATACATCCCAAACTGCACTCTTTTGAGTCTTTCTTAGCTCCATAATTTCTCCATTCTTTTCTGGTTCAGTAAATGGGTACAGAGTCCATCTGTTCAAGCTAAAAAACTTGGAAATCACCTTTGATTTCTACTTTTCCTCCCATCTAGTCATTTAGCAAATCTATTTGAAATAAGTCCTTTTTTAGTCCACGGCCATTGGACTTGTTCGGGCCACCATCTTCTCTAACCTGAACTATTGCTGTAGTCTTAAAACTTTGTTCCTCTGCCCTTCTTGCACCTCTGTAGTTTATTATTCACAGAGCAGAGTGTTCCCATCGGACCTAAGAATAACATGTAGACTCTAGCCTGTAAGAATTGTTTTTTCCCTCCATTTCTCTGCAACCTTCCTTAATGTCTTCCTAGATCATTTGCCTTTTAAGGCCCTCTTTCTCTTCCTAGCCATTTTCCTTCCTGTCTTAGGGCCTTTATGCTTGCTCATTCTTGTTTTCCCTTTGTTAGCTCAGTTTTAGTTTCTTTGTTAGATTCTAGGTGACTCTCTAAACATTCTGTGCAAAGTAGACAACCCCCCCCCCTTCCTGTAGCCTTTGGTTTCTCTTATTTCTTTATCCTATTTATTTCTTTCAAAACATAGTCTAATTATCTGGCTTCACTCATTTATCACATACTCTTTTGAGGGCAGGGGACCTTGTTTATTTGTTATATTCTTAGTACACTTAACTTGCAGAGTAAAAGAATTAACATCTTAGATGATTTGGGTTAACTTATTTTTTCCCTAGACTTCAGTATGTGCAGTTGGTATTTTTATTATAGAACAGTTTAACTGTTTGGGGACTAGGAGAAATTTGTTAGATTATTTGTAGCCTAGTTGATTTGTTGTCAGATTATATAGAAGCTGTTTTATCTGCCTAGACTTAAATAATTTGTTATATGAGCTTCTTGCCGGCTTGCTAGATTAAGGGCTGGCTTTGGATTTGCTGTTAGTGCCCTTAAGGGACTGACTGATAAGGACTTATTCATTATGACCTTGCCTTTAAAAATGTTCCCTAGGGGTGCCTGACTGGCTCAGTCGGTAGGGACTGTTGACTGTTGATCTTAGAGTTGTGAGATCGAGCCCCATGTTGGATGTGGAGATTACTTAAAATCTTAAAAAAAAAATAAAAATGCTTCCTAGTTTGAACTACTGAGTTGGAGAGATTAAAACCTAGTGAAATTGCCCTCTCAGGTTTAGAAAGATAAAACACACTTTAGGTTTCAAGGAGTAACTTTGAAATAAATGAGCGAACAGAATTTTTGGCTCACTATCAGAAACGAGAAAGGCCATGAGAATTCATTTATATTAATTAATTTTTTTTTTGAAGAGGAGACATAATCTTTACTCCTCAGAGATACGAAAGGAGATTTGTGCCCACAGAGTTTAAATTATTTTTGATGTTACAAATTTTCTCAGTGTGATCTTGATTTGGTTCTTTTTAAGAAGAGGATGTTATAGGTTTCTTACAAGGGGCCTTAGTTAGTAAAGCTCTACAAGGATGCTAAACTTGAGGCTGTTACAGTGATGAAATAATTGTTTCATGGAATACTGGCTAGGTTGAAAACTACTTGACAAGTGCATTCACCTGATAGTCAAGATGTCTTAAGGACTTTCCATATGTAACTTAGCTGCCTTTGTTTTTCCCTCTAAGTCAGCTAGTAGTTTTCAGATTTTTCCCATGAATTACTCTTTGGTCTCTTCCATAAAAATGAGTCCTTATAGGGACATTGTGTAAATGGGAAAATGTGAGTGAAAATGTTTTCAACTTAGTCCTTTACATTAGGACCTTCAAGGACAGCCTGATGAGAGGATAGAGTCTGTTGGGGACAAAGTTGGCTTAGGTTAGTAGAAAGTTAATGACTGCAGTGGTAGCTCAAACTGCCCCTCGTCTATGTGTTTGGGAGATTAATATCTGTAATTTGTATAAGGTTTGTTATAGCTATAGGTCAAGGCAGTGCCTGACATGTGAAACCAAAATGTAGAATTTAGAGAATTACCTAAACAGCTGTTATTAAGGCTAAAATTTTGTATAAGGTAACATCTCTACCTAACGTATTCTCGGTTATTTACAGTATGTATGTATGTGTTTAGTGGTTAAGAATTTGACCTACCACTGATGAGTACTCTTACATTGGGAACTTTAAAATGTGTTTGGTGGGCACGTGGGTGGCTCAGTCACTAAGGGTCGGCCTTTAGCTCAGGTCCTGATTCCAGGGTCCTGGGATCCAGCCCCACATCAGGCTCCCTGCTCAGCGGGAATCCTGTTTCTCCCTCTCCCACCCTGTCACTTGTGTCCCCCTCCATGTCAAATAAATAAATAAAATCTTTTAAACAAATAAAATGTGTTTCACATATATATATAAACCTGTGGGTTTTTTTTTTTAATATTTTAAAAAATTTGTTAGCTTGCATGTACAAACGGGGAGGGGGAAAGGGAGAGGAAGAAACAGAACCACCCCCCCCCCCCACTGAGCTGGGAGCCTGATGCACAGCTCAGTCCCAGAACCCTGAGATCATGACCTGAGCTGAAGGCAAACACTTAACCAACTGAACTACCCAGGTGCCTCTGTATAAAAAAACCTGTTGTTTTGTTTTGTTTTTTGAAGAAAAGATTATGTCAGTCCCAGAGGGAAATGCTGAGCACTAAATGAGATAATACTTGTAAAGCCCTAATTAAATTGCTTAGTTAATTGTGTGTGTGTTTGTATATGCATGTTTATGTGTTCAGTATATATTTTAGGCTATTGTCTTCATAATCAAAAAGTTAAGGTACTGGGGCGCCTGGGTGGCACAGCAGTTAAGCGTCTGCCTTCAGCTCAGGGCGTGATCCCGGCGTTATGGGATCGAGCCCCACATCAGGCTCCTCCACTATGAGCCTGCTTCTTCCTCTCCCACTCTCCCTGCTTGTGTTCCCTCTCTCGCTGGCTGTCTCTATTTCTGTCGAATAAATAAATAAAATCTTTAAAAAAAAAAAAAGTTAAGGTACTTGAATTTCCAAATCTTTCATTTCATATCAAGGATCCTGTCTGTTGGAACTGTTTGTGAAATGACTAGTTCATAGTGTTAGGCTCATTTTCTAAATTCATTTGTTGAAGCTCGTTTGCTGCTCTTGGGATGCTGTCTTTTAGGCTTACTTGACTTCGGAAAAAGGTAGGTAATGTTAAAGTTAGAGGATTCAAGAAATGGTAAAGTTGAGTCAGAGTAAAGAGAATTTAAAATTACTTTGAATACATATATCCGGTGGAAATTACGAAAAGTACAAAGGTTTTTAGAAAATAGTCACCCCCTCATGCCTATTTTCTAGCTGTAATTCTTGTCTGAAGAAACCACTCTTAGTTTTTGTATTTTTCTGGAGAGAACTTATGTTTATATAAGCACATTGTATTCTTTATAATGTAAGTAGTAACATGAGGTCCACCTTGCTCTACAGCTTTTTTACTTAAGGAAGTATCTTGGAGGGTTATTCCATTTTAATATATGTAAAGCTACCCTATTATTTTTATATTGATGGCTTAATGTCAACTTAACCAGATCTCTTTTGCTGTGCATTGTTTCTTTTCTTTCTTTCTTTCTTTCTTTCTTTTTTTTTTACTGCTAGGAACAATGCTAGGATGAAAACATTTCATATTATAAGACCCTTTCCTGTCAGCTCTTTATATTTTTTCTTCATCTTTTAACTTCTTTTTTCCCTTGATTTGTGGGAACATTTGACATATGAAGGGAAGTCAACCCTTTGTATGTGCTATTTGTGACAAGTATTTCCCCCATGTTGTTTTCTTTGACCTTGGTTGTGAATTTTGTCATGTAGAATGCTTTTTGTGTTTATATTTATAATTGAATATATAAATATATTTTTATCATTTCTGTTTTGTGTGTTGTACTTAGAAAGGCCTTCCTTCCACCTTCTGAGATTATAAAAATTTTTCCCACATTTTCTCACAATTAACTTTTGTCAGTCATTTTCTATCGCTTTCAGTCCTCAAATTCAGGATTTCTACTGTTCTTTGTAGATAAGTCTGATGTGGAGTTTCAGCACAATGTAACCAATTATGGAATTAATTTGATACTATCATAACTTAGTCTGCTGCATTTCACATGTTGGTAGTTTGAGGATAATCCTTACCATTAATTGCCCCTTTTGTTTTTTTTACCTGTAATTGCCACTTCTGGTACCAGGAAAAATGAGCTAATCTCGCTGCCTTCTTTATTTTCTTCCTCCCTTTGTTCCTTCCTAATAGTATGCATTCTTGCGGAGGAGAATATTGGTCAAAGTCCTGGTTTAGAGTAGCTGCTCCATAAATGTTTGTTGATGAATTAAGTCATTCAGCAAACAAATGTATCAGAAATGTTTCTTTATGGGAAGGAGAATTTTCATAAGTTTATAAAGTAAAATGAAACTTGAAGATAAGTTACTTTGGTTATTTTCTGAAATATATTTGGGGGATGGGGGAGGATGGTGATGGGGTTTGGGGGTGGGAGCAAGGGCAGAGCAGGAGAATGAGTTAACTTTTAGTACTTTCTGTGGGAGCACTCTAGCGGTACTGATTGTGAACGAAGAAGCATGGCTTTTGAGGCAGATCTAGAGTTCTTACTGTCCAGGTCTTCCCCTTACTGGCTGTGTAGCTTAGGGGTGAATTATCTCTTGTGAATCTGCCCCTTTTTCAGAGAACAAGTTGAAGCTGATTACATTTTATGTTTTGTTGTTCTTTTTAAGTTACCTCATTTGAATCCTTGTAACTTTGGTATTTTTCTCATGGTAAATACTTCAGATAAATAATTTGCTTATACCTCAACTTTTCTGATTGTGGGTTTAAGGGTGCATTTTTTATTTTTATTTTTTGCAATTATTTGTTAACTGTTCGAATGTTCTCGGGGGACTGCCATCTTGAGCCTTTTAAGTATCTTCACTGTTTAGCACTTAGCTTTGACCACACTGGCTATTGAGTAAATGAGTTTATTTGAATTCAGTTTTATTCCAATTGAGCCCAATTTGTTTGCAGTATAATTCTTAATTAAAATGTACGGTTGCCAACCCTTATAAGAAAAAGGGTCTCATAAGCTGAATTAGAAAAAATTTCAGGGTTGACTTAACTTCAGTTTTATGAGGAAAGAGAAGCGCAGTGTGTAAAAATTTGTTTATAGAGTAGGGTTTATATTTTTTGGTAGTGAATTTTATATGAAATTTAAGTCTGTTAATTTTAAGTTTCACAGCTCTTGAGTTACCTTGTGTGCTTTACCTTTAGTAGTCTAGAAACTTGAGAATTAGAAGCATCCTGTTTGCAGTAATTCTTTTTTTCTCCTTAAAGTTCTTTTTGAGGGTGAACATAGGAATTTTTAGATGTAACAATTTAACAATCACAGTTCTCTAAGATTTTTTTTTTCTGGTAAGCAAAGCATGGACAGGTTTTGAACAGTTTTAAGAGGTAAACTGAGGGGGTACCTGGGTGACTCAGTCGGTTAAACATCCCACTCTTGGTTTTGGCTCAGGTCATGATCTTAGGGTCCTGGCATCGACACCCTGTCAGGCTCCATGCTCAGCGGGGAGTCCCCTTGTGATTCTCTCTCTCTGCCCCTTCCCCTTTGCGGTTGCACTTGCACACATGGTTTCTCTCTCAAATAAATAATTTTTTTTTTTAAAGGGTAACCTGAGGAGGAAAATGGTCTAAGAAAATTCCAGGTTAAAGGAAACATTAAGATGAAAACTTCTTAAAGGATGGAAATTTGTAATATTCCAGATTTCTTGTGAAATTTATTAATGTTCTGTTACATCTGAATGTCTAATCTAATTTTATTTTAACTATATTGATAACAGAAGATACTGAACATTGTTTCATGGTCCAAACTGTAAAAAATAAGCAATAGAATATTTTCCTTCAGAGTCCATGTTCCTTAGGCAAGGATTTTTTTCTTGATGTTTATTGCAGTATTTACAATCCTTTCCTGATGATCATCACTTTAAATGCTGGTTTAAAAATAGAATTGTAGGGGGCGCCTGGGTGGCGCAGTTGTTAAGCGTCTGCCTTCTGCTCAGGGCGTGATCCCGGTGATCTGGGATCGAGCCCCACATCAGGCTCCTCCACTATGAGCCTGCTTCTTCCTCTCCCACTCCCCCTGCTTGTGTTCCCTCTCTCGCTGTCTGTCTCTCTCTGTCGAATAAATAAATAAAATCTTAAAAAAAAAAATAGAATTGTAGGTCTTGCTTAAGACCTGTGGAGTCAGAATCTACAGGGAAGGGGCCTCTTTTACTTTTTATTAGCAAGGTCTGTAAATCACTTAGTAGTTACTATGTGTCCACTAAATATTTAATAGAGTTTCATTATGGTATTACAGCAATGAAAACAAAATTCAATGGAACAAAATGTCATAGTATAGTTTTTAAAAGTTAAAATGCAACTCACAAAAGATATAGGATGAGCATGTGTCACAGACTGATCATTTTTTAAAAATGATTTTCCTTTTATAATCTGATGTTTGAAGATTATGGGCCAGTTATTGTGATATAACATCTCTCTAGTTGGCATTTCTTGTGTTCTGACAGGCTGTGCTTCTTTGGGTTATGCATCTTTGGCTAGAATATTACAGAAGTAAAACAGTGCTCTCTGCTCATTGCATTCTGTCATTTGGCACACGATTTCAGTTTGTTCTATAACTCATGATGTTCACTTTGATCTGTTCATTAAGGATTTCCCAGGCTATTTGCCTGGTTATTTCACCACAGAATTGTAATAAGTGGTTTGTTTTTGTTTTGGGGGGTAAGAGGTACTTAGAAATTGTATGAATGATTTTCTCTTCCTTTAATTTTTCAGTGTATGCATTTATATCTGTATTGATGGTGTTTTATTCAAGGGGTTAGAATACAGCAGCACTCTTATTTATTTTTATTGGAATGAAAGTCACATTACATGAAGTTATTAATCATTTTAAAACATACAATTCAGTGTCATTTAGTATATTCACACTGGTGTAAAACCAACTTTATTAAATTCCAGAACATTTTTGTCACCCAAAAAGGAAAATCTATCCATTTAGCAGTTACTCCCCGTTCCTCCCTCCCCTCGATCCTTGGCAACCACCAGTCTGCTTTTCATCTCTGTGGATTTACTCAGGGTTATTTCGTATAACTGGAATTGTGCAATATGTGATCTTTGGTCGGGCTTCTTTCACTTAGCATGTTTTTGAGGTTAACCCTTTACCATGTGTCAGTACTTCATTCCTTTATAATGAATATATATATATGTACACACCCACACACCACATTTTGTTTATTCATTGATGTATTGATGGATATTTGGGATGCTTCCTTTTCTTGGCTATTGTGAATAGATCTGGTATTGAACATTGGTGTACAAATACTTGAATACCCATTTTCACTTCTTTTGGGTATATGTATATATATATTTATAGAATTGCTGGGTCATATGGTATATATTTAACTTTTTAAGGAGTTTCTGAACTTTTCCCAGTGTTTGTACCAATTTACCTTCCCACTAACAATGTACAAGGGTACCAGTTTCTCCCATATTTTCATCAGTACTTGCTATATGCTGTTTTTTTCTTTGTTCTTTTTTAGTGGTGGGTGGAGAGATGTCTTTCAAATCCTTTGCCCATTTTAAAGTTGGGATATTTGTCTTTGTCGTTGAGTTGTAAGAGTTCTTTATATATTCTTGATAGACCCTAATCAGATAAGATTTGCAAATACTTTATCCCATTCTTTTCATTCATTCATTCATTCATTCATCTGTCTTTTCACTTTCTAGATAATACCCATTGCCACAGAAATTTCACATTTTTTGAAGGCCATTTTTTTCTCTTGTTTGTCTTTTTGGTGTTATAAATAAAAACCTACTGCCAAATCCAAGATCATGAAGCTTTACCTCCATGTTTTCTTTTTATAGCTTTGTAGTTCTAGTTTTTATGGTTAGGTCTTTGATCCATTTTGAGTTTATTTTTGTATATGGTGTGAATAGAGTCCATTATCCATATGTCTCGGTACCATTTGTTGAAAACACTATTCTTTCCCCCATTAAATGGTCTTAGTGCTTTGGTAAAAAATTAACTGGCCATACATGTATGACCTTTTCTGGACTCTCAGTTCCATCCCATTGGTTTATGTATCTATCCTTATGCCATTGCGATTTTTATTTTTGTAGCTTTGTAATAAGTTTAGAAACACAGAAATGTGGGGCGCCTGGGTGGCACAGCGGTTGAGCGTCTGCCTTCGGCTCAGGGCGTGATCCTGGCGTTATGGGATCGAGCCCCACATCAGGCTCCTCCGCTATGAGCCTGCTTCTTCCTCTCCCACTCCCCCTGCTTGTGTTCCCTCTCTTGCTGGCTGTCTCTATCTCTGTCAAATAAATAAATAAAATCTTAAAAAAAAAAAACAACACAGAAATGTGAGTCTTCTAACTGTATTCTCCTTCTCAGTACTGTTTTGGATGTTTGAGATCCCTTGCAGTTGCAAATGAATTTGAGAATGGCTTCTCTGTGCAAAAAAGAATGTTGGAATTTTAATAGGTAGTATGTTTATGTTACATACTTTCACTATGTGTATGTTGGTATGCTTAATGGTTTCCCACAGGTCTTTCTGTAGCTGGGGTGCAGAGGTGCAAGAGCATCTATCTCTGGGGGTCGCAAAGACTAAGCTCACCCACTCCCTGCTGACAGAATCAAAAGGCAGAGATATAAGTAGTGGTGAAACAAGAAAGGAATTTATTTCAGTGAGTCCAACACCAGGAAGACAGTGGACTAGCATCTCAAAAACTGTCTCCAAAATGCTGAAAATACTTCCAGGTTTTTATAAGGAAAATGTGCAGCAAAGATGAGTGGGTATGTGCAGGTAGGCAGTGAAGGTCAAATCGATCACTGGGAGTCATTCACTGATGGAGGTGTCTTGCTGGCTCAGGATAGTTCTTAGTGCATGAGAGGGTAGTTTCTGTTCCCTTCTGGGTATGCTTTGGCCTCCCGGTCTTTTGACTGAGCCAAGAGACAAGCTGGAAAGAAGAATCCAACTAGAAAGTTTGAGGTCAAAATTGAGGTTTGACTTCTGTAGTTTTCTTTTTTTTTCCTTCTTGCTTCAGACTGATAATTTTAATTGACCTATCTTCCATTTAATCTGATTCTTCCTTCTGTTTTGTTTCAGTTATTGTACTTTTTGGCCCAAGAATTTCTTTGGTTCCTTTCTATAATTCTTTTTTTTTTTTTTAAAGATTTTATTTATTTATTTGACAGAGATAGAGACAGCCAGCGAGAGAGGGAACCCAAGCAGGGGGAGTGGGAGAGGAAGAAGCAGGCTCATAGAGGAAGAGCCTGATGTGGGGCTCGATCCCACAACGCCGGGATCACGCCCTGAGCCGAAGGCAGACGCTTAACCGCTGTGCCACCCAGGCGCCCCCCTTTCTATAATTCTTAACCTCTTTACTGATAGTCTATTTATTGAGACATTGCTCTCCGTTTCCTTTATTAGCTCTTTGTATTTAGGACGATTGATGTCTGTGTTTCATCAGAGACTGTTTTGTAATTTTCATTTTCCCCCCTGTTAGTGTACCATACTTTCATATTTCTTTGAGTGCTTTGTAATTTTTTGTAGAAAATTGAGTATTTTTAATATTGTAATTTGGAGACTGTGGGAACCGAATGTTTCCCTCCCTGTCCTCAGGGTTGCTTACTGTGGATTTGTAGTTGGG